>NC_091956.1:32692056-33002731 GCF_031021105.1 Erythrolamprus reginae | reverse complement strand
TTAAAAACACTTCCCTCCTGGACCTTATTTAACCCTTTAATATATTTAAATGTTTCGATCATGTCCCCCCTTTTCCTTCTGTCCTCCAGACTATACAGATTGAGTTCATTAAGTCTTTCCTGATACGTTTTATACTTAAGACCTTCCACCATTCTTGTAGCCCGTCTTTGGACCCGTTCAATTTTGTCAATATCTTTTTGTAGGTGAGGTCTCCAGAACTGAACACAGTATTCCAAATGTGGTCTCACCAGCATTCTATATAGCGGGATCATAATCTCCCTCTTCCTGCTTGTTATACCTCTAGCTATGCAGCCAAGCATCCTACTTGCTTTCCCTACTGCCTGACTGCACTGTTCACCCATTTTGAGACTGTCAGAAATCACTACGCCTAAATCCTTTTCTTTTGAAGTATTTGCTAACACAGAACTGCCAATACAATAGTCAGATTGAGGATTCCTTTTCCCCAAGTGCATTATTTTACATTTGGAAACATTAAACTGCAGTTTCCATTGCTTTGACCATTTATCTAGTAAAGCTAAATCATTTACCATATTGCCGACGCCTCCAGGAATATCAACCCTATTGCACACTTTAGAGTCATCGGCAAATAGGCAAACCTTCCCTACCAGACCTTCCCCTATGTCACTCACAAACATATTAAAAAGAATAGGACCCAGAACAGACCCTTGTGGCACACCGCTTGTAACCTGACTCTGCTCAGAATACTCGCCATTCACAACAACCCTCTGGTGTCTATGCTTCAGCCAGCTGCAAATCCATTGAACTATCCAGGGATTAAGTCCAATCTTCACTAATTTATCTATCAGCTCTTTATGTGGAACCGTATCAAAGGCTTTGCTGAAGTCCAGGTAGGCAATATCCACGGCACCACCTTCATCCAACACCTTTGTGACATAGTCAAAGAAATCAATGAGATTAGTCTGACATGATTTGCCTTCAGTAAAGCCATGCTGATTTGGGTCCAATAATTTATTGTTTTTTAGGTGCTGATTTATCCTCTTTTTCAGTAGAGTCTCCATCATTTTAACGACAACTGATGTCAAGCTAACTGGCCTGTAGTTACCAGCTTCTTCTCTACTGCCCTTCTTGTGGATAGGCACAACACTTGCCATTCTCCAATCCTCAGGAACATCTCCTGTTAACAAGGATTGGTTAAACAAATCAGTCAGGGGGGTAGCAATGACAGATCTGAGTTCTTTAAGAACTCTGGGGTGGATGCCATCTGGACCCATTGCCTTATTTATCTTTAATCGTTCAAGTTCTTCTAAGACATCGGCTTCTAAGATCACTGGAGCTGAATCCGTACAGTTGGAGGCAATGCTATATCCCTCTATAGTATTATTTTGTAAGGTGTCTTTTGAGAAAACTGAACAGAAGTAGCTATTGAAATGGTCAGCGATCTCCTTATTCCCATTAATGCATGTATTTTTCCCGGTACTAAGCTTCGTGATGCCGCAGTTTTTCTTCTTCTTATCACTAATATATCTGAAGAAGGTTTTATCCCCCTTCTTTAGAGATTTGGCAATTTCTTCCTCTTTTGAGGCTTTAGCAGCATATATTATCTGTTTCGCCTCCTTCTGTCTCATTTTATACACCTCCCTATCAGCTATACTTCCAGACTCTTTATACCTCCTATAGGCAGCCTTTTTTTCATTGACTATAGTCCTTACATCATTGCTAAACCATAGCGGTTTCTTCTTCCTTTTACCTTTAGTTATTTGTCTTACATACAGTCCAGTGGCTTTTAAGATGGCCTTTTTAAATACAGTCCACTGGGTGCTCGCTCCTGCCATTTTATCCCTCCCCTTTAATTCATTATCTAAATATTCCCCCATTGCATTATAATTTGTTTTTCTGAAATCCAATACTTTGGTTGCATTATAGGATTGCTCACAATGAGTTTTTACATCAAACCACAAACATAGATGGTCACTGCAACCTAAATTTTCTCCCACCTTGACATCTGAAACCCAATTCCCATTCGTAAAAACTAAATCTAGAATATTCTCCCCTCTAGTTGGTGTCTTAACCAGCTGTGCCAGAGCTGCTCCTGTAAAGGCCTCTACTATATTCTTACTTTTGCATGTAAGGGCACTGGGGATATTCCAGTCAACATCAGGCATGTTGAAATCACCCATAACCACAATATCTCCCTTTACTGCCATTTGGGTAATTTCATCCACCATCTTGTTGTCATATTCCTCAGATTGCCCTGGAGGCCTATAGATCACCCCAATTCTAATGACAGAACCGTCTTTATTTTGCATGCAAATCCAGAGGGTCTCTAGATCTTGACATGTATTTTGAATTAGTGTTGTTTTTAGAGTTTCTTTAACATAAATGGCTACTCCACCTCCCCTTCTCTCTATTCTATCCTTCCTATACAGTGTATATCCTGGTATGGATATTTCCCATTCATTAGAATCCTTAAACCATGTCTCAGTTATGGCAACCAGGTCCAAATTATCTCTAGATATTATGGCCATTAATTCACAGAGCTTGTTGCTCAAGCTTCGAGCATTCGTGCACATTACACGAAGAACATTATTTTCATTATTAGTTTGCCCCTTATCATCAACAACTACATCTATTTTATTTGCAGCTCCCTTTTCATAAGCTTCCAAAAACTGCTTTATCCTCATTGGTCGGGGACAGAAATCACCCACATCAGTTACATCTCTGTCCCCTTTACCTAGTTTAAATGCCTGTCCAAAAAAGTTCTGAATTCCTCACCGAATACCTGGGTACCTCTGTATGATGGATGCAAACCATCCCTCTTAAACAACTCCCTATTAGACCACCTACTGACATCATGACTTACATAGCCAAAACCTTCAGCTTTACACCACTGCTTTAACCACACATTAAACTCTATGATACACGTTGTTTTATCCTCTTGGCCACAAACCGGTAACACCTCTGAGAAAGTCACTGAATCTGCTATTTTACCCAGCTCCACACTTAGACATTGAAAATCTCTTTTTACTAAATTGACATTTCTCTGGGACAAATCATTTGTGCCAAGATGCACCACCACATCAATGTTATTACCTTTACTCACAGCCTTGACAATGTTTGTAATCCTCCTCCTGTCCCTGCTGGCAGTGGCCCCTGGGAGACACCTCAGCACCTTCACCACGTCCTTACTCTGTCCCAAATCAACACCTCTAACAGTCGAATCACCCACAAGAAAATGTGTCCTCTTTATATTTCTACTAACTGCACTTGATGGTTTGGTGACATTTACAACAACTTCCCCTTTGAATATCCCCTCATTCTCTGCCTGAGGGCCTTGCTAATATCTCCAACATCCTTACTATTTAAATCCGCAAGAACAGTATAGCAATTCGATAAAGAGAGACCAAAATTACTATGTTTTTGCTCAACTGCACGCAATCTTCCTGAACCGACAGTTGTCCACACAGCCCTGATGTGATCCTAATGAGAGATGGTAGCATTGTTTATTGTTCCCTGGGATAATTGGTATTTGATTTTTTGTTTTATTTATTTATTATTTATTTTATTATTTAGATTTGTATGTCGCCCCTCTCCGCGGACTCGGGGCGGCTCACAACATTTTGTTTTGTTTTTGTTTTGCTATTAGTAACCTTTTCCAAAAGCTTTCGCATTTTCAAATATGATAGTGGAACTAGAAAAATGCCTGTTGTGGAGAACAAAGTGCTAATTCTGCTTTTTAAAATAAACCTGTAGTTGCTTTCTTAATAATTTTCTAGCCAACTAATGAAATTCATGATCGCAGTTTACTGCTTTCTTTCTATGTTGCTTCATGCAGCAAATTCAGCAGAATTCTTCCTCTAAATCTACAAGATAAGCAGTAAGCAATTATTTGGCACTGAAAGCAAGAATATGCTTCTTGTTTATTCAGCGTCTAAAGCTTTAGTAAGTGGCTTTTATGAACAAATACTCTTCCCACCTGCCAAAGAAGTGAAACTTAGTCTAATTTTTAAAATGCTTATAATTTTTAACTGAAAAAATACAATATTTTATTGCCATATTGTTATATTTGCCTTTTTTCCAAGCTGTTTTGCATATTATCAAGCTGCATTATATGCCACACAAACCTGAAAGTTCATATTTAGGCAAATAAAGCATTGTAACCCTACACATGTGTAAAAGAACATTTCTTATCTATTTCTGCATACATGGAGAAATTTACATTATTTACATCATTGGCTCCATCACACGAACGTAGTTTGGGTTATCATGGAAAAACTAGATAATTATTTTTGTCACTTACCATACATATGAAACGATGGTGGGATAAAAATGAAATAACTAAACCTTGGCTAATAATACCATTGTGAGCAGTTCAGGATTCTAGGTAGTTCTCAACTTACAAACCTTTGTTTAACAACATTTCAAATTTATAGTGGCTGTAGAAAACAATTTTTGACAACTCGTATTCTCACAACCGTTGCTGAAAAATTGACATACTATAGCAGTTTGAGGGGAGGGGGATGGCTCCGTGCTGTGATATCACAGGCCACGTGGTGATTACTGCTAATGGAATTCAGGTATGGAATCTTATGTTTCTCTTTGCAAACACTGTCCCACTCTTTCCACCCTACCCCACACCAAAAAATTGTATGGCAAGGATGTGCGCTCACATTTGTGAACCAGTAGGGAAGGTAAGTGTCAGCCTCGCTATGTTTCATCTCTCCACACGCTTTGGCTGTCATACGTAAAGGGGGGAGGGGGGTATGGGATATTTGGGAGAGGGAAGTTTCTGAAGGGACCTGATAAGTTTCGCTTCTCTGGCAAAGGCCAGGATAACTTTTGATTTCCTGGAATGGAGGTGAGAAGAAAGTCCGTTAGAAGATGCATCCACCTGATGCATCCATCCGTGGGGGTGAAGATGCATCCACCTGACAAAGACAGACAATGGGGATTGGCTATTTGCCAAAAGGGGGGCAAGTGGGATTTTGATATGAGCAACTGCCACGCCTTTGCTGGAGAGACGGAGTAACGACACGGACACCAGAGCTGGATTTAAAATTGGGTCATTTTTATTAACATAAAATTTGCATAATTTATTCAAATACTTTGCATAAATTAGCATAAAAAACTATGACCCGGAAATGGACCTGCAGGGTCAAACAAATACTTCCGGGGCGGAAATGACGTTATGCCAACAAACATTCCTGGGCAACTCATGGGCGTATCTCGATGCAAGGTTCAGGTGAGGGCCAGGCCGTCACCTGTGACCTTTTTCTGCCATGCTGTGCATGAGGGGGGTCCCACCGGCTAACCCGAATCGGGGAATTAAAGGTGCAGGACCCAAAGACAGGTTCCCCCCAGCTGCTCAGGCAGAAACTCCCTCCATGAGCTTGCGGAGAACCTGTCAATCATCCCCAAAGATGCCCAAGGGAGAACGCGTGGTTGCTAAACCACCCAGTTTCCGCCCCTAACCTGCCTACCCAAATGACCAGAGGTAAGCCAATTAACCTAATTAATGCAAGCACCCCCTAACCGCACATCCATCACCTCAGTGTGGAATGTGCGAAAAAACAGCTCAGCTAAGAGGCAGAACTGCAAAAAATTCCCATTCGGCCCCCTAAGGGCGACCCCTAAGCACACTGCAAAATAGTGGAGGGAGGGTGGGTGTCTGCTCATCAACTGCAGTCCGGGCGAAAAGGGAGAGCCCCGGGCCTGCTCGCCCTTATATAGGGCAAGCAGGCCCCGCCCGGACCAATCAGGAGCCTGGTCAATCAGGTCCTGATCTCCCGGGCGAAGTCTCGCATCGCGAGACTTCGCCCGGGATCCAAGATGGCGGCCGCCATGAGGGACCGTGTCTCCCGGTCCCTCCAGCAAAGCCTGCCAGCCGGGTAAGTCCGGCGCTGCCCTTGCTGGAGAGACGGAGTAACGACATGGACACCAGAGCTGGATTTAAAATTGGGTCATTTTTATTAACATAAAATTTGCATAATTTATTCAAATACTTTGCATAAATTAGCATAAAAAACTATGACCCGGAAATGGACCTGCAGGGTCAAACAAATACTTCCGGGGCGGAAATGACGTTATGCCAACAAACATTCCTGGGCAACTCATGGGCGTATCTCGATGCAAGGTCCAGGTGAGGGCCAGGCCATCACCTGTGACCTTTTTCTGCCATGCTGTGCATGAGGGGGGTCCCACCGGCTAACCCGAATCGGGGAATTAAAGGTGCAGGACCCAAAGACAGGTTCCCCCCAGCTGCTCAGGCAGAAACTCCCTCCATGAGCTTGCGGAGAACCTGTCAATCATCCCCAAAGATGCCCAAGGGAGAACGCGCGGTTGCTAAACCACCCAGTTTCCGCCCCTAACCTGCCACAGGAGTGGGGGTCAGATCTCTATCTTGGCCCCCCGACTCCCCCCTCTAACTGCGCCAGCTCACGCAGAGACCGCTGCAGGTCCTGTAAGAAAATGGCGTTCCCCTGCTCAGACAGGTGAACGCCATCATCCCGATAAAGCCATGGCCGGTCTATTGATATAAGGGGATGAGGTACTACCACTCCACCCAATTCTCTAACCGTGTTACCCATAGCCCTATTCACCCGTCGCCTAGCCCGGTGAATGGCCCTAAGGGAAGAGGCGTCCCTCCACACAAGCCTAGGTAATATTTCTGACCACACCACTTGCGTGGTGGGCCATACCTCACGAAACCTTCGCAGGTCTTCGCGTGCCTGGATGATCAGCGCCAGGCCTCCCAGTATGCACAGGTCATTGCCGCCTAAGTGCAATACCAGCCACCTGGGTGCGGCCACAGGACGCTGCCCACCCAGACCCCCTTGGGCGCAACTCCAGGAGCTGCCCCCCATATTGCCGGGCGCAGCGACAGAATGCTGACCGTCCAGCAACACCGGTAGGAGACCCTCCCACCGCATACCTCTCCGGCCCATCCAGGTAACCTTGACCCACTGCCCCAGGGACAGATGGGTCCCGATGGTGCTCCTGGCTGCCGCGCGGCCGGCCCAGAAAATCATGCTGTGGCCACACAGCAGCGCCGTCGGTTTCGTGTTAGCCTGGGGACCTGCAAGAGGACACAGACACAGAGAGGTTACCTAGCCTAAGCCCTGCCTAGGATCCTCAGCGGGCCTAACATAACCCAAATATGCCGCTGACCGCCAGCGGCCGATCTCCCGAATCCGATGGGCCGGGAAACCAGAAAGTGCCGCGCTAGTGGCGCCGCCGATACGGAACGAATGCGTTCCATAACCGGCGGGATCCATGCCCACCTGGGCCATCGCCCTAGATACTAAAGCCCAAAATTGGAAACGGGTCAGAGGGGTACCGTCACAATGCCTAAACAGGTACCCCTGACCTGACCTCCTCATACCACAATAAAGCCGTAGGGCGGCCACCGGACACACCGACTGGTCGGTGGCCGCACTAAGTTGTAAGGTAACCCCTCTGCGTAGCTGATCCGTTTTAGACCTCCTTACTACAAGGGACACCCCCCCCCTTGTCTAAAGGCCAGATCAGCGAACTGGAAGGCCCGGAGCGAAGTGTCAGCCTGAGACGAAGCCATGGCCTCGCTGACCCGAAGGGCCCCAAAGAACATGACACAAGCCGCTGCCCTAAAAAGACGGGCCTCGTACAATGAGGAACACAGACTGCCAAAAACCACGTTGATTAAGGACAGCTGCTCCACCGTCAGGGGCTGACGAGTGTCACCTGGGGCCCCCGCTTGCTCCCTAAGCCAGCCTTCCAGCATCTTACGGATGCGAAAGTCACCCGAAAGATCAGCAAACCCCCCCGCCTTGGACAGAAAGGCGAGGCCGGCTAACCGTGACCGGATCGTCCTAACTGACAGGCCACGCTGCCTAAGCTGGACGCAAAACTCGGCCAAATGCTCTACAGGGACAGGCCAACTAAGCTGGTAACTCCTGCCCTGCCTGAACTCCCCAAACTCCTTACCTGCACGCTGGTATGCCCTGAGGGTGCCGGGCGCTACAGACAAGGAGATTGCCCGGGATGCCTCGCCTCTCCACCACTCTGGATCCCTCCCAGACTCCAGAGGTGGCTGGGGAACGCTTCTGGCAACTCTCGGGCCCACGGGGCCAGGGTCCAAAACCTGGACAACTGACCACGTGACAAGGCATCAGCAATCCCGTTCTCCAACCCGGGGACATGCTTAGCCAAAAACAATGTGTTTAGGGACAAGGACCTGTGCACAAAATGGCGGACAAGCCGCATCACCCTGTCGCTCTTAGAGGACAGGGCGTTCACCACATGGACAACCGCTAGGTTGTCACACCAAAAGTGCACGGTCTTGTCCCTAAACTGCTCCCCCCAAAGCTCCAAGGCCACTATTAAGGGGAAGAGCTCCAAGAACGTCAGGTCCTTAACCAACGAAGAGGCACTCCATTCCGGAGGCCATGCCGACCAGCACCACTGGTCACCTAACACCACCCCGAAACCACAAGTCCCCGCGGCGTCAGAGCAGAGCTGCAACTCAGCTTCCAAAAGAAGCTCGTGCCTCCAGAAAGACAACCCATTAAATCTATCCAAAAAATCCCGCCACACGCCGAGGTCAGCCCTGACCCCAGCGCAAAGGCGGGTACGATGATGGGGCAAACGGAGCCCCTTCATCGCATCATACAACCTCCTGGAAAAAGCCCTACCAGGAACAACTACCCGACAGGCAAAATTAAGAAAGCCTGCCAATTCCTGAAGCTGCCGTAGGGTCACCTTCCGGCAGCTCAGCACCTCATCAAGCTTCCGCTTAATCTTTACCAACTTCTCTAGGGGCAATCTGGAAGATTGCTCCTCTGAGTCCAATTCAATACCCAGAAAGGTAATCCTGGTGGCGGGGCCTTCGGTCTTCTCCGAGGCTAAAGGCACCCCTAATTGAGCACAAAGGGCTTCGAAGCCCCGCATCAAAGCAAAACATTGCTCCGAATGCGCAGGCCCCGCCAACAGGAAATCGTCAAGGTAGTGAACGACCGTCCCCAGACCACTTTGTCGCCTGAGCGCCCACTCCAAGAAGGTGCTAAAACTCTCGAACAGAGAGCACGAGACAGAGCACCCCATGGGCAAGGCTCTGTCCACGTAATAACCCCCCTCGAAATGGAAGCCCAACAGCTCAAAGTCGTCTGGGTGTATGGGGAGGAGCCGGAATGCCGACTTAATGTCGCATTTACCCATAAGGGCTCCCACCCCACACTTCCTAACCATAGTCACGGCTGCATCAAAGGACGCATACCGGACTGAACATAGCTCGTCAGGAATGAAATCATTCACTGACTCCCCTTTTGGAAAAGACAAATGGTGAATCAACCTAAATTCACCACTCGCCTTTTTGGGGACCACACCTAAGGGAGACACACGAAGATTCGGGAAGGGCGGCTCCGGGAAGGGCCCGAGGACTCTGCCCTCGGCCACCTCCTTCCGAATCTTCTCCCTAACAATGTCTTCATGCCCAACAACCGACCTAAGGTTGTCAGACATGAAGGCCTTCCTAACACCCTTGTAAGGGATCCGAAACCCCTCTGAGAAGCCTAGCCAGAGAGCATCCGCTCTCGGGCGAGGGTGGTAGTCACCCAACCAACCCTCAAGCACACACAAATTAATTGGGCTGGGCCCCTTTTCCCCCAGCAGGTGGGGGAGGCTTTGGGAGACCTGAGCCTTTCTTTTCACTCCCCTTCTTGGGGCGGGGGCACACTGCTGCGGAATGGTTCCCCCCACAACTTCCGCAGGCGTGACGAAACCTGCAAATGGGACGGAAACACGCCCCCTTTGCAGCGAACTCGTGACACACCAAAGAGGCCCCTTTTCCAACGGCACCCGCCACGACCTTGGCCGTCGCGGGCGTCGCGGGCTCCTCTTCCATAAAGTGACCGCTATCGGTCCTATCGCAGCCCTCTTTCCCTGACATATGTGTGGCCTGGAACCACAGGTCCGGAACCACCATATCCCAAGGCAAGTAGGGGTCATGGGCAATACGCATCCTGAACCCCTTGTCGTAATGCCTCCATATGGTGCCCCCATATTCAAAATGTGCCCTCGCTATAAGGTCGATGTACTTCAGCAAGGCAGCGGCCCTACCCGGCTGCCTCTGAATTACCACCAACGCAAAGGTCAGAAAGGCATACAGCCACGAGCTGAAGCATTTCGTGACCTTTGTTTTCTTAACCTTCTCCCCAGGGACCACCTCCTTGTCCTGTTTAGGGACCTCCCTGTTTAAAATGGAGAACAGATCAACATACTCCCCCCGCCAGATTGCCTCCTTAACAGACGGGTGAAGATGGTACTCCAAAGGCGTCGCGGGCAACCCACAAGGGATGGCCCCAGGTTTGATGCTGGCGAACGGGTCCCACACCGTGGTGGCCCCCGAGCCCAGCACCCCAAGCCCCGGTGGGTACATAAACGGGACCGGTGGCATAATGGCCGGAGGAGGAGGGATCCAACCCCCCACCCCCGCCCCGGGTGGTACAGGTACCCCTGACGCTCCTAATGGCGGAGCCGGTGGCGACCAGACCTGTCCACAAGTGCCTGCAGCAGTCCCCATAAAACTGTTGCCTCCCCCCAATGCGGGCGGGATAAACCCAGGACCCTGTACGGGCTGGAGCGGTGATGTGCCGGCATGTGGTGCAACCTCACCTGCCCCGTAAGGGGTAGAAGCCATCCACGGTGGGCCCATCCTGGCTGGGCCCTGGAACGATGACCACTGCCCCGACTGGACCGTCTGCCCGGTGTGTGCCGCCTGCCCAGGGTGGGCCGCCTGCCCAGTACCGGCCATCTGCATGCTGTGGGCCACTTGCCCCTCTGGGGTGGACTCCTCTTCGGGGGCTGCACCCCATGCTGCGGTGGCAGTCGAGGCAAGCCCCTCCGGGCCTGCCCCCGACCGCCACCTCTCCAAGTCGTCAAGCCGCTCCAAGACCCTGGCCCAAGAGAGAGAAGGGGACATCTCGGGTTGAGGGACTGTGGGCATAAACCCAACCCCCCCCCCGCTGTGATCCCCCCCGGGGGCCCCTCTGCCGCAGCCCGAGCCCGGGCAGACGGCCTGGCAGCCCTCCTAGGCCGCACCACTGGTTGGGCTGGGAGGGCCTTCGCTGGCCGCTTCTTAGGGGCCATAACAACCACTACAATCTAATATTAACAGAGGAAAGGGATAGGGCGGGACAAAGCCCTCCCCCAATGGACCCTGCACCACTTGGTCAAGACCTGCCTAAAGCAGCAGGCCTCGCAGTGCAAAGACCCTCTCAGGCGGCTAATCCCCCCTTCCAATGGGCAACAAGGCCCAACACCAGGCCTTTATCCCCAGGCCACAAGCCACCCAGCGACCCCCGCGGGCCCGCGAGGCCACCAGAAGGCAGCACCTCCCACACACAAAAGGCAATGAGGCTCCAAACCGGAGCGGAGCCCAGCCGATGCTGGCTCCGCTGATAGCAGAAAAAAGGCTTTTCGCCTAACTTCAGGCCACAAAATGGCGCCTCGCACGAGGTCGCCAAACAAAATGGCCGCCGGAGCAGACGAACGAACGTCTGCTCATCAACTGCAGTCCGGGCGAAAAGGGAGAGCCCCGGGCCTGCTCGCCCTTATATAGGGCAAGCAGGCCCCGCCCGGACCAATCAGGAGCCTGGCCAATCAGGTCCTGATCTCCCGGGCGAAGTCTCGCATCGCGAGACTTCGCCCGGGATCCAAGATGGCGGCCGCCATGAGGGACCGTGTCTCCCGGTCCCTCCAGCAAAGCCTGCCAGCCGGGTAAGTCCGGCGCTGCCCTTTTCTTCAGTCTTTGTTTTGCTCTTGATGCTTTCAGTTCTGATTTGAGTAAAATTCACTTTTGAAGTTCAAAATGGACTCTGAGTTTTATTTTTCTTAAATGCTGATTGAAGCTAACCTGACAGTAAGTGAATGCCACCTCTGGAGGTAATGTCTAGCTAACCATGCACTTTGGGTGTTTAGGAACTATTTCTGTGATGTTATGATGTCACTCTTTGTCTTCCTCATTTTCAGTACTTTGGATAATGACTTTGGAAAGAAATCGAGCATCAATAAGGAACTTGTGGTTGTAGTTTCAATCTGACTAGAGTGTAGGGACTTTCTAATTATAACTACTAGAAACATAATTTTACTTAAACCTTTATATTTTCGTTTTGAGAATTAATTCAGTGAAAATTGGAGTGTGGGGACACCTGTGATTAGCCACAGTGAATGCATGTAAATGCTGGTATGTCAGTACTAACTAGATAGATCATTGCTAGATTTAAATAAACTGGATAATAAATCAAGTTCATGTGATATTAAAAATATCAAGATAATCTCTAGTATTAGAATATCTGAACATTTATATATTTTTACTATTTGGATTTAGCATATGGCATTGTTTTTCAAAATACAGTTGAACATACTACGGGATACATTTCATGATATTTCAAATGCAGTTAAAATTAGTTGCCAGTAGCTATAAAATTTAATATTATTTAAAGGCCATGAACTCTGTGATATTATTATTGGCCTGGTCTAAACATGCAATGACCAACATACTGAAGCACTTATAGCACTAGCCAAAACTGCTAAACATTGTACTCTTCAGGATTCCCCAGCCTACTACCTTGTGTGCATTTATTCTGGTTAGGTTAAATTGCATTTCTGAATTAAAGCTAACTGCAATCTAAAATCATTTTAATAAATGGAATCTTATATTATGCCCCAAGCTAATACTTCACTCTGGAAAGCAGTTTATTAATTCATTGCATTCAATTTGTGATGGACTATTAAATTAACATCTTTTCATTTGCCTTCCTTTTTTTAAGAGCACTTGCGATATACTTCTCTCATTTTATTTCAGTGTTCCGTATCCTTACGACAGTAACATGAACTTGTTCTATTTATCCCCTATGTCCTTGTCCTATTTATATTGATGTATACATGTGTATAGTAGATATTTTACATAGTGTTCCAATTTAGAAATCTTGTCCCTTGTTTATGTGCCTTGTGGGAATAGGGAGTGGTGAGCCTTACACTGAGCAAGGTCATCGGTCTCTCTCAGTGATGGCAAACCTTTTTTGGCTTGGGTGTCAAAAGGGTGCACACGCATGCCACATTTATTTCATTTATTTTATTTATTTTATTTTTATGCCACCCTTCTCCTTAGACTCAGGGCAGCTTACCACATGTTAGCAGTAGCACTTTTTAACACAGCCAGCATATTGCCCCCACAATCCATGTCCTCACTTTACCCACCTCCAAAGGATGGAAGGCTGAATCAACCTTGAACCAGTGATGAGATTTGAACCGCTGACCTACACATCTACGGTCAGCTTCAGTGGCCTGCAATACATCACTCGACCTTCTGCGCCATCCCGGCTCATCCATAATGAGATGCCCTTCCCCCTTGTATGCGCGAGCACACACACACACATGGTGCCCCCCTGTTCATGCACACAGGCCTCACTGAATTCCAGTAGGCCATTTTTCGCCATCCTCAGCATTTAGGGGATTTTCCTGAAGCTTGGGGAGAGCGAAAACAGCCGAAAAGAAGGCGAAAAATCATCTCGCCAGGGTACATCTGCATTCTGGAGCTGACATAGGACAACGCCTTGCGTGCCCTCATGTGGCTTCATGTACTACCTGTGGCACACGTGCCATACATTCACCATCACTGGTCTATCTTGACAACAATTGTCTTAGGACTCTACAATATCTTTTTGAGAGGGCTTTCACATCTTAACCCTGAATGGTCACTGAAATCCTTTTAAAAGATGAAGACTTCATTAAGTAAGTTTGACATCTGATAATTAAATACATGGCATTGGACCAGAATACCTCCGAGACCGTCTTCTGCTGCACGAATTCCAGCGGCTGATAAGGTCCCACAGAGCTGGCCTTCTCCGGGTCCCGTCCACTAAACAATGTCGTCTGGTGGGCCCCAGGGGAAGAGCGTTCTCTGTGGTGGCCCCGGCCCTCTGGAATCAACTCCCCCCGGAGATTAGAACCGCCCCCACCCTCCTTGCCTTTCATAAATTGCTTAAGACCTACCTATATTGCCAGGCATGGGGGAATTGAGACATCTCCCCTAGGCTTATATAGTTTTATGTATGCTATGCTTGTGTTGTATGTTTTTAAAATAATGGGTTTTTAGATATTTTCTTTTAAATATTAGATTTGTTCATTGTACACTGTTTTATTATTGTTGTGAGGTGCCACGAGTCTGCGGAGAGGGGCGGCATACAAATCTAATAAATTATTAATTATTATTATTATGCATCCTTTATTTGCTTGGGCAGCAATACAGCTTGCCACCAAATTAGTCTTTCAACTTACATTTATTTATGTAAGTTTATTTAATATGGTTCTACCATATTTCCTAAGAAATCATAGCTGTGCACAATTAAAATCAAAAGTCAATCAATTAACATAACAAATCAAAACCAAGAAAAGCATAAATCAACAATAGGATGATAGCAAATATAAAAATGCATCCAAGGATTGCATATCGGTCACCAAATTATATTTTGAATAATTAATCTAGCCTGAAAATTGAGGACTTCTTAATGGTTTATTATTGCGTAGCGAACAATTAAAGACAGTATTTGTTAGCATGCCATTCTATCTCCCAACATATCTACTGAACTCCAGGTCCAGTTGGGCATCTGTGGAAGACAGAACTGACCTGCAAATGAGTAGCTTCCGTGTTCAACTTTTGGAGAACATAGAGTGTCCAGTTCATGATCTATCTGTCTTCTGTCTATCATATATACACAAATACATCTTTGTAAATATTGTGGACCAAAACACCATGCCTATATGAAGTGTTTGAGAATGAAGATAAATGTAAATTTTAGCAGAAATCAGTGTAAAAGTCTATTTCTGTTTGAGATTGTTTTATTACCAGTAGCATTTTTTTAAAAAAGTTTTTCAGTAATTCTGAAAATCCTGGATTTTAGTAAAATGAAAAGTGGCTTGGATCTAAAACATGACACATCCATCCCTCAGGTAATGAGCTTGACAGAAGGGATCTGTATGAAATGATATATTAAGAATAAATGTTGGCTGCTGTCTGAGCAGGGTTTGTGGTTGCCAATATTTCTTGACTCTAATAGGTAGTTTGGAAGTTTTGTGATATATTTGTAACAATTAATCCTTTGAGCTCAGTCCAGAAGGCACAATCTGAAAATAAATCTCCCTGTTGGGATGTGAAATAGGGCAATGTATCTGTTTGCAATAGGAGCACACAGGCTACTTACCTCTATAAGATTTTACCTTATAGAGTAGGGATGTCCAATGTTAGCAACTTGAAGACTTGTGGACTTCAACTCCCAGAATTCCTTAATCAGAATGGGAGTTGAAGTCTACAAGTCTTCAAGTTGCCAACATTGGATACTCCTGTTTTAGAGAGCTGAGGACATTAAGGTCAACAAGAATGGATGTTAAGCTCAACAAGAAAGGCCTGTTAACAGTGGTGTATTCCAAGGCAGCACCCTAGGATCAACACTCTTCATACTCTATATAAATGACATTACAACTGCAATAGCATTTAGACTTATATACCACTTCATAGCACCTTTACAGCCCTGAGTGGTTTATAGAATCAGTATATTGCCCCCACAATCAGGGTTCTCATTTTACCCACCTCGGAAGGATGGAAGTCACTTTCTCACTTGTGAGTTGCATTCACTTAATAAACAATGATACTGTTTTTGCTCAAGATATTCCTCTTTTACCAAATATTAATGTCCAAATGTCTAATGTTAACTGGGGGTTTTTCAGAGCAACTATTGGCCATCTTTTTTTAAGTCACATTTTTAAAAATTTATATATAAATATTTTGAAGACAGTATATTGTCCAGGCATTTCATTTTATAGAAGAAAAAAACCCAGATATATTGATAGTGATACTGATAATACATGTAATAATTATAATTGTTAGCTTATTTATGATCATATTAATTGTACTAGTGTGCTTATAAATTTATAGAGAACATTCATCTTTTACTTACACATAACAACAATTTTTCTTCATCTAATTTCTACCTCTTATCTCTAACCATGGATAAAAACACGGATGGGCTACTGCCTGGACAGGGGGAAACACAGTGGGGTAGCAAAAATGGAGCTCCACCCCAGAGCACCCAATTTATACTGAAATATGTTGAAGGAAAATGCAGGGCATCCTGCATAAGCCACGCCCACAGTGTGGTAGTAAAATTTTTGATAGCCCTTCACTGGATAAAACCTATTCCATGTTGAGTAGTATTCTGTATCTCCTTTATCTTTTATTTTCAATGTCAATCTATCCATCTCTGCACAGTCCAATATTTTCCAAATTATATTTTCATCTAGTGGGGTGTTCCCATTTTTCCAATATTGCATGAATACAATTCTTCCTGCTGTCAATACATGTAGCATGTCATTTTGTAATTTCTATCCCAAAGATTTTTCTGTTCTATAGTATAGCCAGTTTTTTATACTATCATTGTTCCTTTTACTTGTTCATCTTCCATTTAAAGCTTAGTAGGTAATGATATAGTTTTCTTATCAGTTTTTCATCTGTTCCTAATAATATCAAGTGTTGTGAGTTCTTTATAGAAACCCCATGTTTTCGCATCTTTCTCATATCTCAATTGTATTTGCAGGTGTTCCCACTATGTTAAATCCACCCCTTGATTTTGTAGTTTCCATCTTGCTTTAAGTTCCTCTTTCTTGTTTAGAATGTCTTTGTAGGATATAGTTTTTCCAAGTTGACAATATTTGAGTGTATCAATGCTTCTGTTGTAGAAACTCAGACTGGTATTTTCCTATAGTTTTGTGATTTAATTTTTTCTCATATTAAAAGTAAAGCCTTCCTCACATAGTGTCTTTGAAAATATCTATATATTATACTCTTTCCATACCATAAAAAGGCATGCCACCCTAATTGAAGTTCATGGCCCTCCAGTAGTAGTAATCTTCTCTGCCTCAAGTATATCCATTCTTTCACCTGTGTAAGTACAGATGCCTGATGATACAGCTTCCAATCTGGTAACCCAAAGCTCCCATTACTTTAGAATCTTGTAACATTTTCAATCTTATTCTTGCTTTCTTCCCTTGCCAGATATACAGTATTTCAAAATTGTTTTATTTAATTCATCAAAGTATTTTTTCTCTAGTTTTATTGGTATTGTTTGGAATAAGAAAAGTAACTTTGATAGTATGTTCATTTTTATAGTAGCAATTCTCCCTATCTTTCATTTAACCAACTCCAGCTTAATTTGTTGCACTAACTTTGTATAATTATCATCTTTAATTGTTGCACATCTTGCTGTCAAGTATTTCACTTTCTTTACCAGCTGAAGGTCTACCTTCTTTGTTAATTCATTTCTCTGTTTATCTCTAAGATTTTATTTTAGGCTTTTCTTTATTTATTTTAAGTCCTGCAACTTCTCCATACTCCTCAGTTTTCCCTTTCAGTCTGGGACTAATAGTACTTCTAGTATAAAAACAAAGTCATCTACAAAAGCTTGTAATTTATACTCTTCTTTTATTATTTTGATTCCTTTTATTTCTGGATCCTGTCCAATATTTCTAATTAACACTTCCAATATTAATATAAATAACTGTTGGCCATTTTGAATGCCCTTTGGGCAGAAAGACACACTGCTTCTCTTTATTACAAACCATAGAATCAGCTTCACATCTACATCCATTGGGTAAACTTTCAAACTCTCAGCACTGGGGCTTACAAATCGATTTCCTGGAATGAGATGAAAGAGAAGTAGACTGATTTATCTCCATACAATAATCATATCCAAGTCAAAATCTATGAAATAATTCAGTGTTTTATAAAGGTAAAACCATGAAAAAACAGGGTGACTTATGTAACTTGAAGGCTAAAGAACATTTCTTTAATTTTCACTTTTCACTGCCACAATGCAATACCATAGCAATATTGGGAAATGTGAATCCAATATTCTTAATTTTGATAGAAAGGAAAGCATGATATGCATGGTATATTTGTGAGTATGTTTGGGTTTTAATAAGGATTTCTTAATTATTTTAATATTAGATTTGTCATATGCTGTTTTATTATTGTTGTTAGCCGCCCCGAGTCTGTGGAGAGGGGCGGCATACAAATCTAATAAATAAATAAATGAATGAATGAATGAATGAATGAATGAATGAATGAATGAATGAATGAATGATAATCTATACTGATTTAGGATTAAATATTGAGGTTTCAGCAATAGTTCCTCTGCAGAAAAAGAGATGGCTGTATTTTTAATTGGCAGTGATTTACTTAGCATTGTGTCTATGCTGTATGCTATATTGAATACACTTTCTTTTCCCCAGGATTGGGAAACATTAATTGGGGTGGGTGTATCCCTTATGCAGGCATGTTGCATGGTTTGATATAACAAAGTAGCTCTCAGAGGCACACTGCTCTTTGTTGACAAAGAATCAAGGCAGAGCCAATTTTCCTTAATTGTTCAATTTGCCTTGCAAATCGTAGTTTCTACAGAATAGAATATGAATTTACATTCATTAAGTGAGTGATGTAAACCTGAACCTTTGAATAGATGTTGCACTTTTCTCAGAGCTATATCAAACAGGCACTTCATTCAAATCTCTATCATTACAAAGTGCCATTTATATCCTTGAATACAGTATTAACATTTAAGCTACTGGCAAACCGGAGAACCAAAAATAGTCAATATTTTGTTATCTGGGTGATTCAAAAAGAATGAACTGATTTCATGATGCATTGCTTCAGTTCTTAAGCATTGTCATGTAATGAGTCGGTGACCATTTGAAAGAGGAGTTATCTAAGCTTTGAATGGCTGTCACAGGGGCGATGTAGTCAGGGTGTTCTTCTGGCGACATTCAGTTGGAAAGTCGAGTTCTCAGAAAAAGGCAGTTCTTCATTCTCGAGTTCGCAAGTTCAAGGTTATAAAGATCCTCAGACCTACCTAACCTTGTGTAACCTTTTTTTCCTTGTGGGGATATATTAAAAAAAATCACATTTATGTTCCACTGCTACCCACTAACCTTGAAGACCTTAAAAATCGAATAACAGCTATCAACTCAGTGAATTGTGATATGCTGATACGCGCCTGGGAGGGTTTCTCTTGTCAAGAATTAAAAATCCCTGGGTAATATCTTAATGCAGAAAGTTGAGAATGCTAAGTCATTCAGAGACAGTTGAGCGTGCAGCAACCTAGCCATTATGTGAAAAGTATTTAACTAGGCAAGAGCTCCCTGCTCTTTCTCTCTGTCTGTTCTCTCTGTCTATTCGCTGTTA
Source organism: Erythrolamprus reginae (assembly GCF_031021105.1). Classification (NCBI taxonomy): domain Eukaryota; kingdom Metazoa; phylum Chordata; class Lepidosauria; order Squamata; family Dipsadidae; genus Erythrolamprus; species Erythrolamprus reginae. The sequence continues at coordinate 32,983,485 of NC_091956.1, read as the reverse complement.
GCTGTGTGCTGTTGCTGTTCGTGGAAGTATGCTTTAAAGAAGCTGTAACACTGTAAAGGTGGTTCCTGTGAGTTATTGAACTAAGATAGTTGTAGCAAGGTACTAGTAAGATACTAGTTTATTGTATGTATAGTATAGATAGTAGTAGTAGTATAAAGAAGTAAATATATTTTTCCACAAGTTTCTACTGCTGCTGTGTTTCATTGAAGACTTCAACTCCATTTCTACTGGTCTGTGGCTGGCTGGCTGGTTGGGTGCTGGCTGGACTGGTTTGCTGCTTGGGCACAAACAGACTAGCTCCCACAAATGCAAGCTCTGATATCTCTTATCTCACTGATGTTGCCTGTGCTGCAGCTGGTGGCCATATTGAACACTTGTAAGACAGGAAATAGAAGTTGATTGTGAATAAAAGACTTGTGACATAGCTGGAATTTTGTATTACTTTTCCTTAATAAAATATTGCATTATGAAATCAGTTCATTCTTTTTGAATCCTGTATAGTAAATTTTATGTTGCGGACAGTATTTTGTGAATTCAACTGAAATTTATTGCTTAACAAAGTTATGTTTCACAATTATGTTAGCAATAGCTTAAGATGCAATTATCAAAGTTTTTTATTCAAGGTTGAGCTTATTGACACTGCTACTAATCTCATGTTTATCCTGAGATTTTGCAAATGGCTTGATATAAAGGATTAAAAGAAACACATGAATCCATACCTGGGATTTTTGTATTCGTTAATTATTTCATAGTCTTCAGCTGGGAGATTTAGCTTAGGCTGTTACAGGGAAACAAAAGAATATTCTCAGAGGGTTATTTATAGTCCTCTGATCTGACTGCTTTGCTACTGTATCACTTATGTCAGGAATGATCTAAATATATCTTAGTATCTAAGATTTTAAAGGAAAGCAGGGCCAACTGAGTGATCCTGTAATGAACAATATCACAAGGCACACTATCTGTGGGACTATATCCCACCAGAATACATGATAGTGCACAAGTGATACAAATAATAAACATTGATTTATCATTAAAAAGAAGAATCTTCCCTTCCATAATCAAAGTAGATCAGAAATGGGCAACATTTTTACAACCCTGAAAATACCTCAAAATCCTGAAATTCATTGGTAAATTACTATTTTGAACAGCAATATTTTCACTAATTTTGAAGAAATTGAGTGATAATCTTCTCCATCTACCCCTACATCATCCGTTAGAGGAAAATAAAATAAATGGTAGGATTTGTCCAGTGATGTCAGTAATTGCTACCATATCTGCTATGGACATTTTTTTAAAAAAAGAAAACACTTGTAAAAAGTTTACAAGCGTAGATGATGCCAATAAAGATAAATGTAGTTCAGAGCTTTGTTTTAGTGAAGAATGAATTTTGTATGCAGTATAGGAAAGCTCTGAAATGATGTTCAAAACATGATAGACATTGATAGACTTATTTCCCATTTACCAATTCAGAATAGAGCTGTAAAGCACCTTCGAGGTCTTGTAGTCCAACCCACTAGTCCTTCTTTTCTCTAGATTGCCTGTTCTCCCCCTTGGCGCCTTTATATTGTCCCTATTTTGACTCCAGCCCATGAAAGACTCAATCTTAACTCACCATTAAGACAAAGTCATGCTTTCTCTTTATGCCTTCACATTAAAGCTACAAGATGCATACTGTGTAACCAGGGGCAGATTGCTACTGCCACTGCTACCAGGACACTGTGCGCAGTTTTGGTTGTGTTGTGTGTGCATGTGCTATGTGTGCGCATGCTATGCGCATGTGTCTCCCATGTGTTTTTGTTTCTGCACATGTGCAGGAAGCAAAAACATGTTGAAATTTTGCAATTTTGAATGTGCCTGAGATTTTGGCAATTTTTTGCTTCTGCACATGCAGGAATCACCAAAAATCTCACGTGCGTACCCTTCCCCTCACAAGATTTTGCTTCTGCACATGCACACTAAGCAAAAAAATATGAAAAGAGATGGCGGTGCCCCGTAGGACTGCCACCGGAGCAGTCATGTGCAAATTGCACAATCTGGCAGCCACTATCAGTGCGCAGTCCACACCAGTAGCAATCCACTACTGTAACATTTTGCCACCAATTAATGTGGAGGTAATGCCAGGTGATCAAAGGTATTATTTTGATTCTTGGAAAGCACAGAGAGTGAGTGGTGGCTCCTACCAGTGCGCTAGGATGCGTCGTTCCAGTAATAGCCCACCGATTGCGCACTTTGTGTGCAATGGCTGTGGTGCCATCTTCACCAGTCCATTGTGTGGCACCATATTTTTTTCAAAATTTTGGCCTTTTTTGCTTTTTGTGCATGCACAGAAGCAAAAATTGCTGCAATTGCACACATGCAAGTGTCCCCTCGCAAGATTTTAGTGTTTTGCTTGCTGCACATGCGTGGAAGCAAAATCACACGACAGGGTGCAAAACTGGGTGTGCATGCACAAACACCAAAATCATCCATATGCGCATGCAGCACATCGGTAGGCATCTAGGAGGAACCCGAAGCTGTCCCAAAGGTGCTTTTTCTGGAGGCAACTGGACTTTCTTGTTTTTCCTTTGAAGACATTTTGCTTCTCATCCACAATGTTTCTTCAGCTCTGACAGGATAGTGGAGAATGGAAGGATTCAAATTCCTTGCAACAAGCCTATAAAAGGATGCAAATGACCAGCTGTTTCCAAATAGTATAAATCCTTCCATTGCCCACTATCCTGTCACTGTAGAAGAAGCTTCTTGGATGATAAATGAAATGTCTTCAAAGGAAAATCAAGAAAGTCCGGTTGCCTCCTTAAAAAAAACACACTTGGGATGATGTAGGTCAATATGTATGTATTTATTTTATTATCCACAATGACACCAACAGTGTCAAAAATAGAGAACATATCACTATTATTTGGGGAGGAGGGAACAGATGAAGAAGAGGATGTTTGTGCTAATCCACGAAACAGCTGTCATGCTTGATTCAGTCTAATGACTATAGAGTTAAGTTTCTTATGCTCTCAGGCTCTTATTTTGGAATTCACTTACTCAGCAGTAAATGCCTGGACATGACTTGGCTAATTTAAATGCTTTATTGCTGACCAAAAACAAAGTCAATTATGAAAGAAGATCTGCATACTGTAGTAAACAGCAATTAGAACTCCCACATCTGTCAGTCAGTACAGTTGATTATTCCCTCACCCATTTTTCCTGGGCATGGATAGTTGGCCATTTCCTTCAAATTCCCTTTATCCTTAGTTGCAGTAATCCTTCTGTATTGCAGTGTCCAGAGATTAATAAGAGAAGCTGAATTGTGCTTTTACTGTTCACTTGCCAGCTTGCCTGCATTTTTAAGTTTTAACCAGTCCCTGCTTCTCCATTAGGGAGACAATTGCCTAGCATTTACCAGGTTTTGTTTATTCTGTCCTAGAGAACTAGTTACACAGTTATAGCAAAGCTTGCCTACTTCTTCTCTGGTGCTATTTCTGGCCTTGTGCCTTCCCATGTAATTTTTAAAAATATATATGCAAAAAACATGTCATACATACATACATACATACATACATACATACATATATATATATATATAAAATGTTCAAATTCAGCAAAAAAACATGTGACATATATATATATATATATATATATATATATATCCCTTAATTTTCAAATTCAGCTTAAACATGTGACATATATATATATATATACACATATACATATATGTATATACATACATACATATATATATATATGTATATATATACACAAAACCCGAACTCAGAACAATCTACATACATACATACATATACCCGTGAAAATCTACGAAAACAAATATATATATATATATACATACATACATACATACATACATACATACATACATACATATATACATATATACACACATACATATAATGGGATCTGAAAGGGGAAGAGGGGAGAGGAACATAGAGGTCAGGCAAGACAAAATACAAAGAATCCTATTTCTAATGCAGGATCTTGATTGATGGACTATGCTGAAAAACAATTGCCGCAAAGCCGGATGAGAAAACAGCAATCTTGTCTTTAATTGATTGACAGAAAATAATACTGTTTAGCATTGACTTTAAGCAGATGCAACAGAAGCAAGACAGGGACTCTAAAATTAACATCATATTTTATGCCAATGCAGTTTTGTGCTGAGTCATGGATGGGTGGACAGTATTTTAACTTGGTAGTGGGGAAAATAAGTAGTAATGTCCATCTGTTTGACTTATTTCCTTTCTTATACATTACTTAATGATTATTCTAGAGATCTTTCAGATCACCTCAAAATCTGACTCAATCTTTTGCAGAATAATTAGAATGTGCACAGAATGTTGTCAGGGATGGGGAGAGGGAAATGAGGAAAAGGACCAGTAGTGGGTTGCTACCGATATGGTTGAGGATGGCGCACCAGTAGTGAAGTTGTGCTGTGGACGCAGCTTCTGTTCTGTGTGTGCGCACATACAGTGGTACCTCTACTTATAAACTTAATTCGTTCCGTGAAGTTTGTAAGTAGAAGGACTTTTTCCCATAGAAATCAATGTAAAAACAAATAATGCATGCAAACCCATTAGGAAAGAAATAAAAGCTCGGAATTTGGGTGGGAGGAGGAGGAGGAGGAAGAGGAGGAGGACAATTGCTGCCCAGAGCGAAGGAAAAGTTTCTTTTCTCTGGGCGCTGGCAGAGGTTTATTCCCTCTCCAAGCGCCCAGAGAAAGGAAAATTCTTCATTTGCTCTGGGCTGACAAAGCCTCCTTAAGCGCCACCGAAAGGGTCCTCTGGCAGCCCAGAAAAGCCCAAGATGGCCAGGATTAAAGGGGGAAGGAAACTGGCTGGGCCTTCATGCTGCTCTCAAATTTCCTGGGAATTTTCTCAGATTTTTCTGGGCTCAGGTTCTTAAATAGAAAATGGTTCTTAAGAAGAGGCAAAAAAATCTTGAACACCCTTATCTATCTTGAACAATCTTATCTAGAAAAGTTCTTAAGTAGAGGCATTCTTAAGTAGAGGTACCACTGTATAAGGATTGTTCTCTATACTAGGGATGGTGAATCTTTTAGACACCGAATGCCCAAACTGCGTGCTGCATGTATGCCCAAACTAAAAGATGCATGCAAGTGCATATGTGTAGTAGAAACCCGAAAACCAGCTGGCCAGCTTGAGGAGGCGCATCCCAACATCGGCAGCCCTGCAAGAGGTAAGATCTTTTTCTTTCATAAGCTTCTGTTTCATCATTTGCAGGCAAACAGAAGTTCATAAAAGAAAGGGCACGGAGATCTGACCTGGGGCGACAGCGCACATGCCAGCAGAGAGGACTCTGTGTGTCACCTCTGACACATGTGCTATAGGTTCACCATCACGACTCTACACTATTCTGTCTTCTATTTTCTGTTATGGATTGCACCAGAAGAGGCTAAAGCAATTTTGTTGTATATATGATGTACAATGACAATAAAGGCTATTATTGTTGTTGTTGTTGTATTCTGAAGTAACCTTGAGTTAGTTACCATTATCTTCTTGCCAGGGCGAAGACCAGTTTTGTTAAGTGAGCTGAACTCTTTTGTTTTCCAGCCAATTTCTCCTACAAACCAATTCTTGTGCATCCATGGAGGAGGATTACTCGATGCATGTCTCCACAAATACTTAACATCACTAGTTCCCTCCACAGGTGAAGATTTTGATCCTATGTAATGGCAATAATCCAGTTCCTTTGGTTGGTAATTACCTGTGCCATCTGGACCTTGAGGGAAAAAAGTATACAATTATATGGAAGCTCCGAGTCTTCGGAGAGGGGCGGCATACAAATCTAATAAATAATAATAATAATAATAATAATAATAATAATAATAATAATAATAATAAAAAGGGTTTGTTTAAAATATGCATTAATCCACTCTATTTATATGAAGCAGACTTTAGCACTTTATTTTTAAAAATACAGTAGTTTTAATTGGTGTGATATACTTACATTATTTTCATTCTCCTTCTACTCTTTCCTTTACATTCTACTTATAGCTATGCAATCTTAATTATTATCTGGTTATAGTTATAGCAATAGCACTTAGAATTATGTACTGCTTTACAGTACTTTACAGTCCTTTCTAAGCAGTTTACAGAATTAGTCTATTGCCCCCAACAATCTGGCTCCTCATTTTACTGCCCTCGGAAGGATGGAAGGTTAAGTCAACTTTATTGATTGATTGATTGATTGGATTTCTATGCTGCCCCTCTCCGAGGACTCGGGGCGGCTCACAACATATAAAATATACAGTACACAATATCTTAAATCCAATTAACTAATTAAAAATCTAAACACCCCCCCCCAAAAAAAACCCATTAAAAACAATCATTCCGTTCAATCCACATTCTCTCAACACATTCATTTGCCTTCAGACTCTTATGGAAGGCGAGAAGGGTGGGGGCAGTATGAATCTCTGGGACAGCTGATTCCAGAGGGCCAGTCCCCCCACAGAGAAGGCTCTCTCCCTAGGCTCTGCCAAACAACATTGTCTAGTTGACGAAACCCTATTAGGATTGAATTACTGAAATGCTGACAGTGGGCAATCAGCAAAATTAGCCTGCAATACTGCATTCTAACCACCGCACCACCACAGTTCTTAGGTTGATTGTTACCTTTAAATGTCAGATGGAAGACATCAGGAGCCAGGATAGAATGCAAAAGTACTAAAGTTTATTTCATGCTTACCTATACATAAGAATCTGAACCAGGGTGAAATACTACCAGTTTGGGCATACCAGTAGTAGCGGCCTTCGGGGAACTGGTAGTGGTGGCAGTGTGAGGCTTCACTCACCTACCTGGACATCATCATTTTCTTGTTTTTAACCCTCTGCACATGTGCAAAGCCTTCTGTGCATGTGCAGTAGGTGAAAAAGTATGCATTGTGATGGCATGCACAAAGTGTGTGCTTCCGAACTGGTAGGGAAGGCAGATTTCACCGATGATCTGAACTACTAACAAACGAGATAAATTGGCAGCAGATAAGAGTCACTAGAATTAAAGTGGAAGCTGGAGTTACGTGTTTTATTGGGGGCACAGAGATTCCAAACTGATGATGTGTTTGATCCCACCCCCAGACTCACTTTGGTCATCTACATTAAACTTCTTAAAAAATTTGGAACTGATAACAAAAAGAGTTTATCCATTCTTACTTGACCCTCTCACCCAACTCACCCAAACATTTAACAAGATTTGACAAATAGTTGTCAAAAAAAAAAAAAGACAAAAAGGTCTGCATAGCGGATATGGAAATATCTGAAGGCAGCACAATAGAAGAGAAAGAACTCAAAAAGATAACAAAATACAAAGGCCTGCAAATAAACAATTGTGGCAAAGAAAAATATAAATAGTAGTACCAATAGTAAAACACATCTTGGTTGCAATTTCAAGTCAAATTCCTTTGCATTATTTGTACTGTACAAGATTAAAGGTTAGGTTCCTGTCCTAAACACAGCTGAATTCTTGGATTTTCTTATATTGTATAGCTCACAGTTCATCTTTATATGGAAGCAACTTGGTTTTTTGTTATTACTCTGTTTTTATTATTTTTGTTTTTTGTTATTAAATATATTGTAGCTAGGATGGGAAACTTTGGCCTAATGCATTCCATGATTTTGTATTAATTCCTAGCATTTCAAGGGATTACTTAATCACCATTGCCACTCCAGAAAATAGTGGTAGTGTAGTGGTGAGAATGCAGTAGGAATGAATTCTACTGGTGGACAAGCAGTAGAGTTATGATGCCATCGAAGGGCATACATTATCAGGTATTTAATTTCTTGTTAGTGTGTTTATAGTCTGGCAGAAAAGAGGAATTCGTGTGACCCCCCCCCCCTTATGTGATTAGTTTTATATACCACATATCTTGATCTGATTTGATCTGAAAGTTGGGGCAGTCCAGTCTCAAAAGCAGGAAGACAGCAAATACTCCAAATATCTTCCAATATGTTTCCTGAGACCAATGTTTCATTTTTTCTGCTTTAAAGATACATTATCTAATGAAAGATGCAGGTATCTGCTTTCTCATGCTATTTTCTCTAAGGATTTTTGTTGGTCATAGCCAGAGTTTCAGCATTTATCAATATCCCATCACGCTTTTTCTAGCAATAATATTAAGATTGCGATTAATGAACTATGTTTGTGATGTGTGATGTACAATTGACATTTTTGTAGGAATATGCATCTATCTATTAACTCTATCACTCTATCTCTATCTATCCATCCATCCATCCATCCATCCATCCATCCATCCATCCATCCATCCATCCATCTATCTATCTATCTATCTATCTATCTATCTTCAATCGGTCCATCTATCCATCTGTCTATCTATCATAATAAAAATAGGCAACTACCAGTCTAGAGCTATCATCCATATGATCACTGAAAGACAGAAAACAGATACATAAAACTCAGATTCTTTGCTGCCATGTAGTTTTGTTCAGATTTTTATAACCCTGATAAGCTAGTCTGTTTGCAGTTTCTAAAGTATTCTTGACTGGCTATTGTCTGAAAATTGGAGAAGATTTGAGACTAATTTCTTATTTTATTTTTGTGACAATCATACGAATGTAAGAGATTAGCCTCAGATCTAAAGCTAGAATTTGATTAATACTTTTAAGATATAAGTCCATGTTATGTCAACAGTAGGGGTTTTTCCAAATTTTCAGTGGGAGAATTTAGGAACACTTCTCGGATGAAATACTGAATGGAGTTATAGACAGTAGAATAGAATTTTGGAGCTCAATATGCATAGCACAAGTTGACAGAATGGAAATGTCAGCATTTTTTAATGGCCACAAAAGATGCTGGAATGTTGTACAAGTCAGGGGAATGCAGAAGTGAAAATGTGTCATTTGGGAACCCAGAAGAATTGGAGAACAGAAATTTGAAAGGGGAAATGGATATTTCATTTCACAAGTAAAAATAATACAACACACTATACCTCATTGATTAAATACATTATTTATACCTCCTGTATATAAGATACATACAGGATACTTCACTTAAATCATTAGAGAAGAGGCAATGAATTACAAGGTGCAATATAAGCAGCTATTTAAGCCATCAGAATATTTTCTTTTAATTAGCATTTGAAAATTGAAATTTATTTATGTATTTGTTTGTTTGTTTGTTTATTCATTCATTCACTCATTTATTGGGTTTGTATGCTGCCCGTCTCTGAGGAAATAAGATGAATATCTGAAAAAATGAATACTTATTTTGCTGAAGTGAAAAACAACAATATGGTCGTTATAGAAACAAATATATGCTTGCAGATACTGCTTGTCTCTATTTGGTATAGCATCTTCCCTCACTGCAACCACAGACTGAAGACTGGACCTTGCAAAAAGAGAATATGCAAAATATGGCATAGTAAAGAGAAATACTGTCCCCTTCACTCTATCCAGAGTGACAGAATATCTATGCCTTCTGAGGAATACTGAGGCAGTCAGCTCTTTTAAATCTCTTTATTTTCAGCAGCAGGAAGGAACATCGCAATAGTGACTTCAGCTCTAGACGCGACTGACTAAAACAGTGTCAGCTCGCCTCTTTTATACTTTCATTTTCCCACTTAAACACAACTGTCACTTTCTCAACCAATCACATTGCAACAATCTACATTCAACTATTTACATTACCCCAATGCATATTCAACACCTTCAACATTTAAAAAAATAAATAACAGTTTTGTCATAAGAATAACAGCATGCAAGGATTTCATCCACTCTCACAAAAAAAGGTTTACCTATATTTTTTGGGCTATAAAACGTACCAGAGAATAAGACGCACCAAGATTTTGAAGAGGTAAACAAGAAAAACAAAATTTTGCCATCCCTGGCCCCCCAGGAGCACTCTGCTAGCCCCCCAATCTCTCTGTGCAGCCCTTTTGTGTAAAAACAGGGCACACAGAGGCTTTAGGCGGCTCGGGGGTGGCAAAAACGCAATGTATGGGGGGTTTGGGAGGCAAAAAATGAGCCTGTTTTTTTGCAAAAATTGAGAATTCAGAGGCTTTGAGTGGCCTGCAGAGTGCTCATCGAGGCTGGGAAGGGCAAAAATGCCCTCATTTTTGCAAAAATTGGCCCATTTGTTACCTCCCCCTCCATGCATTTCATTTTTGCCTTCCCTAGCCCCCAGGAGCACTCTGCAGCCTCTCAAACCCTTGATGTGCCCTTTTTTTGCAAAAAAGGGGCAGCCTTTGGCAAAAGCGAGACGCTCGGGGTGATGTTTGTGAGGCCAATAATGGCAGTATTTGGTGTATAAGATGCACCAACACTTCCAACTTCTTTTTTGGGGGGGAGGGAAGTGCATTTTTATACTCCAAAAAGTAGGGTAAATGGCAAATATTTTCTCATGATTTAATTTTAGGCCCAAAACTTCAAAACTTTAAAACATTTCAATTATTTGGAACTGCAGAACGTTTCCACAGATATTATATATATGTATGTGTGTTTGTGTGTATGTGTGTGTGTGTGTGTGTGTATGTATGTATCTGTTAGAAAAACAAGGAGTTTCTCAAATACCATGTAAAATCTGCCCAGCCACATATATTGGACAAACTAATAGGAGAGTAAATGCAGGTATTGCAGAACATAAGAATGCATTAAGGAAAGAAGAAAAAACTTCCTCCCTTTTCCAACACTTCAAAACTACAGGACATGAAATTGATTTTGACAGAACTAAATTAATTTCTAAAACAGAACACTACAACAAAAGAATAATCATGGAAGCCATTGAGATAGAAAAACATCCCCACAATATGAACAAGCGGGATGATGCCTCTCGCCTACCAGACATCTGGAAACCAGCCCTCATTAACAAACGTATCCCAGCCATACAAACTGAAACCAGACTCAGAACAACACAGGACACTACCACCAATCACCAATCACCAGACCCAAACACATACTTACCCTACAGACCAAATTCAACCACCACCCAGAAGCCAAACTACAGCAGTGCTCCCAACTGTTGCAGCCCCCTCTGACTTGCACACAAAGCAAACCAACAAACACCATAAACACATGACCAGACCAAAAACTCGCAGCCAAACAAAAATTGTTACACTCCAGACACACATTACAAAACAGCTAAGTAGCCTGCAAGCTCCAACTACTCAGGAATCACCCCCAATCCACAAACATCAACTAATGAGCATACATCAATTACATCAACAACCTCAGGTGTTACCCCACTGACTCGCCATGAAGTTTCAAAACAGCTTGCAGCTGCTGAGCCATCAAACCACACACACACACCAGTATTTATAGAGGGAAGTCAGCTCAGGTCTTGCTGTGTTCGCCCTAGAACAAGGACAGAAGCACCAGCCTGAAGATGACGAGTGGGACCTCGTTGAAACGTCGCCAGAAATCTCTAAATCCTACATGGGAAGAAACCCGAATATGCCAAGACCTTCATATATATATATATATATATATTACTTTTCTGAAAATAAGACCCTGCCTTATATTTTTTTGAACCCTGAAATAAACACTTGGCCTTATTGCCATGCACTCAAAAGCCCGATTCAGCTTATCGGGGGATGCCTTATTTTTTGGGGAAATAGAGTATGGATGGATGGATGGATGGATAGGTAGATACCATTTCTTATAATTTTTATTGTTTTGTTTATAGCTACAGCAGCATGACATTGTTTTGAAAGCATTCTCCATGTGTGTTTGATATTACTTCTGAAAATCTTCACAGCTTTTACCCTCATTATGTTTGACTGCCCCTATTACCAAATATTGTGATAATACTTCATATCAGACAATACTGCACCTTTCCCAAAGCTCTGGTAATATATGTAGGCTCCATTCTGTATGTATTTGTTCACTTAAACGGCATCTAGTGTGCTGAAACAGGATGTAGGTTGCATGGCTGCAGATGTAAATTCCTCTCCCAGGTTCGGTAAGGTTCTGTAATTTTCTTTTCTTCGTGCTCTTTCAGCCGCATAATTAGTAAACAGATTCTTACAGAGTAGGATACAGTGGTGTTATGTAATTCCATATGTGAGGCTTCAACTGAACATCACATTTCTTCCTCTAAGCCACTTGTATAATGAATGCTATTGTTTTGATCGACTTAGAATTAATTTCTTTAAGCCAGCAATGAAATGGAAATGATTACCTGTGTATATTATTCTTTTCTCATTATTTTTTACTTGGGAGGCAGGAAGCGAAACGTCTCTTTTTGCCATGTCCCCAGCAGCTTGGCCACAGACTTCAATGTCACCACTCTTAGTTCTTGGCAGGCTCACCCTTGTTCTGAGTAGTGCAGCAGCTGTGGCCTCCACCTGCCTCGCTAGACAGCGCAGACTGGAAGCCAAGAAGCTCTGGCGGAGACCAGCTCTTATGGGGCATTTTCTACATTATGACATCGTGTCCTTGTGAGCCTGTCAGCCAATAGAAATCCTTCCTTGGCTTCCTTCAGCTGCACAGCAAAAGATCTAAACTGTAGAGCACTTTCAATCCTTTGGAGTTGTTCCATTCCTTTTAAAGCTATCATATTCATTAGTGGTGAAGCAAGTAATGAGAAGAGGCCTCCAAGTTTGTTCATCCCAACAGCGATTATGAAAGTAGTACCACGGAAAAGTGATCTTTTGTATTTATCTCCTTTATAAAGAGATTAAATACATAAAAATGTTTTTAATCTTGTTTTTTTTTAATCAGCCATAGACATTTTGTCAGAATAAAATAATTATGTGGGTTGAGGGGTTTTCACTTATTATCATATGAATTTAATTTAATCTAATAATAGTTGTAAATTTTCAAATATGCCTACTGTCCTTTAAAAAGCTGCAACTCCTTGTTTAGTCTAACTCAGAGGCTTCAAACTCGGCAACTTTAAGACCTGTGGACTTCAACTCCCAGAATTCTGGGATTTTAAGTTGCTGAGTTTGAAAACCTCTGGAACTGATACAGTTACACTTCATATTAGACAGACAATGTGCAATTCATTTGTACTTGGGCACAATGCCTTTTACTTTTCAGTTGGCCATGTACAGAACTTGAATCCAATTTTCAACACTGCCTTGAAAGAGACAGTCTTATGATTTGAAGCTATAAGCCTGTCACATTTAGGATTGCAATGGCTACTTCCTAATCAAGATGTCTTCCAGAGCCTGCATTCAGGATATTGGCTAAAATATGCATTCTGGCATGCTAACTGTGCTGCCTTCTGCTATGATCAGCTGATTTAAACAGGAATAGATTACCCGCAAATGAGAACGACCTTTCTTTTTCAACAAGGTCAGGCAAGTGTTGTTTAAAGTGGTGTCATTCTTGGCAGAACTGTAGGTCTGTAAAATGCATTTGATTTTCTTTTAATCACAACCTCTTTGGAGCATAATATAGCCAATTTCATAGCCATGATGGACAATAGGTTACTTGAGTGCATCTGAACTGTGTCCATTCTAGGTTGGTGGAAATTGTTTGTGACTAGATTCATGGTTACAAGAAATTCAGCAGGTAAAATGTATATTAGCAGAAACATATACAGTATAGGCAAATTGTGCACAGAAACAGAAGAAATGCTAGAACATATATTCAGTTCATGCAAGAACTCTGCACAAACTGATTATAAACGATGACATAACACAGTCACCAAAATGATCCACTGGAACATCTTTAAAATTATCATATTCTTCGCATGGTATGAGAAATATAAAGTACATAAATATTTTTAAAACCACATAATTAAAAATTCATTATTACAAGTTTGGTTAGAAATTAAGAAAAATCATGTTTCAACCGTCCCAGATTGGATGTCACCAATGGATGCAATAAGACATCCAAACTTAAACAAAAGCACAAAAGTATTAAGATATAAAGATATTTTAGATTACAAGTTAGAGTTAAAAACCAGGCAAGTTCTAAATGATGAGGGTAGGGTAGGGTGGACATACACTCAGATTCAAGCAAGATTTTTGGCTGACAAAAAGAACCACCCTTTTCAGAAAGGGAAATCAAGTTTTGATAAAATAATTATGAAAAATCAAGAAAAAATGATAGGGAAAATATATAAGTATATGATAAGGTCCAAAATAGAAAGTAATATGGTAAATGATACTATGATTACCGTATTTTTCGCTCTATAAGACGCACCTGCTGATAAGACGCACCTAGATTTTAGAGGAGGAAAATAGAAAAAAAATATTTTGAGCCAAAAAGGGGAGAGGAAGAGAGGAAGGAGTGAAAGAAGGGAGTGAGGGAGGAAAGAAGGGAGGAAGGAAAAGGAAAGCAAGAAATGGAGGGAGGAAAGGAAGGAAGGAAGGAAGGAAAGAAAGAAGGGGAAGGGACAGGAACAGAGGAAGGAAGCAAGGAAACTTATGAAAGGGGAAAGTAAGAGAGGAAGGACTGAAGGGAGGGAGGGAGGGAAGAAGGTAGGAAGGAGAAAGAAAAGAAGAAATAGAGGAAGGGAAGGTAAAAGAGAGAAAGAAAAAGAGCAAGAAAGAAAGCAAGAAAGAGAGAAAGAAAGAGAAATAAAAATAGAGAGGGGGAATGAAAGAAATGGAAGGAGGGAAGGAAGGAGAGAAAGCAAGAGAAAGAAAGAAAGCAAGAGAAAGAAAAAAGAATGAAAGAGCAAGAGAGCAAGAGAGAAAAAGAAAGAAAGAGAGAAAGAAAGAAAGAAAGAAAGAAAGGCAACTTCAAAGAAAGGCTCACTGAGCATCTCTCTCTCTCTCTCTCTTTCTATCCCTCTTTCTTTCTTTCTCTTCCTTTCTCTCTCTCCTCTTCCTTTATTTCCTCTCTCTCCCTCCCTCTCTCTTTCTCTCCCCCCTCTCTCCCCCTTTCCCTCTCTATTTCTCTCTCTCCCTCTCTTGCTATCTCTCCCCCCTCTCCCTCTCTCTTTCTCTCCCCCCTCTCCCCCCTTTCCCTCTCTCTTTCTCTCTCTCCCTCTCTTGCTATCTCTCCCCCCCCTCCCACTCTCTTTCTCCCTCTCCCTCTTTCTCTCTCTCCCCCTCTCTCTTTCTCTCTCTCTCCCCCTCTTTCTTTCTCTTCTCACTTTCTCTCTCTTGTTTTCTTTCTGTCTCTTTTGCTTTCTCTCTCTCTCACTCTTTCTCTCTTTTTTCTTTCTCACGCTCTTTCTTTCTCTTGTTCTCTCTCTCTTGCTATCTCTTTCTTTCCCCCCTTTCTCTCACTCTCTCTTTCTCACTTTCTCTCTATCTTGCTGTCTGTTGCTCTCACTCACTCTCGTTCTCTCTCCATTCTTCTCAGCAGTGACGCGCGCACGCCCTGCCCGCCTCACCTTTGCCGAAAGCACTCTCGTCCCGGGCTCTCAGCAAGGGGGTTGCAGGAGAGGCGGGGCCAGCGAAGGTGATATTCAATGTCGGGGGCACTCGGGCGGTTGCACGCGCTCCCTATCTCCCTGCTAGCCCACTCGGAATATTCAAAATAAGAAAAACCTTCGCCGGCAAAGGCTTTTCTTATTTTGAATATTCCGAGTGGGCTAGCAGGGAGATAGGGAGCGCGCGCAACCGCCCATGCGCCCCCGACATTGAAGACCTCCGCTGAGAAAAACCTTTGCCGGCATTTCCTCTCGGCGTCAAGGAGGCGCAGCGGCGGGCGGAGAGAGGGAAGGGGGGGCAGCGGCATCCCTCCTGGCCTTGGCGGGCCGCCCGACCCTCCCCACCTCCTGCAAATGCGGCGGGCAGCGGGGGGAGAGCGAGGAGCCGGTTCTGGCGGGCGCGGGGCTTGGCTGGCTGGGTGGCGGGGGGAGCGCCGCTGGTGGTGCGGAGGGAGACCCTCCTCCGGGAGGGAGGGGGCCAGGTAGCAGCTAGCCAGCCAGCCGGCCGGCGGGATGGCGCTTCCAAGTTCGCAGTCTCTCCCCCCTCCCTGCCTGCATCTTCGCTCCATAAGACGGGGCTGATTTTTCTTCCTACTTTGGGAGGAAAAAAACTGCATCTTATGGAGCGAAAAATACGGTAGTTGGTGCAGGAATTTTGGGCACTCAATAGATATGGACAAATGGGAAAATTCATAGACATACAATTGGCAGATAACAAAATCCACAGCATTTAAAGAAAACCAGATGAAAATGTTCCATAGATGGCATTTGCCACCCAACAGACTTGCCAAAATGTATCTGAATCTTCAACCAAATTGCTGGAAGTGCAAAAAGGAGATAGGCACGTAATATCACCAATGGTGTACCTGCCCTAAAGTTGAATACTATTGGAACTTAATCGAGAAGTAGTTAAAAGAAATACAGTAGTACAAGAGGAAATAGAAAAGACACCAGAATTCTTTTTATTAGGAATTCCTACCCAGAAGTATAAAAAAGAAACCCAATATTTACTAATACATATTCTAATGGCTGCCAGGGCAGCCTACGCTCAAAGATGGAAAGATACCGAAATTCCAAGAGAAGAAGAAATAATAAATAAAATTACTGATTGTGCTGAAATGGACATGATGACAAGATGGTTAAAGGGACAAGAAGAATCTGACTATTACAAAATTTGGTACAAATTCTATGAGTAGCTGGATAAAAGAATGCTATTGTAAATAATTGTAAATGTATATCAGATGGTACAAAACTATGCAAACTTTTGTAAATAGTAATTAGTGATAGTTTATACTTTTTTCTTCCTTTCACTATCTCTTTGTATTACCTTTTCTTAATATGATCTATAAGACTTGTATTTAAACTTCTTAGACTTCTGAAAAGTATGGAGCAGCTTTGGCTCCTTTTTTATGTTATATGTTTTTGTATGTGTCCTTGTCTTGTCTTGGAATAAAATTCAATTAAAAAATTTAAAAAAATAAAATGATCATATTCTGCTCACAGAAATGGCTGGTTTATACGATATTACTATGAAAAAGCTAAAAGTTGTGGTTTGATATTAATGCCTTGTTTTACTGCAACAGAAGGAGTTGGAAGTTAACGTATTTTTTTTCTTTTTCCCAATCCTTCGTCACTTCTCTTCCCCCATTTCCCCTCCCTGCTTTCCTATCTACTTTTGCGTTTTGTATCTTATCTTATAACCTAATAAAATGTTTAAAACTTAAAAAATTATCATATTCAGTTAAAAAAAAGAATTGGTGGAATTATATCATTGGGAAAAAAATGAAAACCAGCAGGTTAAAATATTGTGGACTTCTGAACACAACCAGATGAATTATTGTCACATAACATGCCATAACTGTAGCTGAAAAGGAGAAAACCTGAATAATTGGTGTGGCAATACTAGAGATAGTAGAATAGAAGACAAATAATTATATAAGATCATAATATTTCAAGACTTAAATTGAAAGATTAAGGTATAAACCAGTTGTGCTGGTCCCTGTTGTTATTGGGCCACTGGGTGCCATATTCCCCCCAACATTGGATTTTTTTAAAAAACTGCACAGTGACAAATTTGCCATCTGTGAATTGCAAAGGCTAAACAAAAGACTTGGATTCACACATATACTATGCTGATATATTATGATATCCTAGATTCTTGAGAACTTGATGCAAATGTAGGCTAACACCAGTTAGAAATTGGTAACTGTGATTTCACATGTTTGCATATGCAAAAATAATGACAGAAAGTGGTGGTCCATAAAATAGTTAAAGTCACGGAAAATGAAGAATATAAAGTCCTCTGGGGATTTTGAATTCAAACAGACAAGTACCTGCCATATAACACTCCAGATTTAATAACTGTTAAGAAGACAAAAAAGTCTGGATAGTGTTGTAGTTCCGTCTGAGGCCCCTCAGGGAACGGCTGATCTTCTGTCGGTTTCCAGCTCAGAAGGGGAGGATGAGGAACAGGAGGGGCAGGCAGACGAGGAGGAGGAATCCCAGGCTGAGGAGGAGGGAGGACAGCCAGAGTCCCCCCAGAGGGAGCTCTCCCCAGCAAGCAGCCTGGATTCCTTAGAGGAAAATGCACAAGCCATAATTGATCTGCGACAGAGAAGAGCTACACAGCGAAGGGACCAATTGGCTAGGTACTTTCAGCACTAAAGAGGCAACAGCTGAGTTTGGGTGTGGTGCTCTCTGGAAAGGCTAAAAGGCAGACCCACCCTTCCTGGCTTGTGGAGTATTATCTTTGGGAGTCCTGGGACCTGGCTGTGAACTTTGGCGTCTTGGAATCCTGGTTTGTGCCTTTGACTACTGAAACCTTGGGGTGGGTGTGCCAGCAAGAAGCTTGCTGTATTGTCTGGACATCAAGACTCTGCTGTAAAGTCTTATAGCCTGTCTGTTGGGAAGAACAGGTTTTCCTCTGTGTTTATTTTGTAAGCTATAAAGTACTTTTGCTTTTACCAGAGTGTCTGGCTGTTTTTTCCAGTTGGTGTTGAGGTCTGGGGGAACCCAGACAGAACAGTATAATACTCCACCAACTACCAGACACCTGGTGCTCATTTTGGAGGGGTGGTTTGGTTGTTTCTTTTTCTTGCTCTCTGCTGCTGGTTCCTTGTTGGACATTTTTTGCTTTTCGGCTTCCTGTTTTTGCCTGCCACCATGGATGTTTCTGCAGCTGACATGCAGGCTGTCTTTGCAGAGTTGCGAGGGGACATTGCTCAGTTGACCCAGACAGTTCTGCTATTACAACGCCAAGTGGAGGTTTTGTCCCAGGCGGCCCCACCCCAGGCGGCACCTGTGGTACCTCCTCCAGCACCTTTGCCCAGAAGGAAATGTTTTGTGGCGATGCCGGAAAAGTTCTGGGGGGACCGGCGGCTGTTTTCTGCGTTCCAGAGCCAGGTGCAGCTTTTTATCAATGCCCAGATGATGCACTTCCCAGGGGATGACCACAAGGTGGCGTTTCTGTGTAGTTTGTTGGCTGGCCCTGCAGCGTCGTGGGTGGCACCTTACCTGGCCCGGGATGACCCGCTACTCCAGAACTACATTGCTTTCTGTGACCTGCTGCGTCACCAATTTGCGGACCCGGTGCAGGAGCAGACGGCCACACGGGCGCTGAAGCAACTACGCCAGGGTTCGCACCCCCTGGTGGACTACATGGCTGACTTTCGGTCTCTGGCCGGGCAAGTCCAGTGGAATGAGGCTGCCCTGATCGAGGCCTTTCAGGACGGACTATCAGACACTATGTTGGATGAACTGGTGCATGAGGTGATGCCCGGCACGTTGGACGCTTTGGAGCGGCATTGCTTGGCAATAGAGGCCAGGCTGTTGGCCAGGGAAGTCCGTCGAGCGGGACGGTCCAACCCCCGTGCGTCAGGCGTCCCGTCGACACCTGTTCAGCGGCGGGGGTTGTCGACCGCAGGCACCCCAGCTCCGGTCCCTGCGCCCCGACGTTTTTCACCAGCGCTGCCTCCACGCCTGATGGATTGTGTTGCCGCCGGGGAGCCAATGGACGTGAGTTATGCACGACCCCAACAGACCCTGGAGGAACGAGGGCGTCGGCGGGCAGCTGGGTTGTGCTTCTATTGCGGGGCCCCGGGACATTTTGCTGTCGTTTGTCCCCACAAGAGGCGGAGCATGGTGGCTGCCGTCGTTCCCGTACCCTCCAGCTCTCCCGTGCTTCCCATGGCGTCTCCCGTGCAGTCCCAGGAGACAACCCCTTGTGTCCCCGTCCCTGTCATGAACTCTTTGATGGCGGGGCCTTCGTCTGGATGTCCTCCGTCGCCGGAACGATTGGGAAACGAGGGGGGCCCGGCTTGGTGGCAACACTAGGTCGGGCGGGGATCCCACTTTCTTCTGACTCCACGACTACCGACTCCGGACCGTTTCGACACCTGACGCTTGCGGTGACTTTGCATATTGCGCAACGAACTCGGACTTATCCAGCGTTGGCCCTCGTGGATTCGGGGGCGACGACAAATTTCTTGGACGAAGCCTTTGCCCAACGCCATTCCTTGCCCCTTTGTCCTGTCATCCCGCCGTTAACTGTGGAGACCATCGATGGGCGGGTATTGCTGGCTGGTCCCATCCGTTTCCAGACTCTGCCGGTGCAGATGTGCATCGGAACTCATGAGGAGGCCCTGCAGTTTTATGTTACCCAGGGGCTTCATTTTCCCCTCGTGTTGGGGTTGTCGTGGCTGCGCGCGCATGACCCGCAGGTGGTGTGGTCTCAGAACCTGGTCACATTCTCCAGTTTGCAGTGCGTGGACCACCACCGACATGTGTGCGCAGCCCACGGCCCAGTAGTTCCCGCGATCCAGTTACCCCGTTGCCTCGAGGAGTTCGCCGATGTGTTCAACGAGAAGGAGGCGGATCGGCTACCACCACATCGGACGTACGACTGTGCCATAGACCTGCTCCCTGACGCCAAGCTCCCGGCTGGTCGTTTGTACTCCATGTCCGAGCCGGAGCTTGTGGCTCTCAAGGAGTTTGTTGAGAAGAATTTGGCCAAGGGATTTATTCGGCCATCCAAGTCCCCTTTGTCTGCCCCTGTTTTGTTCATGAAAAAGAAAACGGGCGATCTTCGCCTCTGCTGTGACTATCGCCGCCTTAACGCCATCACGGTGCGGAATAGGTACCCCTTGCCCTTGATCCCTGAACTCATGGACCGTTTGCGGACGGCAACGGTATTCACCAAAATCGATTTGCGCAGTGCATACAATTTGGTCCGGATGCGGGCCGGGGATGAGTGGAAGACAGCGTTTGGCACGCGTTACGGCCACTTTGAATACACAGTGATGCCATTTGGCCTCACCAACGCCCCGGCCGTGTTTCAACATCTGATGAACGACGTGTTCCGGGACATGTTGGACCATTTTGTGGTGATTTACCTTGATGACATTTTAGTGTATTCCCCGAACCATGCCTTGCATTTGGACCATTTGTGCCGGGTCCTGCTCTGGTTGCGGGAGCAGCATTTGTATGCCAAGCTGGAGAAGTGCCAATTCTTCCACACTACCGTAGAATTCCTTGGGCACATTCCTTGTCTCCAGGTGGCATTTCCATGGACCCGGGCAAAGTGGCCGCACTTCAGTCTTGGCAACCTCCACGATGGGTGAAAGACGTACAACGTCTTTTGGGGTTTGTGAACTACTATCGGGCTTTTGTTCCGGGGTACGCCACGTTAACCACACCCTTGACTCGATTGTTACAAAAACAAGTCCCGTTTGGTTGGGGGGAGGCGGAACAGCGGGCTTTTGATGCCCTGAAAGCAGCGTTCATGGCGGAACCGCTTCTGCGCCATCCTGATCCTGCTCGGCCGTTTGTGTTGGAAACAGACGCCTCAGATGTAGCGGTTGGCACAGTGCTCCTCCAAGCCCATCGTCCCGGTGACATGTTGTTTCCGTGTGCCTACTTCTCCCGCAAATTGTCTCCCTCGGAAAGGAATTATACTATTTGGGAGAAGGAACTCTTAGCGGTGAAGGCCGCCTTTGAGCATTGGCGGCATTACCTGGAGGGGGCCCGTCACCAAATCGAGGTACGGACGGATCACCGGAACCTCGAGTATTTGGAGACGGCTCGGAAATTGAACCAGAGACAGATTCGCTGGTCCTTCTTTTTCGCGCGGTTCAATTTCCGCATCAGGTACACTCCCAGCGCCCAGAACCCTCGAGCAGATGCCTTGTCGCGCAAGCCGGAGTACACGCACCCGAAGGAGCCGGCTCCTCTACAGACGGTTCTACCCCCTGCAGCTTTGGCTGCCACTCAGGACCCAGTGGACTTGCGTCGCCGTTTACGGGAGGCGCAGCGGGAGGATGGGTTTGTAGCGCAGAGAGTGCGGGAGTTAACACCCAATTCCCCCTGGACATTTCAAGACGGTCTGCTTCGGTACCGGGGGCAGCTGTATGTTCCCGCTGGCCCAGTGAGAGGGTTGATTATGACCCAGTGTCATGACTGTCCAGTGGCGGGGCATTTTGGCCTGTTCAAAACATTGGAGCTGGTCTCTCGGACATTCTGGTGACCACGCATCCAAGATGATGTGCGTTCCTATGTGGCCACCTGTGTACGGTGTCGTACGGCCAAGGGGGTGACTGGAGCCCCACCAGGATTACTGCAACCTTTGCCCACGCCTGAGAGACCCTGGGGTGCTGTGTCCATTGACTTTGTAACTCATTTGCCTTCCTCTGCTCGCTTCATGGTAGTCATGGTGGTGATGGACATGCTCACGAAGATGGTCCATTTTGTACCTTGCACTAGGGTGCCTACTGCCCAACTCACGGCCCAAATGTTTATCAGCCATGTGTTTAGGTTACATGGGCTTCCGGATCGAGTGGTCTCTGATAGGGGAACACAATTCACAGCCCGGTTTTGGCGGGAATTGATGTCGGCCCTGAATGTGTCCATGTGCCTCGCATCGACGCAGCACCCCCAGACCGATGGAGGCACAGAAAAAGTCATAGGGATACTGGAGCAATACCTGAGGTGTGTCGTGGCAGATCGCCAGACTGATTGGTCCCGGTTCCTCCCTGTAGCGGAGTTCGCTTTCAACAACTCTCGCCACTCATCGACCCGGCTCACGCCTTTTTTCGCCAATTATGGCTTCCACCCTCGCTTCTTTCCCTTGACCCTCCTAGATTCCCCGGTGCCTGCTGCTGAGGACTTTCTCTCGGAGCTGCAGGCAGTCCACGAGATGGTGAAGAGGTACCTGAATAAAGCCAAGGAGGACTACAAGAGGGTGGCTGACCGCTCCAGACGGGATGTGCCCCCCTTGGTGGTGGGGGATCAGGTGTAGCTGTCCACGAAATACGTAGCCTCTGAATTACCCCGACACAAATTAGATCCCCGGTTCCTGGGTCCTTTTCCCATTGAGCGGGTGATAAATCCGGTGGCCTACCAGCTCACCCTGCCGGCCAACTTGCGGGTTCACCCTGTGTTTCACCATTCGCTGTTAGTCCCTGTCCCTCCCGATTGTCCGCTCCGTCCCAATGTTCCCGTGTTTCCTGCCCCGTGTGTTCGGGACCACCTCCCTGAAGCTATGGTACATGACATTTTGGATTCCCGTTGGGTGGACGGTTGCTTCCAGTACAAGGTGCAATGGGTGGAGTGGGACCCTGATGATTGCTCCTGGGTGGAAGCGGCGTTGTTGGACGCTCCCGACCTTATTCGGGATTTTCACGCCCAGTTCCCTCAGAGACCGCGTCCTCTCCGCTGGCAGGTGGGGAGGGGCCTTCCGCGGGGGGATGGTGTTGTAGTTCCGTCTGAGGCCCCTCAGGGAACGGCTGATCTTCTGTCGGTTTCCAGCTCAGAGGGGGAGGATGAGGAACAGGAGGGGCAGGCAGACGAGGAGGAGGAATCCCAGGCTGAGGAGGAGGGAGGACAGCCAGAGTCCCCCCAGAGGGAGCTCTCCCCAGCAAGCAGCCTGGATTCCTTAGAGGAAAATGCACAAGCCATAATTGATCTGCGACAGAGAAGAGCTACACAGCGAAGGGACCAATTGGCTAGGTACTTTCAGCACTAAAGAGGCAACAGCTGAGTTTGGGTGTGGTGCTCTCTGGAAAGGCTAAAAGGCAGACCCACCCTTCCTGGCTTGTGGAGTATTATCTTTGGGAGTCCTGGGACCTGGCTGTGAACTTTGGCGTCTTGGAATCCTGGTTTGTGCCTTTGACTACTGAAACCTTGGGGTGGGTGTGCCAGCAAGAAGCTTGCTGTATTGTCTGGACATCAAGACTCTGCTGTAAAGTCTTATAGCCTGTCTGTTGGGAAGAACAGGTTTTCCTCTGTGTTTATTTTGTAAGCTATAAAGTACTTTTGCTTTTACCAGAGTGTCTGGCTGTTTTTTCCAGTTGGTGTTGAGGTCTGGGGGAACCCAGACAGAACAGATAGTAAAGGCTGCAGTTCCTAGAAGGAATGCAATGGGAAGAGAGGGGAGGGGACAGGAGAGAAAAGGGAAGGCCACAAAATACAAAGAAGAATGCAAAAAGAATGACTGCGGCAAGCAAGGAAAACAGTACTAATAGCAATAGGTACTCCTAAGACATCTGGAGTCTCACTTGAATACCATAGTCTCCTTAGTGTGCTATACAGTATGAAAATAATTGCTACTGTTACCATACAGTACACTGTAATATTATAGAATAAATTCAGTATTATATCTGAATTTCTTCTGCATCTGATAAAGAATTCTAAGCAAAATAAGGAGTATTGATTCTTTTTGCTTAAGCAACTGAGAATATACTTCCTCTGTCATGAGAGAATGCATGTGTATATCTAATAGAGGAATGAACTGAGAGCATTGCATTAAGAAGTTTTAAAATTCCTTACAATTTATTTATGGAGTTTTCCAGCATTTTTTAAGGCCAGTTCTTGCCGCAATACGTTTTTGCTACCGCTTCTGCCACCGTTCCACTCCAAATGATTACAAAATCCAATCCACAGTTTCATTCCACCTCCTGCCTGTGTCCAGTGTGGCACAATCTACCCTCGTTGCCTTGCGTCGATCCCGGTGGCGCTTGTGAGTGGCTGACACCTTAAAGCTCAAAAGAACATGCGGCATGCTAATTGGCTAAGCCGGCAGCCTGTCTAGTGGAAGGGGGAATAGCAAGGGGGTGGAGATTTGACGTCACGTATACCAGCAGGTTGCTAAGGACACCATGGTGATCACTTCCTGGATTCCATCTTCCCTCCATTATTCTAGTGCCACCCCTGGAATCCAGGAAGTGATCACCTTGGCGTCCTTAGCAACCTGCCAGTATATGTCACATCAAAGCTCCGCCCCCGGAATCCCATCGTTTTTTATTTTAATGGATTTTTTTATTTTTATTTATTTTTATTTTTATGTGAAAGGACCTCACTTTGCTTGCGGTGCCACTGCAGCATCCTTTTTCATAAAAATTAAAAATTAAAAAAAATTAAAAATCCATTAAAATAAAAAACAATGGGATTCCAGGGGCAGAGCTTTGATGTCATGTATACCGGCAGGTTGCTAAGGATACCAAGGTGATCACTTCCTGGATTCTGGGGGTGGCACTAGAATAATGGAGGGAGGATGGATTCCCCAGCTCCTTTTGCTTGCGACGCCGCAAGCAAAGAGAGGTCTTTTCATGTAAAAATGTAAAAAAATATTTTTATGTGAAAGTACGCCGCAGTGGCACCACAAGCAAAGGGAGGTCCTTTCACATAAAAATAAAAAATTTATTTTTACATGAAAGGACCTCCCTTTGCTTGTGGCGCCGCTGCGATGTCCTTTTTCATAAAAATAAAAATAAATAAAAATAAAACATCTGTAAAAGTAAAAAACGGTGGGATTCCGGGGGCGAAGCTTTGATGCTACGGACCGTTTGGGTTCAGGTTCAGCCGAACTTTGCGTAAAGTTTGTCCGAACTCGACGAATCCGAACACCGTTGGGTTTGCCCATCACTACTTATAAGGCTATTATGTCACCTTAGTTTTAAACTCATTAAAAATTATCTGAGATACAAGAAAAACTCAGCTTCCTCCATACGTTATGTTTATTCTTCCCTGATCATCAATGGCATTCCATATCTTTGGAATGAATACTTTAGGGGGCAAAAATCATCTATATATTTTTGCCTGTAAAAATCAGGATGCCAATTTTTTTTTATGCAGTATGAGCTGTTCATCATAGCAGTAACCGAGTTAGAGGTCTATGTCATGTTAAATATATATTGTGTGTGGCTGCCTTTCAATTTTTTGTTCCAGAATAAGCACAGAATATCTAATCTAAATTAGTATCATAGCATGCAGGGAAATGTTTATTTTTCCTATTCCAGCTGTGAACACCATCTGAAAATTGGTTATGTTGGATAAAGGTTACCGATAATAAATCATCCATTGGAGGATTTTTCCTATTAATAATTGCCACATGTCTGTGATTTGGAAGGATTACAAAAGGGGAGAAAAGTACTAAGTCTCCCTGAAAGAAAGCGGACAAAATGCTATGAACAGCAACTAAGAGTGATAAAATCTTAATCTTTGCAGAAGATTAAGAAAGCTGAAATTTACCTTTCTTTTGCATTGCTTTAATGAAACAAAGAAAAAAGAACAAAAAGAAGAAAAAACAAAATAACGCCCTCCCTCCAGGTAAACCCCCTAAAACAGATATAACAAATAAAATACATTCTATATGTTTGAAAAAATGATACTTTTTCACTCGTTAAAAAACAAATTAAATCTTGATCACTCAGAAACATATTATCCAAGTGAATCTGTGGTATCATGCATGTAAATCCATTTCCAAAAACAATTTCTGCAACAATCCAAACTAAAAATATCTAGAATTTTTTAACAAAATTCACATTTTAATTTTTCTTCAAATATTATGTGTGGTATTTTTTTAAAAACTAATACAGAAAATGCAGACAACAAGAGCAAATTGTATCTTCAAATTTACTGTTTTCACAAGTGTAGAAAAATAGATGACTAGCTCTTTTTAAACATTCATTGAGAAGTCCAATAAACTTGATTTACCGATGGTACATATGAATACACTGAGGAAAAAAGCATTAAAGAAAAAAACTTTAGACCATTGATTTGCTAGACCTGAAAGCCTCAATTTTTCAATTCCAAATTAACAGTACAGTGTTCCCCCGGGTATTGTGACCCCGATCATTGCGAAATGGCTATATGGCGATTTTGCAACCCGGAAGTAAAAACACCATCTGCGCATGCGCACCCTTTTTTCTATGGGCACGCATGCGTAGATGGCGCCGGGCAGATCAGCTGCTGGGCGGCTTCCCTAGGTCTTTCCCCTCTTGCTGGCGGGAGGGCGAGCGGCGGGCATCAGCGAGGAGTTTCCCCACCGCCCACGCAAACTCCTCGCTGCCGCTCGCCCGCCCTTCGCCCGCCCTTCGCCCGCCCACGCCGTTCATTCTCGCCGCTTCCCAGCTGAGTCCTGAAGCGAATTGGCTTCAGGACTCAGCTGGGAAGCGCGAGCGAGCGGCACCAGCGAACGGCTTGTCCGCCATCTGCCTGCCCGCTAGCGAGGAGCCGAAGATTGGGGGCCGCGCGGCTGTTTTAAAACGTCGCCGCTGGCATGGGGGGCTTGCCAGCACCCCCCGGACCCCCAACCTGGGTTTGGGGGGCTGCTAGGAAGCCCCCCATGCCGGCGGCGACGTTTTAAAACAGCCGCGCGGCTTCCCAATGAGTCCCGAAGACAAACGCGGAAGTTCGCCTTTGACGTTTGTCTTCGGGACTCAGTTGGCAAGTCGCGCGGCTGTTTTAAAACATCGCCACCGGCATGGGGGGCTTCCTAGCAGCCCCCCAAACCCGGGTTGGGGGTCCGGGGGTGCTGGCAAGTCCCCCATGCCGGCGGCGACGTTTTAAAACAGCCGCGCGGCCCCCAATCTTCGGCTCCTCGCTAGCGCTGCGGAAGTAAAAACACCATCTGCGCATGCGCAGATGGTGTTTTTACTTCCGCAGTGCTACTTCGCTAAAACCCGATCATTGCTAGGGGTCCTGGAACGGAACCCTCGCAATGATCGGGGGATCACTGTATACGTATTTTAATTTTTAATGGCAAATTTACAAAAGCCTGGTTATTCAACTATTTCATAGATGAGAAGAAAATAAAGTACAGTAATACCCCGGTTATTGCGTCCCCGACCATTGCGAACAGGGTAATTTGCGATTTTTCAACCCGGAAGTCAAAACACCATCTGCGCATGTGTGCCCTTTTTTTCTATGGGCACGCATGCGTAGATGGCGCCCGGCAGATCAGCTGCTGGGCGGCTTCCCTGGGTCTTCCCCCTCTTGCTGGCGGGAGGGCGAGCAGCGGGTATCAGCAAGGAGTTTCCCCACCGCCCACGCAAACTCCTCGCTGCCGCCCGCCCTTCGCCCGCCCACGCCGTTCATTCTCGCCGCTTTCAAGCTGAGTCCTGAAGCGAATTCGCTCCAGGACTCAGCTGGAAAGCGGCGAGAGCCAGCGCGGAGAAGCCGTTCGCTGGCGCTGGCTGTCGGCGCTTTCGAGCTGAGTCCTGGAGCGAATTCGCTCCAGGACTCAGCTGGAAAGCGGCGAGAGCCAGCGCGGAGATGCCGTTCGCTGGCGCTGGCTGTCGGCGCTTTCGAGCTGAGTCCTGGAGCGAATTCGCTCCAGGACTCAGCTGGAAAGCGCCGACAGCCAGCGCGGAGAAGCCGTTCGCTGGCGCTGGCTGTCGGCGCTTTCGAGCTGAGTCCTGGAGCGAATTCGCTCCAGGACTCAGCTTGAAAGCGCCGATAGCCAGCGCGGAGAAGCCGTTCGCTGGCGCTGGCTGTCGGCGCTTTCGAGCTGAGTCCTGGAGCGAATTCGCTCCAGGACTCAGCTCGAAAGCGCCGACAGCCAGCGCCAGCGAACGGCTTGTCCGCCGCCTGCCTGCCCGCTAGCGAGGAGCCGAAGATTGGGGGCAGAGCGGCTGTTTTAAAATGTCGCCGCCGGCATGGGGGGCTTGCCAGCACCCCCCAGACCCCCAACCCGGGTTTGGGGGGCTGCTAGGAAGCCCCCCATGCCGGCGGCGACGTTTTAAAACAGCCACGCCGCCCCCAATCTTCGGCTCCTCGCTAGTGCTGCGGAAGTAAAAACACCATCTGCACATGCGCAGATGGTGTTTTTACTTCCGCAGCGCTACTTCGCGAAAACCCGCTCGTTGCGGGGGGTCCTGGAACGGAACCCTCGCAACGAGCGGGGGATCACTGTACTTATTATTTTAAGGTTCTTCAATTATCAAGAAACCTGAATGATTTGTCCTGATTATATATATATAAAAAACAAACATACATTGAAGAGTCAAGAGTTTTAAGAGCCATATTGGCGCATCTAGTCCAAAGTAGAATGTTACATTTTAGTCAGATAAATTTGCTTAGTGTATGGTTGTAAAAATCTAGACAACAAAAGGACAGTAGGTTAGAACTTTCTGGGTTTCTAAATTTTTTGCAGTCCAAATATGGTAGTGGTGCAGTGGATAGAATGCAATATTGCAGGCGTTCAATCCAGATCGGCTCAAGGTTGACTCAACCTTCCATCCTTCCAAGGTGGGTAACTTAGGGACCTGGATTATTGGGTGCTGTAAACTGCTTAGTGAGGGCCTTGAAGCATTATGAAGTGGTTTATAAGTCTAAGTACTAAGTGTTTTTTTTTTACAGGTACAAGGTCCCTCTTTAGGGGCATCACCTAAACATTGATCCACTGTGTCAGGAACTGACCAACTGGGTTATTATTCCTAGCCTAACATCAAGATGATAGATCAGATTATATTTGGTCAAGAGCACACATTGATTAAATGTTTTTATAAATACTTGTTATATATTGCATTAGATTTTGAACAGGTGAAGGATACGATGATAAAATGGATGAGAAATATAGGCTATACAATCGATACAGATAGTTGGCAGCAATTATGGGAGCGGAATTATAAAATAACAATGTCAACTGCATTTAAAGAAAATATATATAAGATGTTTTATAGATGGTATATGTCACCAGAGAAGTTAGCTAAGATGTTCAAAGATTTGTCGATGAAATGTTGGAAATGTGCTGATTTACCTGGCTCTTTTTATCATATGTGGTGGACTTGTTCAGAAGCTCAAAAATGTTGGATACAGATTCAACAGTGGATACAGAAGATTCTGAAAAAGCCTATTGAATTGAAACCAAAAATATACCTTCTGGCTATTTTACCGGAAGGTTTTAATAAAGAAGAAATATACTTAATCATACACATAGTAACGGCTGCGAGAATTGCCTACGAACAAAATTGGAAATTGAATAGAATACCAGCTGAAAGAGAAGTTTTAAAGAAAATTATGGATTATGCAGAGATGAATAGACTGACTTTAAAACTAAAAGATAAACAAGATTCTGATTATTACAGAATTTGGGGAAAATTTTATGAATGGATGGAGAGTTAAGACTTATTGATGCTTTGATGGTTTTAATAATAAGATACTGTCAACAAAACTG
The DNA here is from genome assembly GCF_031021105.1 of Erythrolamprus reginae. Classification (NCBI taxonomy): domain Eukaryota; kingdom Metazoa; phylum Chordata; class Lepidosauria; order Squamata; family Dipsadidae; genus Erythrolamprus; species Erythrolamprus reginae. The sequence continues at coordinate 32,953,730 of NC_091956.1, read as the reverse complement.
AGACGCGAAGATTGAGTTTTAAATATTATAACCCAGATAGAGAAGATGAGTAATGGTGGTAGTACTAAGTATTGATATAACACACACACAAAAATATTATTGGAATAATTTAGTGTAAACATATTCAAACTAAAAAAAAGTTACTTAGCTTTTTTTAGTTGTGATATTCAAATTTACTTTACCAGTATATATAATTTACTTTGTTATAAAATATTATATACTTTCTTATTAGAATAACTATTTTATTAGACATATAGAATTATGGTTTATTAGTTATTTTTGCTGCAATGTGAAGAATTATTTTATATATAATTATTTGGCTTAAAAGATTATACAAAAATTGCTTTTTGGAATAATGAGCTCAAAAGATTTGTAAGATTCAAATAAGAAGTGAATTTGATGACCAGCAATTAATGTAAAGGTTATTGTAAAGTTTTAATATTAGATAGAGAAAAGCTATAATTTAAGAGGTTTTTTAATATATAAGATATGATATGTTTTTTTACAGTTACTTTGTGAAAGAAAGAGATATAAGAGCCTCCATTGAATGATTACAAAGTAAAAAGAAAAAATTTGTATATGTTTGACAATAATTTATTTATTTATTTTATTTATTAGATTTGTATGCCGCCCCTCTCCGAAGATGGATTTTGTGTTGGAAACTATGTACAGTATTGTTTTTTAACTTTGTGTTGGAGAAAAAATAAAAAAATTATGACAAAGATGATAATTTTATATTGTAGCACTTATTCCTAACATCTCAAAGGAAGAGTTCTTTTGTTCATTTTAACCTTGTCTGATCAAGATTTTCTAACCCACGGTAGATTCTCAGTGTAAGAACAATGAGCATAATCCTCCTCAGACAAGTCTTTCTCACGACTGCAGAAATATTTACTATGTGCTAATAAGGATGCTATTTTAATAACTCTTATATTAATAGAAATTTGATGTGTAACTGTTATTGACTAATGCTTAACCTTATATTATAACCCCCCCAAAAAACCTCTGCCATTTCTGTCTTTAAAGCTCTCCTTAAGGATCTAGAGAGCTACTCCTGAATGTCATAAATTATATTTTTTTATTTATTTATTCAATTTTATGCCGCCCTTCTCCTTAGACTCAGGGCAGCTTACAACATGTTAGCAATAGCACTTTTTAACAGAGCCAGCACATGGCCCCCACAATCCCGGTCCTCATTTTACCCACTTCGGAAGGATGGAAGGCTGAGTCAACCTTGAGCCAGTGATGAGATTTGAACCGCTGACCTACAGATCTACAGTCAGCTTCAAGTGGCCCGCAGTACAGCACTCTACCTGCTGCGCGACCCTGGTTCTAATATTATAAACAGATTATAACATTTATGTGTTTAGTATAAAATGACTACAAAAATAATTGCCTTTCTGCTTTTTAAATGGTATTATGCATCTCTCTCTCTCTCTCTCTCTCTCTCTCTCTCTCACACACACACACACACACACACACACACTTATTCCAACCCACCTCCCCACCCCCTCCTGTTAATAACTACCTTCTGCATTATCTCTCTGGTGTCTTGCAGTTAATTGCTTTGTTCTCTAGATTGCAGTAATTAAAGAGCACTGAAATACACCCTGAGATTTGCCTAGTTCTTCCCCCACCCCTGTTTTTCCTGACTGAATTGGGCAAGGGCAAAATTGTATCCACCAACAAATTCTTTAAGTGTTCAGGAATTCAAAGGGCTTCCTACTTTTAGTTATGTACCTTCCCAACTGAATCCCTGAATGAATTTGGGTGCCCTATTGTACCTGGTTCCTGTCCTGTCAAATTCCTTCTTCAGTATTTACATAGGCCCAATTTCTCTCTGGGGATCTGCTTGTAAAAAAAGAAAACCACACATTGTCCCTGAGTAACCGCATAAAATCTCATAGCTTTGCCTATTATATATTCCCAGCGAAAGCATAGAAGCTTAAATTACAGTATAAGTGTATGTAAATGCAATCAGATGGGCTACTATGCTGAGATAAGTGCCTATGTATAAATCTCTCTATATATATTCCACTATGTCTGTATTTTGCTATATACATATATCTATATAAAAGGGAAAAAAAACATACCCAGGAAACTACATACCAATCAGCGTAACATTAATACCCGGGCAGATTCCCATTCCTGCTGATGTTGGTGCTTCACTTCTCCTGCGTGTGCGCATGCGTGTCCCAGCAAGTTTTTGCTTCTGTGCATGTCCCAACAAGATGGACTGGCTGTGGGTTTTGCCTCCCAGGGACAATTCCATCTGTCTTTCCATCACCCTGGGGGGGGGAGAGTCCTTACCCCCATGCAGCCCTATTTGGACAGGGAGTCACTTCTCACAGTCACTCATGCCCTTATCACCTTGAGGTTCGATTACTGTAAAGCTCTCTACAAGGGGCTGCATTTGAAGAGTGTTTGGAGATTGCAAATTATGCAAAATGCAGCCGTGCAAGTTATTGTGGGGCTCCCAAGAGCTGTCCATTTCAACAAGACTCCATGATCTGCATTGGTTGCCAATTGGTCTCCAGGCACAATTCAAAGTGCTGGTTATGACCTATAAAGCCCTACATGGCTTAGGACCAGACTACCTAGGGGACCGTCTTCTGCCTCATGCATCCCAGCGGCCGGTTAGGTCCCACAGAGTTGGCCTTCTCCAAGTCCCATCGGCCAAACAATGTTGTCTGGTGGGGCCTAGGGGAAGAGCCTTCTGTGTGGTTGCCCCGGCCCTCTGGAATGAACTCCTTCTAGAGATACATACCACCCCCTCCCTCCTGGTTTTTCGTAAAGCTCTGAAGACTTACCTCTGCTGGCAGGCATGGGAACCACGAGCCACAAGATTGTCCTTGGCCGATATGAATGATTGAATTGGATTAATGTGGATGACTGCATAAGGAAAAAAATTTTGATAGTGAGAACAATCAACACATGGAATAGTTTACTTTCAGAAGTTGTGGGAGCTTCATCACAGGAGGTTTTCAAGAAGAGACAGGACATCCATCTGTCAGTAATGGTGTAGGGTCTCCTGCTTGAGCAGGGGGTTGACCCACAAGGTCCCTTGCAACTCTGTTTTTTTGTTTTAAGATATCTATATAGATGCTAGCTGGGAAGTTTTGGGAATTGGTCCAAACATCTTAAAGTTGCCACAGTTGAAAAATTATTAACTGAAATGTAAGTTTAATTAAGTCACAGTTGATGGTGAAGAATTTAACTCTTGTTTTGCAGGGCTGGGCAGTTTAATAATAGATAAAGATAAACAATAACTGTACAATTAAAAGGATATTATTTTAGGAAGAAAGATAATAAGCTTAAACAAGATTAGGAAGCGTAGGGGCATCTGTCTCTGTATTACAATACTTGTAATAAAAATTATAACAGTTCTCAAGAAACATCAGGGACCGTTTCCCAACAATAAGAACTTTTCAACTTTTCAACTTGAAAAGTGGTCTCTCCATTTGTTATGGGTATTGTGGCTAAGAATTACTGCAAGCGGCAGAAGGTTGAAGGTATCTGCCCTCCAGGATCTGTTCCAACCTTATCATTCTATGGCTGTATGAGAACTAAAGTCGGAATAATTGTTGTGGCCCATTCGCGTTCTGCGCAACTAGCTAAAGCAATAGTTAAATGCATTGTCACTGCAAGTATTTTTTAATCTGGTATTCAGGGAGGACATATTCTGGTTTTTGCAGAGTAGAACTGAGAAAATGCAGTTAAGAATGAACGTATTTCATTCAAGTCTGTTCCTTACAAAGTCTGGGTGGAAATTGTAGCTGTGGGATGGAAACAATATAGAAGATGGTGTTATAGAGGAAAACAGCTTAATACTTGCATAAGATATTTACAGTACATGCATAGTTGTGATACGTTTGCATAAGGGTTGGTAATTTGAAACTCATCCCAGATATTTTGCTTTCGATAGATAAACCACAGAGTCCAGAATAAAGATTGATAGATCCATTGATAGTTCATGGAAAACTCATACATTGATACATTGAAGTTACACATTGTACCACACAAATTTTTTTTTAACAATGTGTGAATTCTTAGATGTGCTAGTCATGGTTTTCAAACCAGAAAATTGACGCAGATAACATTTGATGTCAAACCCAAACAAGCATGCAGTTGAATGCAATGTGAATATAACCACATTCTTGGCTGAATCCCATATTTGATTATAATACACTATTAGCCCTAGGACTACTCTTCTCTCATTAAGTGTTCTGCTGGCGTGTCTCAACCGCCCATAATTACAGGGTAATTAGTCCAGGAAGACACACACCACACAATAAAAGGAAAACCCAAACGTTTTTATAAACAGAAAAACAACAACAGCTCCCTTTTTAAATGTCAAAGGGATTTTCTGGTACACACAAGGCACAGGTTAAATGCAGTCCAATTGCTCACCCAATAACTGGGAAATTGAGTCCAATTCTAAAGTCCAGAGAGTCCACACACACAATCCTGAAGAGCAAAAACCACAATTTTGACAAAACAATGAATCAGATAAACTGCCATGAGGCTAAAACACCAGGCTGCACTTTTATCTTTAGCACTAATTATAGCAGCCCCACCCAACCACAGGTGGCCTAATTTTCTCTTGTAATAATCCTTCAGTTGTTGTCTCCTATGCATCACTCTACGCATGCATGGATGTGTCATTAATTCTTGTTCAGAATCCAGGGATGATACAGATGACTGATCTCCTCCTGGGCTGTCTGCCAAACTCCCCTCTTCCCTGTCACTCACGCTTCCTTGGTCAGAGGAGACTTTGTCGGCAGATTCTATTGGGAGCAAAACAGGCCTACCGCATGTGGATGTCTCCTCCACATCCACCTCCACATTGCTTGGGGCAGGAGCTGGGCCAGAGCTAACCACAACATTAAGAATGTAAGAACCAGGCTTATGTTTGTGTTTAAGCACACATCTTTGTTGAATTTATTCCCAGTCATAATGAAATTTTTGGGAAGCTGACTGAAAGCAAAATTCTTTATTTACATGGATGGTAAATTTAGATTTAGCACAGAAGATATTGCTCATTTGATTTTGTTGTGGTTGGCTCTGGGCCAGCTCCTGCTCCAAGGACTGTGGGGGTTGATGTGGGAGAATCCTCACATCATCAGAGGCTGGTTTTACTGCCAACAGCTTCCGATAGTGAAGCATCTGTATCAAGGGAAGCTTCTGGGAGTGAAGCAGCATCGGATGAGGAGGTAATTACAGGCAGATCATTAGCTAATTACCCCATTAGTGAATCATCATCATCATCGTCATTAGAATCAGAAGGAGAAGGATTCATAGATGCTCGCAGGCACAGGTTTGTGAAAAGGAAAGAACAACTGGGCAAGTATTATAGGAAATAAGGGAGAACACCTGTGGCTGGGGCAATTAGGCTAATGGGGCTGCTGATAAATTGCCAGCATTGTTGCCTCTCAGCGTGGGAAATTATCCGTTTTGAGAGAAAGAGACTTGTGGTTTGCTTCAGAAATTTACAAAGACTTTTGTGCACGGCTTCAGGATTAACAAGGACTTTGTAGAACAATTCACAGTTAAGTTTAAGCATGAGGACTCTTGAAGGGGGGAGGCTGTGATGTCTTCACAGCTACTTTTTATCTGCTTTGCTTTTGTTTTATGTTTTTCATAGCATTCAAGGCTTGTGGTGTGTGGGAGAGCACTTTGGCTGATTAAAAGTGTATTAAAAGTATTTTCCTTTTGGTAAACCAACTTTGTTTACTTTACAAACGTGTGTGTTTCAATTTCTACTTTGGACTTAGTTGGGGGCTTGTAACATGAAGCCCAGCATAACAGATTTTAAGGCTTTTTTTTTTTTTAAATGACAACAATTCTCTATGTTCACTTTTAAAAAAAAAAACTATTCTTATTAATTTTTCCTTTACAAAACAAACATGCATACAACATTAAAACATTTACCGTATTTTTCAGAGTATAAGACGCACCATAGATTTTGGGGAGGAGAATAGGGAAAAGAATCTGCTTACCAGATTTTCATCTGGCTAGCATCCTTAGCACAGTTTCAGCACATTATTTTATCCTTTGGTTAGGGCTTCAAAAAAAACCCTTATTAGGAGAGAGTAACAATGAAAGAGCTCGCAAGGCAATAAGAGATGGGAACATTATTAGAACCTGGTTAGGGCTGGAAAGAAAAAATCTGAGCAAGTAGAGCAATGGAAAAAAACTGCAAAGACTTAGGGCTTGGAAAACATTCTTCGCAGAGAATAACAATGAAAGAACTTGCAAGCCTGTAACATTGTTAGCACCTTGTTAGGGCTGGAGAGAAACATTCGGATCAAGTAGAACAATTAAAAAACCTACAAAGACAGGCTTTGGAAAACATTATTCACAGAGAGAAACACTGAAAGAGCTTACAAGCCTGTAAGAGCCGGGAACATCATTAGCACCTGGTTAGGGCTGGAAAGAAACATTTGGAGCAAGTTAGAGCAATGAAAATAACCCTGCAAAGACAGGGAATGGAAAACATTCTTAGCTGAGAGTAACAATGAGAGCTTGCAAGCGGTAAGAGCTGGGAACATTGTTAGCACCTGGTTAGAGCTGGAAAGAAATTAACTTGGAGCAAGTTAGAGTAATGAAAAAAACTCTGCAAAGACTTAGAGCTTGAAAAACATTCTTTGCAGACAGTAACAATGAAAGAACCTGCTAAGATGAGAGCTGGGAAGATTGTTAGCACTTAGTTCAGGCTGGGGAAAAGAAGCTTTAAAAAAAAGCTGCATTCAGAGTATAAGACGAACCTGAATTTTCAGCCTCTTTTAGGGAGGAAAAAGGTGTGTCTTATATTCCAAAAAATATGGTATTTTTGCTTACTGTAGAAGCTTTCAGCTTCTTTACTAACATCTGTATTAACAATTGTGTTGATGGACTGTGAACAATTTCAATTGCCTTAAAAACATTTTCAATCCTTCAGAAGCCTCTGACAACCAACCAACCAACCTTCCTTCCTTCCTTCCTTCCTTCCTTCCTTCCTTCCTTCCTTCCTTTCTTCCTTACTTACTTACTTAGGGACATTTGCTCACCTTAGCCTTAATTCTGGCAGCTGTGAACCTGCACAGCACTTTCCTGAGCCTGTCTTTTAATTGACTCTCATTACAAGCTGTGATGAGCACATCAGCAAAGTATGGCACTACTCTGGAGGTTTTATTTTAATAGCCACTCCATAATTCCCTGAAAAATTCCAGGGGCTACACTGACACTGAAATGTAAGCGATTACACTTAAATGCCCCCTCTGTATGACTATAATCTGCACTTTGTCCATAGCACCATCTACCAGTAGTGGCTGATACATCTGCATGAGGTCAAGTATAGCAAAGATGGTGTTCAGGTCTTGTGAGTGAAGCAAATATTGGACAATTGGAACAGGATATGAACTCTACTGCAGGACCTTATTAAGACTACATTTGTAATCTGCGCAGATGTACACTGACCCTCCACTCTTAACCTGTGTCCCACATCACATGATTGACTGGTTCCAATACCTCCTGGCTAATTAATTTATCATGTTCTTGGTCTATCTTGGGTTTTAATGCGAAAGGACTCTATGGGTCTTCATCTTGATCGGTGCTATGCTAGGGTTGAGGGTAAAACAAATAGAGGTACCCACATATTTGCTGAGCCTATTGTTGAACATGTCATGGAACTTTTGCAACAGGTCATTGGTGCAGCCACTGGACACTGAGTTGATTCTGGTCACTCCCAGCCCAAAGGCTCGAAACCAGTCCAGGCCAAATAGGCTAGGGAAGCAGTCTCACACCACAATTGGGATAGGTTTCCTTCGAATCTGCTGAAGTGCACATTGACAGGAATGTGATTGCCCTGGTAGTCGCTGAGCTTGAGGCTTTGTACTTTGAGTTATCTCCACTTGAGCACTGGAATGACTCACTTGACAGCAGCCCAAGACATTATTAAGATGAAAGACCCCATGTCAACTTCCATTTCATAGGGATACCCCTCTAAGAGCACAGTCACATGGATCTTCCTATTGCTAGGGTGCTCTCCTATCCGATCTGGGTTTGATTAGTCTCTGGGGCTCTGTTGTAATTGTAGCGGTGCTTTGATTTTGATGTTTCTTGCCTCTGGTCTTGTCTTGACTCATCTTGGGTGGCTTTTGGGTTGGGAAATCTAGTTGCAGGTAGGTTTGCTCAGCAGACCTTGGCTATGTGTCCTGGTTTCCCACAGCATCTTCAGATAGCATCTCTGAATTTACAGGTGGCTTGTGGGTGTGGACCTCCCCCTCCCAGCTATAGCAAGGCTGCGGCTTCTACACTTCAACTCTTTGGCACTGGTCTATTTGATAGACCTCTTCCTCGCTGTCATTGTCACTGTCATCTTGGAACTGGTTTTTGTGGATTGGCCAAGGAGGTTGTTTTATAAGGAGCTATCAGATGGTTCAGTCAATCAGCAGTCTCCGTATTCCCACTTGAACAGCAGATCACTAGTCTCAATATCTAACACCACCTTCATCTAGGACACAGATTTCTCAAGTTTTTTCACTGTTTTCAAAAACTGTCTTCTGAGTTAAGCACTGGCAGGGGAAGTTTGGGCATTTGGCAATTGGCTTACTATTATTTCTGCAGCACCCTGCAGTTACATGATCTCACTTTGGGGACATTCATTGCTGGCTTCCAACAAGCAAGTGTACTGCGAAGCCAGCAGTTGACAAAGAGTGATCATGTGGCCATGGAATGTGTACCTGCATGAGATTAGACTGATGATGGCAACCGGGACTGCTGGAACTGCTGTTGTAATTTGACATGGTCATGTGACATCCTGCCTTTCTAAGCAACATCTTGCTGCTTAGTAATAAAGTTCCTAGTCCTAATTACTGTCTGCAAATAAGAACTACCTATAATGAAACAGCCTAAAATTTCCTTGCAGCATGAACGCTTATTATTGCCTGAAAAAGTTATATGATTGCCTGAAAATTATATGATTACAGATAAATATGTTATATATTACTTGTAAGAGCTCATATTAAGACTTACAAAGTGGCACTCAAGGTGGCAAGGTGCGCGTATCATGCCGCCTTGATTGCATCAGCGGAATCCTGCCCGGCCGCTCTGTTTAGGGTGACCCGCTCCCTTCTTAATCAGAATGGGGATGGGGAGCCCCTGCAGAGTAGAGCTGAGGAATTTAACTCATTTTTCACTGATAAAGTCGCTCGGATCTAGGAGGACCTCGAACTCCGATTGGATAACAGAGTCGACTGACAACGAGTCAGTCGAGGTGACTGTGGCCCGTCCTTGTCCATCTGTCTGGGAGGAGTTTGACCTGGTGACACCTGATAAAGTGGACAAGGCCCCTCCCCAAAGGAGCATTGACAATCTCCTGGACCCAGCTCCGTGTCACCTCCCTGCTGGCCGAGACCAGCCAGGAGGGACACGGATCCAGTAAACAGGCGGCGGAACTCACAGCTCCAATGGCCTTGTCCACTTCATCAGATGTCACCAGATCAAACTCTTCCCAGACAGATGGACAAGGACGGGCCCCAGTCACCTTGATTGACTCTTTGTCAGTCGACTCTGTTATCCAATCGGAGTCAAGGTCCGCCTGGATCCGAGCGATTTTATCAGCGAAAAACATGTTAAAATCCTCGGCACTACTCTGTAAGGGCTCCCCAACTCCCCCCTGGTTAAGAAGGGAGGGGGTCACACTAAACAGAGTGGCCAGGCAGGATTCCGCTGATGCAATCAAGGTGGCATGATACGCGTATCTTGCCGCCTTGAGTGCCACTTTGTAAGTCTTAATATGAGCTGTTACAAGTGTTTGATTGGATTTGGACTTACTCTTCCTTCATTGCTTCTCTAGATGTCTCTTCTGGCGTTTCAACTCCCGAAGCTCCTTGTTGAACCATGGAGCACTATGGGATCTAGTGCTGTGGAGAGGTCGCAACGGCACAATCCGGTCAAGAGCCTCCACTGCAACCTTGTTCCAGGTCTCAGCAAGAGACTCTGCTGAACCGTGGATGAGTGCATCTGGAATAACCCCAAGCACCCTCTGAAAGCCCTCTGGGTCCATCAGATGTCTGGGGCAGAACCACATTGTCGGTTCTGCCTCCCTGCGGGGAAGGATTGGAGCCAGGAAGTCAAGCCACAATAGAAAATGGTCTGACCATGACAAAGGCAAAACTTCTAAGCCCCTTAGTCTCAGACCATGGCTCAGTTGCTCAGAGAAGAATACCATGTCGGGTGCATGCCCCCCCTCATGAGTCGGACCCTGTACTACTTGAGTCAGGTCCATGGCTGTCATGGTGGCCATGAACTCCTGCGCTAGCCCAGAGGTTTCGCCGAGCGACGGTAGGTTAAAGTCCCCCAAGACAATAAGTCTGTGGAACCCCATCGTCTGCCCAGCTACCTTCTCTAGCAGCACAGGCAGGGCTGTTGACACGCAGCTGGGAGGCAGGTACGGGAGTAACAAGCCCACCTGTACCCCTAAGTCCAACTTCACTAGGAGGGACTCACAACCCGCAATCTCTGGAGCAACGAGTCTACGCAGGCAAAGGCTCTCCCTGGATATAATAGCCACTCCCCCTTCTCTGGGGTCGAGGCTGATGCCAAATCTGAAACCCGGCTGGGCAGATTTCAGAGAGAGGAACTCCTCCTTCTGGGCCCAGCCAGGTTTCAGTAACACATGCCAGGTCGGTCTCCTCTTCCAGGATCAAATCCCAGATGAGCAGAGCTTTATTTACCACCGACCTGGCATTGAGTAGCAGCAGCCTGAGCCCAGGGCCAGGATTACACTCGTCACCAGCACCCTGTGTTGAGCTCACGGAGCCGGAACAGGGAATCGCTATTAAGCAGCAATCCCTCCTTCCCCTGGAACAGCTAGCTCCATGGCTTCTGCCATATCTGCCTCTCCCCAGCAACACTGGAATGTTCTGACCCTCTACCACCCCAGAGATAGGTTCCCCCCTCCCCTCCTGCTTCTCCAGCATCAGATGTGCCAAGAATTTCATTCACGCCATATCCATTCACCTCATACATACCATAGTCCCACCCACCCACCCGATCCCATCCACCACCACCCTCCCACTCCATCCAATCCCAAACATCCATCACTAAGATTACCCCCCAATAAATTAGTTAAAAAGTGTATAAAATTTAAAAATTAATTTTAAAAGGTTAACCAGTCAATTATGTGTCAAACTGAGACAATCATACAATTAAGATTAGTTAGTATAAAAATCAGTTCTTAAATCAATAGTTCAAAATTCATCAGTCAATCAGTCAATCCAGTTCAGGATGATAATAGTGTCTTCTATAAATCCTTCTTTAGGTGGAGCTATGTTGAAGTGGAGCTGAAGCGTGAACTGCTGCTCTTCCAGCACGAGTTTTTCTGTTCATAAACATCAAAATCAAGCGCTTTCCTTGGAGGGGTGAGTGCACTGGAGGGGGTAACACTGTACCCAACAGAGGGACTGCAAACCTCTGTCGGTTTCTGCAATTAAACTCCGAAATTGAACAGAAAAGAAGCTAGCAGCAGCTAGCCCAAAGACATGGCCGCCTCTTACAACGAGGAGGAAGGAATTAAGATCGGCTGATATCAGTGTTCATTGGTTTGCTTATTATTTTCGGAGTCTTCTTGGAATCCTTTTACAAGCTAAATTATAATTAAGATAGAGAAGCTCCAATGAGGCTTTAAGCGGCGATTGAAAGTTTGAGCTACAACATCAATAAAGGACAGTGAGTCAGCATAAAAGACTGATTTGAATTTACGAGAGTAATGGAAGACTGCAAAGGGATATATTTTGGACTAAATCTAATGAATTAATAAATTATTAAGAGGCATAGACCATTGTACGCTGTCCTTTTCTATTGGCTGTACATAATTTGTTCTTTCAAATAAGATACGGAGATACAGAGAAATTAAACAACGGAACCCCTTTCCCTTTTCTTAATATTCGTATGAAGGGAGAAGAACAAGAAGGAAGTTCGTCATCTTTACTCAGCTTCCGCATTCGAGGGCTCCATTTGTGCTGGAATGAATGGAAGCAAATATTAATAGGATGGAAGAAGTAAATTAATAGGCCCCATGAAAGGGACTATGGAAATTTGGAAAAAATGGCAGGGGAGAATAGGAGTATATAAATCTAAACTGTCATCGCTTTATGTAATAAATAGAGATAATGAAACGAACTTAAATAGGGTTATAGGAGAGTTGAAGGGAAGAGGGATAACTAAGACAGAACAGTTATATGAGAAGGATGGCAGGCCAAGTAGAAATCGTATAGAATGGTGGTTAGGTAAAGGAAGGTGGCTACAAATAAATGCAATATGTAAATATCTTAATGAAAGGGAGAATAAAGAAGTACTATGGAGGGAGGAGACAGGGTTAGAGAAAATAATAAGAGAAAAAAGTGAGGGGATAAAGGTGCAAGCAACCAATATACAGTGATCCCCCGTTTATTGCGTCCCCAACCATTGCGAACAGGGTACTTCGCTATTTTTCAACCCGGAAGTCAAAATACCATCTACGCATGCGTGCCCGTGGGCACGCATGCGTAGATGGCAACCGGGAGATCAGCTGCTGGGCGGCTTCCCTGAGTCTTCACCCTCTTGCTGGCGTCAGCGAGGAGTTTCCCCACCGCCCACGCAAACTCCTCGCTGCCGCCCGCCCTTCGCCCGCCCACGCCGTTCATTCTCGCCGCACGGGCCTGTCCACGCTGTCTCTCGGCGCTTTCCAGCTGAGTCCGGGAGCGAACTCGCTCCCCGACTCAGCTGGAAAGCGCCGAGAGACAGCGTGGACAGGCCCGTTCCTTGGCGCTGTCTCTCGGGGCTTTCGTGCTGAGTCCGGGAGCGAACTCGCTCCCCGACTCAGCACGAAAGCCCCGAGAGACAGCGTGGACAGGCCCGTTCCTTGGCGCTGTCACTCGGGGCTTTCGTGCTGAGTCCGGGAGCGAACTCGCTCCCCGACTCAGCACGAAAGCCCCGAGAGACAGCGTGGACAGGCCCGTTCCTTGGCGCTGTCACTCGGGGCTTTCGTGCTGAGTCCGGGAGCGAACTCGCTCCCCGACTCAGCACGAAAGCCCCGAGAGACAGCGTGGACAGGCCCGTTCCTTGGCGCTGTCTCTCGGGGCTTTCGTGCTGAGTCCGGGAGCGAACTCGCTCCCCGACTCAGCACGAAAGCCCCGAGAGACAGCGTGGACAGGCCCGTTCCTTGGCGCTGTCACTCGGGGCTTTCGTGCTGAGTCCGGGAGCGAACTCGCTCCCCGACTCAGCACGAAAGCCCCGAGAGACAGCGTGGACAGGCCCGTTCCTTGGCGCTGTCTCTCGGGGCTTTCGTGCTGAGTCCGGGAGCGAACTCGCTCCCCGACTCAGCACGAAAGCCCCGAGAGACAGCGTGGACAGGCCCGTTCCTTGGCGCTGTCACTCGGGGCTTTCGTGCTGAGTCCGGGAGCGAACTCGCTCCCCGACTCAGCTGGAAAGCCCCGAGAGACAGCGCCAAGGAACGGGCCTGTCCACGCTGTCTCTCGGCGCTTTCCAGCTGAGTCGGGGAGCGAGTTCGCTCCCGGACTCAGCACGAAAGCGCCGAGAGACAGCGCCCCCCGGACCCCCAACCCGGGTTTGGGGGGTGCTAGGAAGCTCCCATTGTTGGCGGAGACCTTTTAAAACACTCGCGCGGCTTCCAAACCGAGTCCTGAAGCCAAGCGCTCGCTTGGCTTCAGGACTCGGTTTGGAAGCCGCGCGAGTGTTTTAAAAGGTCTCCGCCAACAATGGGAGCTTCCTAGCACCCCCCCCGAGCCCCCAACCCGGGTTTGGGGGGTGCTAGGAAGCTCCCATTGTTGGCGGAGACCTTTTAAAACACTCGCGCGGCTTCCAGGACTCGGTTTGGAAGCCGCGCGAGTGTTTTAAAAGGTCTCCGCCAACAATGGGAGCTTCCTAGCACCCCCCCCGAGCCCCCAACCCGGGTTTGGGGGGTGCTAGGAAGCTCCCATTGTTGGCGGAGACCTTTTAAAACACTCGCGCGGCTTCAGGACTCGGTTTGGAAGCCGTGCGAGTGTTTTAAAAGATCTCCGCCAACAATGGGAGCTTCCTAGCACCCCCCCCCGAGCCCCCAACCCGGGTTTGGGGGGTGCTAGGAAGCTCCCATTGTTGGCGGAGACCTTTTAAAACACTCGCACGGCTTCAGGACTCGGTTTGGAAGCCGCGCAAGTGTTTTAAAAGGTCTCCGCCAACAATGGGAGCTTCCTAGCACCCCCCAAACCCGGGTTGGGGGCTCGGGGGTGTGCTAGCGAGCCTCCCATGTCGGCGGGGATGTTTTAAAACACCCGCGCGACTTTCCAATGAGTCCCAAAGACAACGCGTTTGTCTTCGGGACTCATTGGAAAGTCGCGCGGGTGTTTTAAAACATCCCCGCCGACATGGGAGGCTCGCTAGCACACCCCCGAACCCCCAACCCGGGTTTGGGGGTGTGCTAGCGAGCCCCTCATGTCGGCGGGGATGTTTTAAAACACCCGCGCCGCCCCCAATCTTAGGCTCCTCGCTAGCGCTGCGGAAGTAAAAACACCCTCTGCACATGCGCAGATGGTGTTTTTACTTCCGCAGCGCTACTTCGCGAAAACCCGCTCGTTGCGGGGGGTCCTGGAACGGAACCCTCGCAAAGAGCGGGGGATCACTGTATATAAATTGCTAGTGCAGTCAGAAGGGGATACGATTGATGGATTGACTAAATGGTGGCAAAATGAGATACAAGTAGAGGTACAAGAGATGGAAAATATAGTAGAAAATATAAGGAAAACAAATAATACAAGAATCAGGGAAATGAGAAGGAAAATATTACATGAGTGGTATTTTACTCCCGTTTAATTCGCACACTTTCAGCAGAATGTCAGGGGGAATTGTTGGCATGGGTGTCAAGACAAAGGAGTGTTTATGCATATGTTTTGGGAAAGTGAAAGAGGATATCAATAGAATGCTAAATATACAATGGACAATCACTAAGGAAATGGCAATACTAGTAAAAAGCAATGCGATGGGAGAATTTAGAGAAATAAAAAAAGCAGCAATAGAAAGCGCTCAGGCAGTAATAGATTTGGGTTGGAAGGATGCGACAAAATGAACAATGCAAAATTGGTATAGGTACATGGTGGACCATATTCAATTTGAAATTATGGATAAAAGGATAAATTCGGATAATGAAACTGAGTTGGGACAACTGATGGGATGGTGGGACAAGGTAAGACAATATATGACGAGCAGAATCCGAGACCAAGTTACAAGAAATAAATTAGAATCACTCTATAATATGTAAACAGATATATTTCTCTTGGGTTAAATGGACTATACAAGAAACACCCCCAATTTGGTGGTGGGGAATGTGTGTGTGTCGGGGTGGTGGGCACAATTCACTATGCACTGTTTTATGTTGTGTGATATAAAAATTGTTAAAAATTAATAAAAAATTATTTAAAAAAAAAAGATGGAAGAAGTTATAACAATGTCAGAATTAGAAAACGCTATCCAAAAACAAAATAATAATAAAACTTCCGGGACAGATGGGATCCCTGCAGATTTTTATAAAAAAATACAAAAACATATTAAAGAAATAATGCTAGAAATAATGAATGAAGTATTAAATAAAGGAGAAATCCCACAATCCTGGAGGGAAGGTCTTATTTTACTAATTCCAAAAGCCCCTACTCAAAAACATCTGATCAAACAATACAGACCTATAGCTTTATTAAATTCAGATTACAAAATTTTTACAACCATAATTGCAGAACAATTTAAAAAGATCAGTAATGAGGTGATACATTTAGATCAAAACGGGTTTCTACCCAACAGTAATATAAGAAATAATCTAATAAATATCATCAACATTTTAGAACACTATGAAGCTCATCCGGAAAAAAATTTAGCTCTAATCTTCCTAGACGCTGAGAAGGCCTTTGATAACTTAAACCGGAAATTCTTAATTAACCAACTGATTAAAATGAATTTTAAAGAAAAATTCATAAGAACTATTGAGGCAATCTACTCCCAACAAACAGCGAAAATAATCCTTAACGGAGAATTAACAGAAAGTATCAACATAGAAAAAGGAGTTAGACAAGGTTGTCCCCTTTCCCCCTTAATTTTCATTATGGCGATAGAAATCTTATTAAACCAAATTCGCTCCAATAAAAGTATATCAGGACTTAAAATTACAGGACAAGAATATAAAATATAGGCTTTTGCCAACGATTTGGTCTTTAACATTGAAGAACCCAACCAATCTAGAATCAAACTTCTTGAAGAAATTTCTGAATTTGGAAAGGTAGCAGGGTTAAAAATCAATAAACAAAAGACTAAAATAATAACTAAAAATTTAACTAATAAAGAAAAACAAGAACTAGAAAACAAACTAGGACTACAAATAGAGAAAAAAAATCAAATATTTGGGCATAAATCTTTCGGCTAGAGCCAGTACAATCAAAGAACAGAACTATACAGAATTAATTAAGAAATTACAAACCAAATTAGAAACATGGAACAAATTACCGATTTCTCTTATTGGGAGAATAGCTACAATAAAAATGTCCATCCTACCAAAGATATTATATCTATTTAGGACAATCCCAATAATGCTTAAGAAGGATTTTTTTCAAAATCTAAATAGAATTTTAGCCAAATTTATATGGAATTGAAAAAAACCGAGAATAAAATTACAATACCTACAAGACAACAAAAAACAAGGAAGTTTTGGATTACCTGATTTTGAATTATATTATCACTCATCCTGTATAGACTGGTTAAGAGAGTGGGTAAAACTGGAAAACAAGAGAATTTTAACATTAGAAGGCCATGACCTAATGATAGGATGGCATGCATTTTTGTGGGACGGTAAAGATAAAGTACATAAATGTTTTAGACAACACATAATTAGAAATTCCTTATATGAGATATGGATTAAGATTAAAAGAGCCCACTACTCACAAATCCCAAAATGGAGCATGGGGACAATTACACATCCAAATACTAAAAGTCTACAAGGGATGGCTAAATATGGGCAATTAATAGACGAAAGAGGTGAACTAAAAAATAGAGACCAATTAGAAAAAGATGGCTTAAAATTGGATTGGTGGCCCTATAGCCAAATAAAATCAAGATTCCAAAAAGATAAAAAACTATGTATACAAAGAAAGGACTCCGAATTGGACAAAATAATATTAGGTCAAGACAAGATAATTATTTCTAAATTATACAAATATTTATTAGATTATAAAATGGAAGAATATATAGTCAAAGGGAATATACATAACTGGATTAGGAATTTTGGATATAATGTTAATTTGGATAAATGGGATAATATCTGGTCAAAGAACTACAAACTAACAAAATCAGCAGCGTATAGAGAAAACCTATACAAGATGTGTTATAGATGGCATCTCTCACCGGCAAGATTAGCACAGATGTACCCAAAATTAAAACCACAATTTTAGAAATGTGAAGAAAAAAGGGGAACATATTACCATGTCTGGTGGACCTGGCCAAAGATTTTTAAAAATTGGTCCAAAATACAAAGATGGCTGTGGGAAATTCTCAAAGTCAAAGTAATCATGAAACCCGAAGCATACTTATTAGGCATTATTGATCAAAAAATAGAAAAAGATAAATATTATTTAATAATACATGTTCTAACTGCGGCCAGGATGGCATTAGCACAGTATTGGAAACAACCTAAAATACCGGATGACTCACTCATCCTTAAAAAAATATTAGATTGTGCAGAAGCAGACGCGCTAACATTAAAATTAAGAAACAAAGAAGACACCGACTACTATAAAATTTGGAAGTATTTTTATGATTGGTTTGCAAAAAGAAAAGAAAGCTGAAATTACAATACAAATAACAATATACTATTCTAATATATCTTTTCTTTTTATTGTTTTGTTTTGGAAGTTACAATGGATTTCATTATTTATATATTTGTAATTTATTTATAGAAATAATAATTTTTAAGTTACTAATATTAAATATAAACTTAAAATAAGGTGGTAAGCAAATAATGAACTTGTGGACAAATTCTTAATAAACCAAGATGAATGATTGAACACCGTTAACCCAATGCCAGATAAAAGACAGGATTAAACTCAGGGTTTTTTTGCTTCATTCTGCTCACAAAGCATGATATTGTTATTTAACACTTGTCATGATTAGATTTTTTTCTTCTTTATTATTTGTTGCCTTTAGTTTGTTTTGTTTTTTTGTTTTCTTTTGTGGTTTTTTTGTTTTTTTCCTTTTCTTTCCTTTCTTTTTTTTGATTATGTTTCTTTTTGATTATATATACTTATGTATTATATTTGTGTATTGTATGAGGTCTCTTTTTTATTGTATGTTATATGTTTTTTAATGAAGAAATTTAATAAAAAATTATAAATATATATATATATATAAATCCTTCGTTAAGTCTGTTGTGTTATAGGATCTTTCACTAGGGGCGCACTTCTCCAATGGTATTCAATAGGGAATAGATGGAAGTGTGGGGGGAGGATGCGGGGAAGGTGACAAAGCAAAGATCTTAACATTAGCTAATACCCCCAATTTGGCTGGCCTTGATGGTCTTCGGCAATTCAGTTTCCATTGTTCACTCTCCCCCAACTCTGGCCGCTCTGTTCTTTCAGTCCAATCCTGGCCAATGCTCCGCTCCACAGGGCAGCTCCAACTCGCCTCAGCCTCCTTCCTGCATGTTCCGGCCATCCATCTCCTTCGTCCCCCTCGGCACCAGTAGCTCTCACTTACTTGCATCATATAGGGGACTGGGCTGCTGTTCTTCATCCACCAGCTGGTATCCTTAGCTCCTCCATTCTCCGCAAATGACTTCCGGTGCCAAGAGCTGACTGCTGCCACTGGCCTGCACCCTCGGCGTCCTCAGTCTCACAAAGCAGGTAGATTTGTCCCAGCCTCGGCGCTGGCCTCCACTCCGTCATCTCGGCACCTCTGTCACTTCAGCAGATTTAGGCGTTTTCCAAAGTTCAAGAGGATGGGGTTTGATCTCACCTAGAGGACCATGATGTTCCAGTATTTGGTATTTTAGAAAAACTTGTACTTTAATTTCAATTTTCAGTATACCAAAATTATTTTATATTTTTCTGAGGTTCTACACTGTATGTTATCTTTACTGCTGTCATCATTGTGTTAAAATACATCAAATGTTCTGGGCAACCATTTAAAAGACTCGGATAACATTTGCTCAACAGAGTTTTGAAATGAATACAGTAGAACCCCGACTTACGAGACTAATTGGTTCCGGAAGGAGGCTCGTAAGTCGGAACGCTCGTATGATGAAACATTGTTTCCCATAGGAAACAATGTAAAGTCAATTAATCCGTGCAACAACAACAAAAAACGCTGCCACCGAACGCGGAAGTTAGCGTTCAGAGACAGCTGCGAAGCGGCGCGGGTGTTTTAAAACATGGCAGCCGGCCTGGGGGGCTCGGGGGGAAGCCCCCGAGCCCCCCAGGCCGGCTGCCACGTTTTAAAACACCCGCGCCGCTTTGCAGCTCTCTGCTGAATCCGGAACGCTAACTTCCGCGTTCGGATTCAGCAGAGAGCTGCGAAGCAGCGTGCGTGTTTTAAAACGTCACAGCCGGCCTGGGGGGCTCGGGGGGAAGCTCCCGAGCCCCCCAGGCCGGCTGCCACGTTTTAAAACACCTGCGCCGCTTCGCAGCTCTCTGCTGAATCCGAACGCGGAAGTTAGCGTTCCGGCTTCAGGAGACAGCTGCGAAGCGGCGCGCGTGTTTTAAAAGGTTGCAGCTGGCCTGGGGGGCTTGCCAGCACCCCCCCGAGCCCCCCAGGCCGGCTGCAACCTTTTAAAACACGCGGGATACGAGCGCCAAGGAGCTGTCTCCTGAAGCCGAAAGCGGAAGTTAGCGTTCCGGATTCAGCAGAGAGCTCCTTGGCGCTCGTATCCCGAATGTGAGCTCGGGAGGCGAACAAAAATTTCGCTCCCCTCCCATCTCTTATCTCGAGTAGCTCGTAAGTAGAGCTGCTCGTATGTCGAGGTTCCACTGTATTGAAGAAAACACACTGTAATTTGCTTCATTTCATGAGATCAGGACATCTGGGGTGTATTCATAATAATGTAGGCTTTCACAAAAAAATAATATTAGGCTGAGAGATAAAGAATATGACTTCATTCATGCAGATGAATTTGTTACAGGATGAGGTGTGAAATGTAGACATATGGGCGTGCAATATTATGGAGAGGGGAGGAGGGAAATATAGGTCTCTCATTTGTTATTAACAGATCTGGAATCTCAAATATATTACAACACAATGCTATCATTTCAGATAAGAACAGCTTTCAGAAATGTTTTTTTGGGTAAGCCCATCCAGGAATGTTCATTATCTCTATGAACAAGATGTAAGACGGGTTCCATTTCTCTCTGGCTTTTGTTTTATTCCCTTCTTTTGAAATTTACAGTAGAATCCCAATAGGATTTGAAGACTGGATAATAAACAATTGTCAAACAGCTAATTTTATGTTGTGAAATAAAAGATTCGGATCAAAATTTTGCAAAATGCAAAGAAATGAGCTGAACTTGCAATAACATGTTTATCAAGGTAGTTACTAACAGATTGGATTAGGAGTGAAATCCAGCAGGTTATGGAGAACCGATAGTGGAAATTTTGAGTACTTCAGAGAACAGGCAAAGAATGGAATCGAGATTTTGTAGTATCCTTCTCCTGTTGTGTCCACCAAACCACGCCCACCAAGCCACACCCACAGAACCAGTAGTAAAAAAAATGGATTTCACCACTGGATTGGATTATAACATTTTACTGTTGGATTGCTTCCATGGGAAAAAGAAGGACTTTCATAAGATTTGCAAAAACATATTTGCTCTTATATAATAGCAAAATACATTTTAAAGAAATCATTCATTAGTAGGCAACTTTTTTCCCCATTTTTTTAAATTTTTCTACTCACAAATTACTATGCATATAACTTAAAATATTAAAATAAAATGTGTTCTGCCAGCATGTCTCAACCGCCTGTAATTACAGGGTAATTAGTCCAAAAAGACACACACTTCTTCTTCAGTCACCAAGCAGATCTTTTAAAAAGTCAACTAGTTCTGCATAATTAATTTCCTTCATGTCTAGAAAATCACAATCTTCCAATCCAAAAGTTCAACAAACTTCAGTTATAATAAAAAAATCTGCTTCCACCAAGTTCAAAAGTCTTTCCATGTATACCACCAGTCCTTAAAATTTGCTTACCTCCATTTCTCAAGTTCACAAATCATCCATTTTAAAAACCATCCAGCTGCTAAACCCAAGTACATAATACAAAATAATACATAATAATATATAATACAAAATAATTATAATACATAATACAAAATACAAAAAATGGAAAGGACACATAACCAAGGTGGAATATCAGTCAGAACCTGCAAACAAAAAATAAAAACAGGAAAGGCCCAACACTAACAATAACTTGCAACGAAAGTCAATGACAACAAAAAAGTTTCTTCCAGCACATTAACTACAAGAAGAAAATCAAGGAAACAGTCACTACACTAAAAAATAAAGATGGTAACGAAATCACAGACTACAGAGATAAAGCACAGCTGCTCAATGCCTACTTTGCATCAGTCTTCACACAAAAAGGAACCACCAACCAACCAACCTGCAACTCAACTGCAACAATCAGCCCTGGAGCCAAACTCAACATAGACATAAACACAATAAGGGACTACTTATGGGAGCTAAATAAGTACAAATCACCAGGACCAGACAGACTTCACCCCAGAGTCCTAAAAAAACTGGCAGACACCATAGCGCAGCAGTCCTCAAACTACGGCCCGCGGGACGGATGCGGCTCGCTGAGGCCATTTATCCGGCCCGCAGCAGCGCACGAGATTTTACCCATATAAATATAATAAGCTCCCAAATTGGTCTGCTGCTGAGCATCTGGTGGTGGCGAGGAGGAGGAGGTGGAGAGCCAAGGGGCAGGAAGGATTGGCAATTGGCCCCTTTCCTCCCTGCCTTTAGGGAAAGAAACTGTTGCACATGGAGGATGTGGGGGGGGGGGCGGCTGAAAAGAGAAGCCGGAAGGAGGCGAGCAA
This sequence comes from Erythrolamprus reginae, assembly GCF_031021105.1. Lineage (NCBI taxonomy): Eukaryota > Metazoa > Chordata > Lepidosauria > Squamata > Dipsadidae > Erythrolamprus > Erythrolamprus reginae. The sequence continues at coordinate 32,931,645 of NC_091956.1, read as the reverse complement.
GGCAAGAAAGTGGCAGTGATGGCGGCGGCAACTGCAGAAGACGCCAAGGCACCAACGGCCGCCGTTGTCTAGAAGCAGCCCAAAAGCGACGAAAAGGCGGCGGAGTCTGAGGAGGATGCGGCGGTGGAACATAACTTGGGGATCTCTGGATGGGCGGCCTCGGAGGCTGCAGCAATGCAGTGCTGAGAAGGACCGGCTGTTGGTCCCTTGAAGCCGCCGCCGCCGCCTCTGTTCAGGCGAGGGGGTCTCCGTGAGTTTTCCAAAGCCACTGCCGCCGCCGGCCAGCACAGAGGTCCCCTTGCCTGAACAGAGGTGGCGGCGGCTTCAAGGGACTAACAGCCGGTCCTTCTCAGCACTGCATTGCTGCAGCCTCCGAGGCCACCGCCGCCACCACCACCCACCACAGAGATCCCCTCACCCGAACGAAGGCGACGGTGGCGGTGGCCTCAGAGGCTACAGCAATGCAGTGCCGAGAAGGACCAGCTGTTGGTCCCTTGAAGCTGCCACAACCACCACCTCCATTCGGGCGAGGGGGTCTCTGCAGGATTTCCGAAGCTGTTGCCACCCACTGTGGAGATCCCCTCATCCGAACAGAGGTGGCAGTGGCTTCAAGGGATCAACAGCCTGTCCTTCTCGGCGCTGCTTTGCTGCATCCTCCGAGGCTGCCATCACCTCCATTCGGGCCAAACCCCTTATTTTTAATAACATGAGATGCACATATAAAAACAATCTGTCCAGATCTATCACTTCTTGCTTTAATACTAAATATTTATTTTGTGAAAGAGAGTGCAGAAACATTTGATCAATGGTGAGAAAATAATTTATGTGGATGGCAAAACTTAATTATTACTCACACAAAGATGAAATCTTCTGAGACTTTGTCTTTGGGATGGTCAGAACCATCTTACTGGTTTCAATATTTACAAATAGTGAAGTCCAAAAGAATTACAAAAATAAGGTGAAGTACTAGAAGATCTGGTTGAATTCAAAAATCACACAAACTTTTGTCTGGAATGTAAATGCTGCTATTATTGTGAATATATGTTAAAAGGAGAGATACAATTATAGTAAATTCTGTTGAATCCTTTTAGTTCAACAGTGGAACTTTAGGTAGACTCGGAGTCTTGGATCAAGAGAAAATCTAAAAGGAGCTGCTCATATGAAGAGGACATAGGGCATGGTCCATTCATATCATTGCTCTCTCCTATCAATAGAAACACTGGACTGGATGGAAGTTTTATTCCCTAAAACCAATGCGGTAATTCCACCAAAGGTAAATAAAGTTGCATTGGTTTACTGAGTCTCCTTTAAGTTATAGTTCTAATCCATAAGTCAGTAACTCAGTGTGGTATATCTTCCTGGCATTATGCAATACATGGGTATCTCAAAAGTGAGAAATAAAGGATTGTAATGCTTGATTTTGAAATTTAATAAAGATATTTCTAAAAAGAGAAAGAAAAATAAAGTGCTTTATACAAATGTCATATAAGGTTTTAAAAATATCCCCCGGGACCTTGAAATGTTCTTGGAAGCTAACGATAAGCCTATTACCCTGCCTAATATTCTTATAAAAGAATGAGCTAGTTAAAGCTAGGGTATAATTCCACCAGTTAAAGAACAACACCAAGAGTAGCATACAGGATTTGAGATTATTTATTTATTTATTTGTTTGTTTGTTTGTTTGTTTTGTCAAACAATTATAGGGTGGTAATTTGTACAAATAAAACATTAGATAAATAATGATAAAAAACAAAAGAAGAAAATAGGACAGGGACGGTAGGCACAGTGGTGTGCTTATGTACGCCCCTTACAGACCTCTTAGAAAGGGGGAGAGGTCAATTGTAGATAGTCTAAGGGTAAAGATTTTGGGATTAGGAGTAGAAACCACAAAATCAGGTAGTGCATTCCAGGCATTGATTACTCTGTTGCTGATGTCGTATTTTTTGCAGTCAAGTTTGGAGCAGTTAACATTTAGTTTATATCGATTTAGTTATTAGAAAACTGCCTATAAAATTCTATCTAATTCCCTTTCTTATGTTCATTGCTTTTATATCCACTAGCCCGTGTGCTTTGAGTTGATATGAATTATATGACAAAGTGATATTACTACATGTGATAAAGACACATAAGATATCATTGCAAATAATTTTTACTGAGCTTGATTCAGCCAAGATACTAAATGGGTCATCTCTATAGTTCCATAGGAAAAATGTTAGACTAGAAGGCATGGAAGAAGGGAAATTGCTTCTCTTTGGATCAATGTACTGTTTCTTTAAGAGATCATACTTCAGCCAGAGTATTGTAATTAAGAAATTGTGCTTTGAATGGGGAGTTTTACATAACTGGTATGTATTTTTTGTCCACACATATTTTCCACTTGGAACTATCTGAGGTACTGAAAACAACTGGAATATAGTTGTGCCTCTTGAGGAAAAGTATATTTGCTCTTAAGCCATACTGTCACTAAACAATGGAAATAAATTGTTTATAAAGGTAAAGATTTTACCGCTGCACGGACTAATATTATGAAGTCATCTGATCTTTCCAAAGATGCTCACATTAGTAGCCAAGTATAAGTGTTCTCCCTGTCCCATTTACAGAAGTTAGCCCATTCCTGTTAGATGCAGACTTATAAAGATATATGGCATTAGAATCATCTTGTCAGGTGTAATTTGAACAAATCCATAACAGGCTTTTACTAGACCTTTGACCTACATGGAATGAAAGTTGTTGGATAAAGTAGTAATTAGATTTTAATGGGAGATGACCTCCTAGGTTTTTTTGTAGATTTTTGTTGCTCCCTAAAAAGAAAAACAATTCCCAGCTTCTAAGTCATGCCAGAGAATATGCAATTTTTCATTTCTTTGTGTCTTCTTAATGTAGTTTAAATTGGATACAAACACATCAACGATGGCTTATTTCAGTTGCACTTTAAGGCTAGGTAGAGGTGATTAAAATATATTGCCTATAAAATTCTATCTAATTCCCTTTCTTATGTTCATTGCTCTTATATCCACTAGCCCATGTGCTTTGAGTTGATATGAATTATATGACAAAGTGATATTACTACATGTGATAAAGACACATAAGATATCATTATGTATCAAGATGAGGTTACTTTTGCAAAATAACACATAGTTTAAATGTAAAGGGTGTAGATATATTCTTAAATAAAAATATTATTAGAAGACCCCAAATCACATATTTGGATCTATATACAAATTTCACACATTAATGTGGCTGAAGATACACTAGAGCTCCCGATGAAACACTTAAAAAAAATAAGAAACACAAAAAAATACTGTATCGTGTATTTCTTTTAATAATTAAATAATTAAAAATTATTTGGACACTGTTTTAATCTTCAGCTGTGCCTCATGTAAAGTTAGGAGGTGAATGTCAATCTCTCCATTTTAGAAGCTAATAAGTAGAACCATTAATTCACCAACCTGTTGCCTATTTTTTGTAGTGAACTCTGTGTGCTTTGCCCTTGCCCTTTATTTGGGCTTTACATAATACTTGCTCCACTGCTTTCTGCTTTGATAGTACTTGTAATAATGAAATTCAGTCAGCTAAACTGAATTTAGTGGGGCCTTACCAAAAAAAGGGTACTTGAAATTCATATATGCTATTCTTGAAAACTCAATTTGCCATGTTAGAAATGTGTGTAGGGAAAGATATATAATTATAATTATTACTATTAAAATGCAAACTATAAAAAAATGAGAGCCAGTTTGATCTAGTGGTTAAAGCACAAGGCTGCAAATAAGGAGACCATGAGTTAAGTCCAGCCTTAACCATGAAAGGCACCTGGATGACTTTGGGCCAGGCATTCTCTCTCAGCTGAGCTCACCTCTCAGGATTGTTGTTGTCAAGAAAGTATGAGGAGGAAGATGTGTGGGATATGTTCACCACCTTGACCTATTTGTAAAAATGATAAAGGCGGGATAGATAGATAGGTAGACAGACAGACAGACAGACGGACGGACGGACGGACGGACGGACGGACGGACGGACGGATGGACGGATGGATGGATGGACGGACGGACGGACGGACGGACAGACAGACAGTTAGATGCATAGATAGACAAATGATAAATAAATTTGGCTCTTGTCTGTGTTTCTATTCATTTTATAGATGTTTTTTATGAATATAACGTGAACACATGTGACAGCAGTTGAGAAATAATGTTGATATTAATGCTGATATTATAGAAGTTGCTACATATGCAGAAGTGCAATGAGGGATACACCTTGTCAAACAGCTGGTGGATAATATTACTGAAAGAATTCAAATTTACATGGCTCATTCACCTACAATTGTACTGTCTTGTCTTAGATTTCCTCCCTCCATCAGCTGATTACGAATATTCCCACGATTATTGTGCATATTTCTATAGAGAAGTAGCTTTAGGTTTAGTGGCAATAAGTGGTTTAATGAAACAGTGCAATACTTATCTAATTATTCAGGTAGATTACTGTACTGCAGGCCACTGAGGCTGACTGTAGATCTGTAGATCAGCGGTTCAAATCTCATCACTGGCTCAAGGTTGACTCAGCCTTCCATCCTTCTGAGGTGGGTAAAATGAGGACCCGGATTGTGGGGGCAATAGGCTGGCTCTGTTAAAAAGTGCTATTGCTAACAAGTTGTAAGCCGCCCTGAGTCTAAGGAGAAGGGCGGCATTAAAAAATTGAATAAACAAACAAACAAACAAATAAATAAATTCAATATCCAAGGTCATCTTATTCAAGAAATTCCCACTTTTGGCAGTGTTAGGTGTCACTGCAACTAACTGCATTATTAACCTAGATAATTTAGACTACCATTCACCATAATGTAAATATCAGAATATTTCTACATATGTGTAGCATTATATTCTCTTTCAAACTTTGGTAGGTTGAGAAGACATTATATATTTTTGCTTCCTAATGTGATACTGTAAGAAAAATTAGGGCCTATACATTCATTAAAGCAATTATGTAACATATTGTTTGACAATAGAAAACTCTTGTTTCCAATAACTGGTAACTCTGAAAAGTGATGCAATACAAGAAATATTTTAGACAAACAAGTTTATTAAAAAAACTGGTGAAAAGGATTTTTAGAAATAAACAAGGAGATAAATATAAATTAAGAATGAAATGTCAAAAAGGGACCCGATGGATAACAAGGAGAAAAATGGAGTAAAAGTATTGGACATTAACAACTCCAAATATGGACAGAAGGGGCGGAAACAAGACATCAAGAAACCTATAAAAGATGGTCTCTGTATTTGAGTAATTCACCCCCAGAGGAACACGGGTACCTTCCCATGACTTCTTCGGGTCCTTGTATGCATACCAATCTGTTGTTTTCTATATTTTCTACATGTTGTTGTTAATAAAGAATTTTTCTTTTATTCTCTTGGTCTCCAGGATATTTCTCTAACAGATATATTTTTTAAAGATCAACTATGATAAAAGCACTAACGGTATTTACAAAAAGACCAAGGATGCAAAACTCTAAATGGACATAGTGATCTGTTAATAGAGTCCTTGGAATGGTCTTCTAGGAATCGAATGGAAAATGTACCCATAGAGATTATGTGACACAAAATGAATTTAAATAAGCATTGGCCATCTACACCTTTTATCATTTCAAGTTTGTTCTATCTGCAATAAAAAATTTGTTAGTAAAAGTTATAGTGTACCTATTTTAGGTGATACAACTCAACATATTCATTAACTTCTTAAACAATGAGTTCATTCCTACGAAATACACTTGAAGTGTTTTGATGCGTACTCAAAAATGTTTTTCCTAGCTTAGTCCACAGGAATCAATTTGGACACACACCCTACAATTTTGCAAGTATAGAAATGAAACCTAATTCTGAGAGAGAAAGGTTCCCTGAAGATGGGCTCCAGCAAGTCCTAAAACTTTGAAGAATAAATTTCTGATCCTATTGACCAGCTCAAATTGGATCCAGCAGTATTATCCTGAAACATTATCATGTATATTTGCTTTCATTCGTGAAAGATAATTAACATTTTTAAATGAAGAACTTTGGTGGGAACTTCTAGACAAGTGTCTATGGCCATGATGGCGAACCCTTCTTTCCTCGGGTGCCGAAAGAGTTGTGCATGCACTGTCATGCATGCCTGAGTGCGTACATAATTTAATGCATGGGGGGCAAAAACAGCTTCCCCCACCCCTCAGAGGCCCTCTGGAGGCCGGAAACAGCCTGTTTCCCAACTTCTGGTGGGCCCAGTAGGCTCGTGTTTTGCCCTCCCCAGGCTCCAAAGGCTTCCCTGGAGCTGGGGGAGAGTAAAACACCCTCCCCCATCCCCCCAGAGGCTCTCTGGAAGCAAAAAACACCCTTCCAGAGCCTCTGTGCAAGCTAAAAATCAGCTGGCCGATACACCCATACACCCATGAACTGAGCTAGGGCAACGGCTCCTGTGCCAGCTGAAATGGTTCCACGTGCCACCTGTGGCACCCATGCCACAGGTTCACCATCACTGGTCTAAGGCATTAAGGGAGGGTCAGAGCTAGCTGTCTTACATTTTGTGTAGTGAGTCCATGCTAATTCCATGTTTTCAACCAGGTTGTTTGCTCTCCACTATCCAATTAATTTCATTTTTAATTATGAATGCTTCTGCTATGCACAGATGGGAGACACCATTATAGCTATTTATTCATATGCTATCTTACAGTACATAAATACACTTACAATAGTTCACTTAGTGATGTTTGAAGTTATAGTGACACTTTAAAAAGTCACTTATGACCATTTTCACACTTATGACCATTGCAGAACTCCCATTATCACATGATTTACATTTGGATGCTTGACAACTGACTCGACTTGACAACTTATGACAATTGCAGTGTGATCATTCTGACAAGCAAAGCAAATGGTAAAGCCAGAATCACTTAAATTAGTGTTAACAACTGCAGTCATTCACTTAACAAATATGCCAAGAAAAGTCATAAAACAGGGCAAAACTCACTTAACAAATTTCTCCCTAAGCAACATAAATTTGGGGCTCAATTGTGGTTCTTAGTTGAGGGCTACATGTATATAAATTGTTTCTAAGGGATGCATTTCAATATTTAGGAAAAAAGAAAACTAGGAATTTGAACAGAAATTGAATATGCTGGGCTTGTGGATTATTTTAAAATAAATTTGTACTTTTTCTTGCATACATTTTGTCTATGTTCTTAAGTCATACAATTTAAATATATTTATATTATACTAAATATCATTTAATTTTGTGTACATTTACATTGAATTCCCTTCTCACCCTTATGGGTGATAGGTTTCTTCTTTAATGTCAGCTCTTTTACCCGAGGGCTTGAAATTTGAGGGTTCTATGAAGTGTCTTTGTTGTTGCTGTTAGTCACAAAGTCATTTCCAACCCATCACTACCCCATGAACAACGTTCCTCCAGGCCTTCCTGTCATCTACTATTCCCCAGAATCCATTTAAGCTCACTCCGACTGCTTCAATGACTCCATCTAGCCACCTCATTCTCTGTCGTCCCATTTTTCTTTTGGCCTTAATCATTCCCAGCATTAGGCTCTTCTCCAATGAATCCCTCCTTCTCATTAGGTGGCCAAAGTATTTGAGTTTCAACTTCAGGATCTGGCCTTCTAAACAGCAGTCAGGGTTGATCTCCTCTAGGAGTGACTGGTTGGATCACCTTGCAGTCCAAAGAACTCACAGGAATCTTTTCCACCACCATAGTTCAAAGGCCTCAATTCTTTGGCCTTCCCTTATGTTCACAGTCATACATTTGCAACTGGGAAAACCCATAGCCTTAACTATACACATTTTTGTTGGCAGGGTGTTGAAGTGTCTTACCTGTTCCTAACGTTGCACTCTGATATTGTTCCTGGGATCTGTTGGAACCAATTCTCTCAGTGTAAGAGACATCTCCGAGTGTCCCTATCACCACCGGAAGCACTTTGACTTTTTCTTTCCACATCTTTATAGTTCCTCCTTCAGACCCTGGTACTTCTCTAGCATCTCATACTGCTTCTTTCTGATATTGCTTGGCATCATTACATTTATCACCACTGCTGTCTTCTGGTTTTTGTCTACTACTATGAAGTCTGCTTGTTTGGCTAGTATAGAAGTCCCATAGGATCTTAGCCCTGTTATTCTCCACAAATTTTGTGCAATTTCCCATCTGAACTTGGGAGGGTGTAGCCCTGTGATGGTGAACCTATTGCATGTGTGCCACAGGTGGCATGTGGAGGCCTCTCTGCCAGCACACCAGCCATCAACCAGGTAAGCTCCACTGTGCATGCCAATGCCCGCCTCCCATCGTCTAGCTGATTTTCAGGTTTCTGCAATCAAAATGCTATACAAACGTTAAAACGCTGTACAAGCCATGAGAATATAACTGTATCCAAAAAGAACAGGAAGTGCCCCCCAGGAGCAGATAGCAGTGAATCCTAGAGAGGCAGGAAATGCATCACTGAACAATGGAGATGAATGCTAAAGAGGAGTAAACCTGCATACAAACCTGCTGACATAACACCTGTAACAGCATAGGCATCTTCCAGGAGGCTTCAGGGAGGTCTGTTAGGCCCCAAGCGTGCGAAGGGGTGGGGGTGACATGCACATGCACAGGGAGGGTGCGGCATACATTGTATTATTGGTCTAGGCATACACCTGCTTGCTGTCCTTCATGTGCACGCCTTTTTGGCACGCAAGGGCAAAAAGGTTCGCTATGACTGTCTAACCCAGTGTTTTTCAACCAGAGTGCCATGGCACACTATTGTGCCGCGGAACATGGTCAGGTGTGCTGCGAAGATGTACGCTCAGCTTCTGGTCTCGCAACTTTTTGCTGAAGGCGCGAAGAGCAAAAAGTTGCGAGACTGGAAGCTGAGCTTCCTTCGCGCTTTCCAAATTTTCTGGCAGCTGCAGTGCCCCATGCGGCTGGAGCTTCCCTGATGGTGGCGGCAGGTGAGCTTTGGGGCCTGGTGGGAGGGTGCCGGCAGCAGCAGCACTGGGCAGTAGCTGTGGGGCAGTAGCTGTGGGGCAGCGGCTGCGAGCAGGAGTTCCAGGGCGGAGGCACTGAAGGCGGTGGCTGGACATGTTGCTGGATGCCATATATACTGGCGCTGCGCTGGGCATGGGCACGGGGCTGGCACTGGCCCGCTGGCTGGGCCAGGACGGAGGTGTCATCCGCGCGCCCATGCCCAGTGCAGCACCAGCATGTAAGGCGTCCAGCAACACATCCAGCCACCGCCTTTGGTGCCTCCGCCCTGGAGCTCCCGCTCACAGCCGACTGCCCTGCCGCCATCCTATGGCTTCTGCCTGATGTTGCTGTTACCGGCATGGTGTATGAGAGTGAAAGAGAGAGAGAGAGAGAGAGAGACAGCAAGAGAGAGAGAGAGAGAGAAAGAGAGAGGGGGAGAGTGAAAGAGAAAGAGAGAGAGAGAGAGAAAGAGTGAGAGAGAAAGAAAGCAAGAGAGAGAGAGAAAGCAAGCAAGAGAGAGAGAGAGAAAAGGAGAGGAATGGCAAGAGAGAGAGACATGAGAGCAAAAAGGGGAGAAAAAGGAGAAATGAGAAAATGATTGAGGCAGAGAATGAGAGGAAAGAGAGAGAGAAGTGACTCTTGATTTAAAGCATATGGTAAAAAGCACCCAAATAATAACAGAGAAAAAAAACCCAGCCCTCACCTGTTTTTGGAAATGATTCAAGAGTGTGTACTTACACATACACACACACACACTCAAGGGGGGATAATATGTATAATATGTACTGTTTTAGAGTGTCATTTTGTGTCATTTTGGTTAGTGGTGTGCCCCAGGATTTTGTAAATGTAAAAAATGTGCCACGGCTCAAAAAAGGTTGAAAATCACTGGTCTAGTCCATACTGTACAGACGTTCCTATACATAATACCAGTTACTCTTACACCTAGCTAGTATGTGTTGGACTGTTTCTGAGGTCTTACTGCATAACGTGCACCCAGGTTTCTGTCTACTGTGGTAGAGCTCTGCTTCTATGAATTTGGTGGTTAGTGCCTGATTTTGTGCAGTTATAATAAGTGACTCAACGTTGTCCTTTAGTCGAGGCCTTTTCAACCTCTAATAGAATGGTTCTCAACCTTCCTAATGCCTGACCCTTTAAATACAGTTCTTCATGTTGTGGTGACCCCCAACCATAAAATAATAAAATTATTAGGAAACTCAGGGGTGGGTTTTAACTTATCTTGCTGCTGGTTCTTGAGGCTGTGCCTCATGGCTGTGCATGCACTTTGCATGCACACTATGCACAGTGCCAATTTAAAATAATGGTAAAAAAAGGGTAAAAAACAAGATGGCGACACATGCGCAGTGCCGGAAATTAAACTTCTGTGTATGCTCAAAAGTTCCCATGGTACAGATATTTTTTTTTGTAGTAGTAGTAGTCCATTTGGATGTGGGTAGACCCGCCTGGAGACAGATAAAGGAGCAGTGTTTCGGTTCCTAAGACCATTGGAAATGTTGTGGTTGGCTCTGAGCCAGCTCCTGCCCCAAGGAATGTGGGGGTGGATGTGGGTGACTCCTCCCAGTGTCAAAGGCCTGTTTTACTGCCAACTGTCATCTGGAAACAGGGAGTGACTGTGAAATGGGACCCTCAGAGGGAGTCATAGCAGACAGCCGATTAGGAAGCAATTCATCCTCCTCCTTATCTTCGCTGGACTCTGATGAAGAAGCAGTTATTCATGCAAATGGTCATGAATAGAAGAGAGCAGCTACATAGGTATTACAAGAGATAAGAGAGTTCACCTGTGGTTGGGTATGGTTCAACTAATTAGGGCTGCTGTTAAATGGGCAGCGTACCGGCCTCTCAGTGTGGAAGATTATCTGTTCGTGATAGTGGATGTGGCTTGATTCTCTGGATTCTCCCAGGACTCTGTGCTTTGATATCAGGACTCTGAATGTAAATAATTGTTAAACGTGTGAGTTGGACAATGTCTGAAGGAGAGTAGCTATGATGACTTCACAGCTACTTGTAAATTGCTTTGAGTTTGTTTTTTCTGTTTTTTCACTGCATTCAAGTCTGTTTGCTTTGAAAGTGAGCCCTTTGACTACAAAAAGGGGGGTTTGCTTCTATTTTTCTGTGGATAAAAAAAGTATTCTTGACTTTTCATGTGTGCATGTCTGGTTTTGCTACCTTTGCATTTAATTAGAGGCTCGTGCAGAGAGCCGGCAGAACAGGAAATATCTGTTTTCCAATGGTCTTAGGCGACCCTTGTGAAAGGGTCATTCGACCCCCAAAGGAGTCACGACCAACTGCATAGGATATTCCAATGTCTAGTCATCTCAGCAATCCATTAATGGCACATCCCATGGAAGGTATTGTCTTGTCACAGCACTCCTCTGCTTGATTTTGCTCTCATGTTTACTGCTCTCTCAGGCATTATCTCAGCATTTCATCTTTGGATGTCATTTTACTGAAGTACTCCTGGAGTTCTGGGTGCTCTGAGATTTGTTCAGGACAATGGCTTTGACACACATCAGATTCCATGTGCCTTCTGTCTGGTTAGTGTACAGTCACTGGATGTTGAATTTGGGTGGAAACCTCTGTACATTATGAGGAGCTTCCAGGTCTTCAACACCAGCAGCTTCCATGTCCTGCTTTAGCAGGGTATCTGATGAATGTCAGGGCATACCTACTGATGATGTGGAACTTGTTCTTCCAATTGAGATGGCTCTTCAGGATCTCTCTTATCCTTTTGTGGTATTGGATGTTGCTGTCTTACTTGCCTCTTTATTGTTCCCATGTAACTATAGGATACTAAGGTACTTATAACTGGTCTATATGTCTGTTATGTGGCAGTTCTGCCCCATCAGTCTTAAGTATGTTTTCTCTGTAACTACTATTCGGGGAGCCATGGTGGCACAGTGTTTAGAATGCTAGCAATTCGACTCTGACTGGTTCAAATTTAACTCAGTCTTCTATCCTTCCGAGGCTGGTAAAATGAGGACCCAAATTCTTGGGGGCAATATACTGACTCTGTAAACCACTTAGAGTGGGCTGTAAGGTACAGTGAAGATATATACAAGTCTAAGAGTTATTGCTATTATTCAGCCATCCCTCTCCAATCCAAAAGATATGTCAATGTGCTCACTATAAATTCATGTCAGAGGAATCAGTAACTCAGTGTCTTGTTTACTTCTAGCATATAGATTGATGTCATCCATATAGAGGAGGTGCTGATCAAGATCCCACTGTTGAACCTGTATCCATATTTAATCCTTGTGGTTATCTGGCTGAGGGGTTGAAGCTTATGCAGAACAGAAGTGGAAACAGTGCATGACTACTGTAATATATGTTACACTTGATGGCACTTGTTTGAGCTGTTTTGAGTTGCCTTCCAATGTTGTCTTCCATAGCCTCACTGAGTTCTTAAGGAAGGTCCTTAGGGTCAGCTTACTTTGTATAGGCTAGGCATTCATAGATCCAGGTCTGTGGCATTAAATCATAGACTTTCTTCTGGTCAATTCAGGCTGTGTAAGATTGGTCTATCTAGAACAGGGATGTCAAACTTGTGGTCCGCGGACCAGATGTGTCACGCATTGGTTATGACCACCCCTGGGTTTAGCAAAGGGGAAAAAAGTTGCAATACGTCATGTGATGTGTTGCACATGATGTGATGACACAAGTTTGACACCCCGATCTAGAGCTTGAGTCTTGGTTGACTGCTCTGTCTATGAGCAACTGGTATTTTGAGTCTCTGGTATTGTTCCCAATATCCTTCTGAACTGTGCTCATGTAATCCTGTAGCTTAGCAGCTATGATACCTGATAAGACTTTCCCTGTGTGAGGAGACAGGTTATTGACAGTAGTTAGACAGTGACGTTCCCTTGTGGGGATCTTTCATCATCAGCATTGACCTTCATTGTGTTAGCCATTATGGGTGGAAGCCTATTGCTAGCAGTTGGTTATTCGGTGCTGCTATACACTAGCACTGCTATTAATTTCTTTAGCCAGTAGTTATGGATCATGTTTGGCTAGGTGCTGTCCAGCTCTTCATGTCCTTGACCTGCTGTTGGATATCTGCTACTATGATGGTGATTAACTCCTGTCCTGGGACATTGTATAATCTATTCCCAGATCCTGCAGTTACTGTGCACTGGAATTGTGTGTCTTATTTCTCCCACATGCGCTTCCAGTATTATTCAGTTTCTGTTGTCAGTGGCTCTGCTGTTACTGTTGCTTTTGAACTACATTCGGAAGTACACCTTGGATGATTATTTGGATGGTCTTTGAATGGTCTTAAATAACCATTTATCTTATTGGCCTCTGCTTCTCCTGTACTTTCTTATCATGGTAGCTGAAAGCCTTTGTAAGACTCAGTTACTGAAAAAATAGGCCTGACACCATCTGGAGCCATAGAGGACTCCAGATGGTGTCACACCTATTTTTTCAGTAACTGAGTCTTATCCCTCACGTTCACACCCTTTTATAGTTCCTGTTTGAATACTATGCTGGCAGCTGAGCCCAAAAAGCAGTGGCTTACACCAAGAAAAAGAAAAAACAAATAACTTTATTTGTAATGTTCTGTGTTACAATGTGTTTTATGTTACACATTTTGTGGTACACATTGGCAAAAAAAATCAGAATACCAAATACAAGCTGGGCAGATATAATCTTGTAGACAACACTCACTCTGTCAAAGATCTTGGAGTACTAGTCTCAAATGATCTAAATGCCAGAGCTGACTTTAACAGCATTGCCAAAAAAGCATTAAGAGGTGTCAACCTAATCTTGCAAAGTTTCTTTTCTGGTAATATTGTACTGCAAATGAAGGCATACAAATCTTTGCTAGACCAATTCTCGAATACAGCTCATCTGCCTACAATTCGCACTGTATATTGGACATTAATATAATTGAGTGAGTCCAGTGGTATTTCACGAGAATAATATTTTGCTCCTTTACTAGGCCTTATGCAACCAGGCTTGAAATCTTAGGCTTAGACAACCTAGAACTATGCCACCAACAGTCTTATCTAAACACAGCACACAAAATTATCTGCTACACCATACTACCTGTTAATAACTACTTCAGCTTCAATCAAAATAATATATGGGCACACAATAGATACAAGCTTAAGGTAAACTGCTCCAAACTTGATTGCCGAAATTACTACTTCAGTAACAGTACATTCTGTACAATACAGTACAGTACATTCTGATTCTGTTGTTACATCCCCAAACCCTGATAGGTTTAACCTTAGATTGTCTACTGTTGACCTCACCCCATTCCTAAGAAATCTGTAAGTAGTGTGCAGAAGCACACCATAGTGGCTACTGTCCCTGTCCTACAGTCTCCATTTTTGTACCCATTTACTATGTTTATATTTATGTTATCTTGTACATATTTGACACTATACTGTGTTTTTTTCCTGTCTAAAAGAGGCTGAAAATTCAGGTGCGTCTTATATGCTGAATGCAGCTTTTTTGGAAGCTTTTTCCACCCAGCCCTAACTAGGTGCTAATGATCTTCCCAGCTCTTATCTTGCAAGTTTTTTCATTGTTAATGTCTGTGAAGAATGTTTTCCAAGCTCTAAGTCTTTGCAGAGTTTTTTTCATGACTCTAACCTGTTCCAAGTAAGTTTCTTTCCAGCCCTAACCAGGTGCTAATGATGTTCCCAACTCTTACCCTCTTACAAACTCTTTCTCTCTCTTTTACTCTCTGTGAATAATGTTTTTCAAATCCTGTCTTTCTAAGGTTTTTAAATTGTTCTACTTGCTCTGAATGTTTCTTTTCAGGTCTAACCAGGTACCCTAACCAGGCTTGCAAGATCTTTCATATGAGAGATATATAGACAAAGAGAAATTCCTATATATATATATATTCAAAAAGTTTTTGGAGAAGGGCGGCATACAAATCTAAATAATAATTATATATATATATATACACACACACACACACACACACACACACACACACACGGGAAGAAACCCGAATATACCAAGACCATCATACCTGTACCCGTGAAAATCTACAAATATATATATGTAGATTGTTCTGAGTTCGGGTTTTGCCCTGTGTAATATTTTGCATGTTTATGCGACGTTTCGGCGAAATCACATTCACCATCATCAGGCTGAAGTTTCCAAGCTTCGTGCTGTTGTACAGCACGAAGCTTGGAAACTTCAGCCTGATGATGGTGAATGTGATTTCGCCGAAACGTCGCATAAACATGCAAAATATTACACAGGGCAAAACCCGAACTCAGAACAATCTACATACATATACCCGTGAAAATTTACGAATATATATATATATATATATATATATATATATATATATATATATATATATTCTGTATATATATATGTTCTGTATATATATATATTCTGTATATATATATGTTCTGTCTGGGTTCCCCCAGACCTCAACACCAACTGGAAAAAACAGCCAGACACGCTGGTAAAAGCAAAAGTACTTTATAGCTTGAAAAATAAACACAGAGAAAAACCTGTTCTTCCCAACAGGCAGGCTAGGAGACTTTACAGCAGAGTCCTGATGTCCAGACAATACAGCAAACTTCTTGCTGGCACACCCACCACTGTAGAGCATAAGACCCCTACCTTTTCCCCCCAAGGTTTCAGTATTCAAAGTCACAAACCAGAATTCCAAGACGCCAAAGATCACAGCCAGGTCCCAGGACTCCCAAAGATAATACTCCACAAGCCAGGAAGGGTGGGTCTGCCTTTTAGCCTTTCCAGAGAGCACCACACCCAAACCCAGCTGTTGCCTCTTTAGTGCTGAAAGTACCTAGCCAATTGGTCCCTTCTTTGTGTTGCTCTTCTCTGTCGCAGATCGATTATTGCTTGTGCATTTTCCTCTAAGGAATCCAGGCTGCTTGCTGGGGAGAGCTCCCTCTCGGGGGCCTCTGGCTGTTCCCCCTCTTCCTCAGCCTGGGATTCCTCCTCCTCATCTGCCTGAACCTCCTGTTCCTCATCCTCCCCCTCTGAGCAGGAAACCGACAGAAGATCAGCCGTTCCCTGAGGGGCCTCGGACAGAATCACAACAATATATATATATAATTATGGTTCTCGAGGGCTGGTGCATACAGTTTACTGATATCGCTGTATCAGGAAATGCTACAGTTGAAAAAAAGAACTGGAAAAAATACGAAATATTGCAACCTAGCCATCGAAACTACAAGACTATGGATGAAACATGTAACAGTGATACCCATGGACATCGAGGCACTTGGTACCATGTCCATAAATTTCACAAAACACATCAAGAAATTGCAGTTTCCTGCAATAACACCAGTGGGACTGCAAAAAACTGCGCTATTCCGAACATCATATATTTTACGAAGATACAGTACTTGGTTGATACATAGGATGCTGGCAGCAGCAACCCATATCAACTTTTAGATCCAGTGAGTAGTATTTGTGACACTTTTTAAAATGTTAAGTTTCATGGTTAATGAATAAATAAATAATAATAACAACAATAATAAAATAAATATATTCAGTGCCTTGAATAACTCCTGTGCAGGAAACTTTATGTGTTCCTGTGTCATTATACCAACAAGTACATCATTTATCAAACCAGATTTGGCTTTAGAAAGAGTGAACCAACTATAGATCCTAGATAATATTATTTTTATTTAATAATTTTCCTTTGCTTCATTTTAAGAGTTATAACTGGATAACACTTTTAAAAGATCTTTGGGAACTACGCTCCAAGTTTCTTGGAGATTTAAATGGTTTTAAATCCCTTTTTTTATAGTCTTCATGCTGTCATGGAATAATTGAACATTATATTGTTACATATTGTAGTCAAAACTACAAAAAATTTAAAATTTTCTGAGACATTGCTTTGCAACACTCAGCTGGGACCTGAATTAAAGCAAGAACAATAATTGTTCTTGCATCTCTCCTATTAAGAACATAAGAAGAGCCAGGCTGAATCAGGCCAAAGCCCATTGAGTCCAGCATTCTGTATCACACAGTGGCCCACCAATTGTCCATGGGGATCTTGAGCAGAAAGAGAAGGCAATACCCTCCCTTTCCCTTGACCCACAACAAGTGGTACTCAAGGGAATCCTGCCTTCCTCAACCGACATAGAGGCAGCACTTGGACATCTGTTTCAATAACCATCTATATGCTTGGCATCCATGAATCTGTCTAATCCTGCCTTGAAGCTATCAAGGCTGACAGCTGTCACAACCTCTTCTGGAAGTGAAATTGGCCATTCTACAGTTTCTCCTCTGTCTTATCCACCTTATTACTCTACCTTTTATTCAGAAATAATTTCACTTAGCTATACACGGAATAGAGGTTTAAGTCCCAAGGCAGCAATCAAAGTATAGAGTGATGTTCAACAGGATGTCTATCCATAATTAAATCAGAATATAAGTACCAGAATTTTAGCTGGTGAAATTTATTCAGATCACATCTCCTTAATTTAAAATGATCTAACTTTGGCTGGCTATTTTGAAACTGAGTGTTGGTAAAACCATCAAGGCCATTAATTCAATTCAAATTTAATTGTGACAAAGGATCCCTGATTCCATTTGGAATTGGTTGAAAATGAGTTCACAAATTGGAGTTAAAGCTGGTATCGTACAGAAGAGCTACCTCAACTATGGTCTCATATGCCTCTATACCTAACAAGAGTCAATATTAGGAATTAATATTATAAGCTGCATAAAACTATCTTGATGTATTTAAGTGACATATATACCATCCATCTATTGTGACATATTTGACTCGGCTTTGACACCTGGTGCCTGCCAGGACAAGCTCAAAGAAACATTTTAATGTGATTTGCCACTACCTTATTCCTAGGGCTAAGTGAAAGTAAACAGCCCATCCACATTTCATACATACTTTGTTTTCCCCTATTCTAGTGTTCTCTTGGCAGATTCATCAATACGTAAATCTTTCTTTTAAAAAGATTGGTTGTTTCTCTCTATGACCCTAGAGATGAACAGTTGGAAATTGTGATGGAATGTATACCTGGAGGAGGAATGAGAAATAGGTTTGGCAATACAGAGTTTTTGCAGGGAGAGATCCACATTAATAGAGCACAATCCTGAGCAGGGTGGAGGGAGGGGGAAAAGTTCAGTGTAGCCATACCTCAGAATATATGTAGTGGGCTGTTTATGGCAAAGGACAGTTAAAGTATTGCTCTTTAAATGTCCACATAAATTAATAGGAAAAGGATTTGAATGAAGCATTTTGGAAAGTGCATTGGTGACAGCAAAAACATATTTCCTTTCATCAGTATAAATATGTTCAGAAACAATTTTGATGCTTTGGTGGACACAACAGAAATTTTGTTTGTGCATGTACATAGGTGCAGATAGCTAGGAAAGCTTTTAAGTAGTCATGGCATCCTTCAGAAAGATACAGTTGTTTTAACATTTTGAAGAAAAGTGACATCCGGAAAAGCAATGGCAAACAGAAGATGACTACAATGAAATGAGTCAGTGAATGGCTTGATTGCTGAGAATTCCTCTCTGGATAAGGAGAGGACTCAGGATGCCCCATAAATTCTCCAGATGCCCCACAAATTCTTCAAATGGTTCCGCATGAGGAGACGGTAGGAAAGTGGCTTCCAGTGGATTTGGAGCTCCAAGAAATAAAGGATCACCATATTTGCCCAAAATGCAGTTGGTGCCTTGATAGACGTAGGATTCACATACTTCCTTTCTTAATGACTTCTAGAAATTGCTTATTAACTGGTTTTTGGATATTATGAATCTTCAGAAATAAATGTTTTATCATATTAAGCGATACTTCTTCAATCCTTAGTGAACATTTTATCCAAGACAAAGATCATTGTTCTTCAGGACTGTGCCTTGCTGTTTGTTGATTTTTCACAACTTTGAAACCAAAGCAGAGTAAAGTGTGTGTATTTCACTTCATGGAAGGAGGGCTGTGACGTTTCTTCACAGCTGCTAGCTAAGTACTGTACACTTAACGACTGATTAAGGGGATTGTACAGACTACCAGGTTATTTTGGGGCGAGTGCTCTTTGCAATACAAAAAGGATGCTTTGTTTCTTTTGAATTTTTGTGATAAAGAACATTGTTTTTGAACTTTCAAGTGTGTGTGTGTCTGAAATTTGTACCCTTGAATTTTCGGGAGACTCATACCATAGAGCCCGGCAGAACACACACACACACACATATATATAATGCTTACTGTTTATTATTGTTTCATTAATTTGGTTGTATACAATTATTTTTTAACTGATACTGATAAAAGCCAACATTAAATTAGCACAAACCTCAGGAGAGGCCTTGTATGCTTATACCGTGTTTCCCCGATAGTAAGACCATGTCTTACTTTCTTTTTACCCCCAAAAGCCCCCCTATGTCTTACTATCGGGGTATGTCTTACATTGGAAAAAGTTTTGCATCTCTACTTTGGGTCGCGTGCTTATGCTTGTGTTTAAAGGGAAAGAACTTAGTATTGCTATCGGAATTCTCTCGACGGGGAAGGAGGCTGAACCGCAGATATAACGTTGGGAAGAAGGTGCAAGGAATCACGTGGGGGGGGGGGGATAGCGGCGGTGGTTTGGATTAAGCGATCGTAATCCCCCAAAAGGATGAACTCCAGCCTCGGAAGGCCGATGGCTACGAAATTAAGGCTTTTCTTTGAGAGAGAGAGAGAGAGAGTGGGGGATAGTTGTCGTCGGAGCGCTAAAGACCAGGGCAGAGAAAGCGAGAGCTGCATGCGGGAGAAGCAGAGGAGGAATCAGGCAAGCCGAATGGGAATCCCTCCCCTGCCCTCCCTCGCTCCATTCCCCGCCAGCAACTCCTCCGCAAACCCACCTCTACATCCTCGCTCTGCAAGTGCCGAGACAGGCGGACCACATTGCAAAGGGCTGCCTCTCCTGCCGCCGCTGCTATTGCTAATGCCCGGGGCTGTAAGCAAAACCCGGACCGGACTCACACAGAACAGGCTCCCATTCGGCTTGCCTGATTCCTCCTCTGCTTCTCCCGCATGCAGCTCGCGCTTTCTCTGCCCTGGTCTTTAGCGCTCCGACGACGACTATCCCCCACTCTCTCTCTCTCGAGGGAAATCCTTTGTGCCTTGCGGCCGAGCTCTCCCACCTGCTCGGCGGGTCATCGGGCTCCCCCCCCCCCCGCAATACCGTGTTTCCCCGAAAGTAAGACATATGTCTTACTTTCGGGGTATGGCTAATATTAGCCGACCCCCCTGAAACCCCCCATATGTCTTACAATCGGGGGGGTCTTACTATCGGGGAAACACGGTAGCTAAAAAGAAATGATTTAATGATTAGGTTGTATTCTACAACCTTGGAAAAACATCTCACTGGCCTTGAAATTAGTTGGAGGGTGATAGTCAACATTTATTTTCCCATCTGCTTTAGCCAGCAGGCTTTTTAGGAAAGCACAATATTGGAAAGTCTGAGACATGAGAAGTGGGGCTATAGATTGAGTGATTCTATCTTATTCTGTCAATGTAGCAAATGGAAAGAAATTAAAACTGCCTGGTAGTGCTTGAAAAATAACATGTCAAACAGGGTCTTCTAATAATAAGCCTTATACCACTGATAAGACAGAAAAATATATGCACACCCTATTTAACTTCGTAAATCATCAGTCCAGAAAGTTTAATACTACTGGCTACGTTCTTATACAGTGTTCCCTCGATTTTCGCGGAGGTTACGTTCCAAGACCTCCCGCGAAAGTCGATTTTCCGCGAAGTAGCGGTGCGGAAGTAAAAACACAATTTTTGGCTATGGACAGCCAAAAACTACCCCTCTCACCGGCTTTCTTCGGACACGGGTCCTCCTGCAGCAGCGCTGGCGGCCACCGTTCCCTGTAGGCACCTGCCCGGCCACCGTTCGCCCGCCCGCCGTTTGCCCGCCGTTTGCCCGGCCACCCGCCGTTTGCCCGGCCACCCGCCCGCCGTTTGCCCGGCCACCCGCCCGCCGTTTGCCCGGCCGCTCGCTTGCCGTTCGCCCGCCCACCCGGCCGCCGTTCGCCCGCCCACCCGCCGTTCACCCGGCCGCTCGCTCGCCCGTTCTCCCGCCCGCCGTTTGCCCACCCACCTGCCGCTCGCCCGCCCGCTCACCGCTCGCCCGCCCGCTCGCCGCCCACTCCACCTCTCTTTCTCCTCTGCTGCAAAAGAGGCGGGACAGGCATTCTCCGGAGGCTGGTGGGTGCACGGGCCGGCGCGTGAGAGAGAAAGAGGGGGTAGAGCAAGAGATAGCAGAGAAAGAGATAGAGAGAAAGAGTGAGAGAAAGAAAACAAGAGAGGGAAAGTGAGAAAAAGAGAGAGAGCAAGAGGGGGAGATAGAGAAAGAGAGAGAAGGAAAGAAAGAAAAAGATGAGAGAGGGAGGAAGAGAGTGTGAGAGAGGAAGAAAGCAAGATAGAGAAAGAGAGAGAGAAAGAAAGAAAGATGAGAAAGGAAGGAAGAGAGTGAGAGAGAGGAAGAAAGAGAGAGAGAGGAGTGGAAGGAAGAGAGAGAGAAATGATAGAAAAAAGGGGAGAAAAAAAGAGAAATGAGAAAATGATTGAAGCAGAGAATGACAGGAAAGAAAGAGAAAGAGACAGACAAGTGATTCTTGGTGATGATGTATGACGTCATCGGGTGGGAAAAACCGTGGTATAGGAAAAAAACCGTGCAGTATTTTTTAATTAATATTTTTTGAAAAACCGTGGTATAGCGTTTCGCGAAGTTTGAAGCCGCGAAAATCGAGGGATCACTGTATTCAGATAATTTAGCTATGTTCCAACAACAAACAACCGTACGTAAGTGCACTTTTGTCCCCTGTCCAATTGTCTTTCCTTTCTCTCACTTATCATATATATTTTCTTTCTTTCATATGTATTCTCTCCTCTAAGTTCACTTTACCCTTATATATATTACTACATGTCTATTTTTCTTCCTATGTATTTGTGTATTGGACAAATGAAGAAATAAATAATAAATAAAACCACAAGATAGGCCATCAAATTTTATCTTAGCTTTAGAATGCTGTGGGAAGCCAACCATCATGATTATGGTTCAGCGTTGGGCCAAATGCCTTTAAAAATCTTATTAATCCTGATTACTGTCCGAGTATAGAGACGTTTTCCCCTAACACCTTCTAACAGTTAATTCCTTACAAGGAAGGCGAGTCCACTTGCAGTTACGGGATTCAAACCTATATGGAGTTTGAAAAATGCTGCTCAAGTTTCCTGACAACACACTGGGAGCGGAAGATGGATCCACCAGGGTTTCCTTCTCCTCACCTTTCAGCCTGTGCTGAAAAGCGAACTGCAGGCGTACTTTCCACCGAGTATCTGTAGCGAATGTGGTTTAAATTTCTGAAACTTCCCCAAGGGTACCTTTCAGTTTAAGGTATATTGAAAAAAATTCTTCTCCTTTCCAAAATTTCAAGAAGTCCCAATCTAGGGCGATATTTCCCAAAGTAAAATTGAAATCGTGGGGCTAGTGGGCAGTAGCAGAGGAAAGAGCGAGAGGAAGGGAACGAGCTGGTGGTGCGGTGTAAGGAATTCTGGTATTTTTGGCAACCGCTCGAGCCCGGCTCGGGCAACTCCCGCGCTCTGAGAAAAGGAGCCTCGGCGACGGGGTTGTGTTTTTTTTTTTTTGCCGCGGCTGAGAGACGAGTAGAGCTCGGGGGGGCGGGAACAGGAGGCGGCGCGGCTCCTCCCCGCCTTGCTGCTGCTGCTGTTGCTGCCGGTGCGGGCGGGCGGTGCTTTCCCTCTTCGTCCGTCGCCTCACCATGATTGCAGCGGCACAAAGCCCAGGCGAGCATTAGAGGCCGTTCCCGCAGTGAGCCTACTGGCCCGACGCCCGACTTCTTTCTGCCCAGACGCGGCACCTCTTCCGAATTCCTGCCTCTTCGCCCTTTCCAGGCCCGAGACCAAGAGCTTCGACTAGGACGCGGTGGTCCTTCTCCCGCCCTGCCGCTTGAGGGGATGCGGCGGCGGAGCGGGAAGGAGGGCGACAGCGACAACACCACTGCTGGGTAGGCCGGCAGAGGCGGGGTTGAGAGTCGTCGTTGTTGTCGCCGCCGCCGCCAGCACCCCGCGACTCCTTTAGGCGAGGGGCCCCTGCCGGAGGGCGGCGCTGTTGAGGCGGAGGGATCAGCCGCCGCGGCCGAGAAGGACGAACAGCAGCTGGAGTCCCTGGGGCCAGCTGGAGCCGCCTTTTACCTCAGCTGGCTTCCTTGCCACGTTTAGGAGGGGAAGTGGAGGAGAACTCGCTCGCCCGGTGCAAGCGCCGTCTCGCTTCCTGGGCAGGAAAAGGCGCCTGAACGTGGAAGAAGGGAGACGGGAGAGGGCCCGGACGCGGCGCCGGCCTGAAGTACGAAAAGAAAAAGGAGCGATATGGCGTCCTACGTGGATAATAACTTCCGCCAGGCGGTCATGAAAAACCCAGTCGACAGGAGCCCCCAGGTATTTCTGAGTAGTACTTCGTTTAAAAACACCTCCCCCTGCTTCTGAGAGCCCCCCCCCCTTTCTCCCCTGATGTCTTTTCCCGGAACAGTCGAGTTTGTGCATAACGTTTGAAGGAGACCCTTCTCGTCCTCAGATGAATTCTTCCTCTCCAAGTTGGCCTATACGTTGAAATTTCTTTTCTTACTCTGCATCCCAGAAGGTTTCTTAAATCCATGACCCCTAAAATCCTCTAATCTTTGTTCTTGTGATCGTGGTGGTAGTTGTTGTGGACATCTCCATAATATCTTTGGGAAAACTTTACCATCCAATTTTATTTTTCCTTGCTAGGGATATTGAGTACATCAGGTAAAGTATACATATTGGACAGATTTGGTTTTTTTCTGTATTTGTAATTGAATTGTGCCCTTTAAGAAAGAGAGTGTACATAGCGTCCACAAATCACAGGACCTGGGGTGTTTAAAATGCTGTGTCCTATCTGTAGGTGGCTATATAAGTAAATACCTTTTCAGTAAACTTTAATCCCTTTTCTACGTACAGAAAGAAAAGCTTATTGATTCACAGCAGCAGACTTCCCGTCCCCCATTTCCATTAACAGTGCGGCTCTTAGATAGTTGCTTGTATTAAGACAAATGCTTAGTTTAGCCATTGGCTTTCTTGTATGGCGGAAATTAATTTGAAAATTGTTGCTAGAGGCAGCCGATTTCATGAACACTTTTGGTAGGCAAATTGGGGATTGTTTGATAGTTTATTTACTTTACTAGATTACTAAACTTCTATAGTGTCTCTTCCTGGAGATTTGTGTAATGTGTTTTTCTCCCAATAAGCAAGCAAAAATAGAATTTTTTAAATGATGTATTCATTCATTTGTTATAAGTATTTAGATCCTTAGAAATCAAGTAATCCGATTGCCAAGAAAGAATAATCAGTATTAACTTCTTTATGTATTTGGTTCATTGCTTTTTTTGTGAGTTGGAACAGAACAATTAGATTTAAAAAATAAAAAGATACATAGTAAATTATTTTATTGTTTACTGCAGTTTAAGACTCTTCACTTTATAACAGACAATTAATTGCTAATTCCCTTTAAATTTTCCATTGCTTTTTTGTAATTCAAGAAAGTAAATTGCTTAAAAAGGGAACAAAATTTATATGCAACAGGAGTTCTAAAAACACCTGTTTATTTCTGGCCTGCTTCTGCAGAATGTCAAGAGTTTGCTCATTGTCATTATTGGATTACTAGCTATTGGTAAACACAGTATCCAAACTGGAAGATGCTTAATCTTCTAACTGTGTAAAGCTTAGCAAAGTATTTCTGATTCAGAATAATTATTATAGTTGAAAGTTTATTAGTGAAGTTTTAAAGCCTGCATAAATTGTTTACCAACCCTTCTATGAAGTCTTCCCTCACTAGCTTATCTTCATGGTATTTGCTGGAATCCATGCCATTCTATCTGTTTCCTAAAGTGTTTTTGAATATCTTGATTTTACAAAAGGCACTGTTTAATTGCTATAGCAACCAATAATTTTGAAGTTTTGCAATCTGCTAAAATCCTATCCAATTAATCTGAAACTTTGATATTGATGTTATTTATATTGGTTTTTTAAAAAAAGATTTCCCCTGGTAAATAATATTAGAACCAGCCATTGGAATTTTAAACATATTGTTGAGGTTTTTTTATTCTTATACTAGATTAATCATGGTTCACGCATCACATAAGCCTTTATTAGTTCACACAGCCTTATCCCCTTCCTGTCTTGAGTTAGTAATCTTTCCCCCTCCCTCTAGTAGTGTGGCATTTTTGCTTCAGTCACTTACTGGCAGCTATATTGATTTAATTACTTAGAATAGAATAAGGGATACACTTCAATAGGTTACAAAAGCTCTGGGACTCTAGTGAAAAATCTCTGATAGGAAAATGGTGCTACCAAGTGTTTAATAGCTACAGTATTCTCTAGATGTGACAATGTTTTTGAGTACCTGACTATCAGAGGCAAAATGTGATTTCTACCAATAGTGAATTCTTAAATTTACTGTTGCAGTGTTTTCTTTTTAAAATAGGTGTCATGATTAGAAAAGAAACAACCATTTAGTAATTTGGTTGGATCAACATAAAATAGAAAGATAAACCTAGAACCAAGGGATGGGTTCAAACTTACCTTGCTGCTGGTTTACTTCCTCTCGCGCTACATGGGTATGCACATGTGCAGTGACGAATAATAAGCAAAAAGTAGCCAAAAAGAATCAGAAAACAAATTGGGGCATATGCAGTGCCGAAAACTCTGCTTCTGTGCATGTGCAAAAACCAGCAACCCCCTTTAAAAAAAATATGGCAGTGTCCATGGACTGGTACAGATAGAACTGGCTCTGTGACATCACCACTGGTTTACTACCAGTTCTCTAGAACTGGTCAAATTGGGAGGAACCCACCTCTGCTAGAACACCTAGACAGTATTGCTGCTGCTGTAATATTAAAAATACATATAGACTAAAAACCTGTAACATGTTTTAAAGGCAACTTTTTGCTCATATGAGTTCACAGTCCCAAAATATATCCAGGCAGCAGAAAATTCAGTGGCGGCTCACAACAATAACAACAATGTAACAAATCTAATACATTAAAAGAAATCTAAAACCCATTATTTAAAAACCATACAACACACTCATACCATACATAAATAATATAACCCAGGGGCTCAGCTTCCCCATGCCTGATGACATAGGTGGGTCTTTAATAGCTCACAAAAGGCAAGGAGATTATACTTCTGAGTAATTGATAATTGCAAGTAGGATGGATGAAAATCGACAATCTTTTTAAAAGAATTAAAAAGAATTAAAAAAACAGATTTTTAAAATTTAAATTGGATTTTTTAATTTAAATAGGAGTTTTTTATTTTTAACAAATGCATTTTAATAAAATGCTTTTGTAATAAAAATCTATCTAAAGATACTTTATGAATATAATGAAATGGAGCTTACTTATGTTGTTGTTAGTTACGAAGTCATTTCCGATTCATCATGACCCCCTGGACAATGTTCCTCCTGGCCTTCCTGTTCTCTGCCATCCTTTGGAGTCCAGTTAAGCTGACACCTTCTGCTTTAGTGACTCCATCCATCCCCATCATTCTCTGTCACCCCCTTATTCTTTTGCCCTCAATCTTTCCCAGCATTAGGCTCTTCTCCAACGAGTCCTTCCTTCTCACTAGGTGGCCTCATTAGGTGAGTTTCATTTTCAGGATCTGGCCTTCTAAACAGTGTTCCCTCTAATTTTTTGGGGGGGTGGGCGGAAAAGTATAGTGTCTGGACGGCAGTCCCTTTGGGACTGGGCGGCACAGAAATAATAAACAAACAAACAAACAAAAAACTGTTTTGCCTCAGAGAATTTCAAAATAAAATACTGTATTGTGTGTCTATAACAGTGAGCTCATAATAGGGCAACTCTATCAATATCAAAATGCCACTTAAATAGTTGAGCTAGTTTCAAACTAGATTTTGATTTTCTTTCTCTCTTCCTTACTCCCATTCTTTTTCTTTCTCTTTTCCTTCCTCTCTTTTTTCTATCTGTTTCTCTCTCTTCCTCTCTTCCTCTCTTCCTCTCTCTCTCTCCTTCCCTCTCACTCTTTCCCTCTCGGCTTCTGGGCAGGTTTGGAAAACTCTGAGTTGATGATGATTTTTAAGTGAGCGATTGCTCACTGCTCAGCTTAGAGGGAACTATGCTTCTAAAGAGCAGTCAGGGTTGATCTCCTCTAGGACTGACCGGTTTGATCGCCTTGCAGTCCAAGGGACTCGCAGGAGTCTTCTCTAGCAAAATAGTTCAAAGGACTCAATTTGGTGTTTAGTCTTTCTTATGGTCCAACTTTCACATCCATATATAGCAACTGAGAAAACCATAGCCTTGACTCTATGCACTTTTTAGTTATGTAGCATGAGGCTATATATTTTGCAATATTAGGACTATTGGTGAGTAAACAGCGGGACTGTAGCTCTTTAAAAATTATGATTTAAATCACACCGATTTAAATCAGGCCTTTTTATTAGTGATTTAAATCGACTTGATTTAAATCAAATCCATCCTGATTGCAAGTTTATCTCAGTTTTGCATATAACTGCAAAAACAGTTTAGAAATGATTTATAATTTTAAGTTCAACTGCTGTAAAACATACTTTGAGCACTTTTAATTTTTTTGGTACTTTGTGTAGAAAAGAAGATGGAGTGTTTGGGCAGGATGCTCACCACAATTTGTTTTTTATGGTTTGCTTACATCTGAATGCAGTTATATTTTCAATTAGAGACACTACTTTATTTCACTACAATAGAGAATTACTGTAATGTAATTCCCATTAAGAGAAAATAGAACACTCCTCCAGTAAAAACAAATATTTCTAGGTGGTGATATTAGCGGCTATTTGTTGATTCACATTTTAGAGAATATAGATTGTAGTTATAGTGTTAAAATTGTATAATCAAGCATAAATAGTATATCCTTGGCTATATCAGTCTGTTGAACTCAATCTTCTACATCTTTTTCTATTTGAAAGATTTTTGGAGGGGTCGTTGCTCACTGAATTTGATTGCTTTCTGATGTCATCAATGCATTAATAACGTTATCTAATGTGGATAATGAAATATCTGTAAGGAAAGCTAATGTGGCTAATGAAATATCTGTAAGGAAAGCTTGGTGCACCAAGAACCCTCATTTCAACTCTGCTACAAGTATTCTTTAAAAAAAGATATTGCATGTATTTTTTAAACCTCTCTTCTAGATTTCTAATTTACCTTTCATTTCTGCATATAAATATATAAAAATGTAGATTGGTAGAATTTAATCTTCATCTGTTTTTTAATTGGATAATCTGTAGAAGCACTATTGTCCAAATGAGTTATTAGTATTTGAGATTAAATCTATACATATAAATCCTGTTATATTTTTCTACATTTTTTTCATTATGTAGTGGTGATTAATAACTAAACTTGGGCTAATAATACAATTACATGATTTATTTTTTTAGTGTTTTGCAGCTATACTTTGCGTGGCACTGCATCTCAAATTTTTGGAAATAGTTATGTATGGTTTAGTTTTCAGTTTCTTGGTACATGCACATTTTATGGCATGTTTTTTGCTACCATCATAATGAGGCAAACATGTTCTCCTCACAAATAATCTTTTGCCTCATTTATAGATACCTGTAGAAACTTGCTGCCTTTATCAAAATAAGAAAAGCAGTGCTATGGCATTGCAATTTATACTCTGCTCCTTTTTTACTTGCAAGTGTCATCACAACATGTACAAAAGTTTTTGGTTTCCTTTTTTCCTCCTTATATTTGGAAAAGTGGATAGGATGGGTAGCTGTGAGGAGTACTACATGCCATTTCATTGATTATGTATCATCAAATTGTTGTTGACATTTTGTGACCTCATAGATTTTCTCCATTTCAATCTGTCCTTAATTCTGTTTTTCAGGTCTTCTAGTGGTACACAGATTGGTACCATAACTTTCCAGAGGTCCATCTACTGTGCTTCTGGTTGTCCTATTCTGTCTTTCCAAAACTTAGAGCTTTCTCCAAACAGTTGTATAATATATCAAAATAGGATTATTGGAGCCCAGTCACTTGTGTTTTTGGTGAGAACTCTTGAGTTTGCTTTCTTGGCTATCCAAAGTATTTTCAGGAGTCTTCTCCAACACCAAAGTTCAAAAATGTCAATATTAATTATTCCAGAGTCTACTTTGCTTCCATAGAAGGGAATTATGTAGCATGCATAATTCTGATACCAGTATTTGTAGATATAGTACAGTGATCCCCCGAGTTTCGCGATCTCGATCTTTGCGAAACGCTACATCGCGATTTTTCCACCCGATGACGTCACTCCCTTCCTTTCTCATCTTTCTTTCTCTCTCTCTTTCTCTATCTTGCTTCTTCCTCTCTCACACTCTCTTCCTCCCTCTCTCATCTCTTTCTTTCCTTCTCTCTCTTTATCTCTCCCCCTCTTGCTCTCGAGCGGCAAGCGAGCAGCCGGCGGGCGGGTGAACGGGCAAGCGGAGCGGCCGGGCGGGCGGATGAACGGGCAAGCGAGCAGGCGGGCGGGCGAACGGGCAAGCGGAGCGGCCAGGCGGGCGGGTGAACGGGCAAGCGAGCAGCCGGGCGGGCGGGTGAACGGGCAAGCGGCAAGCGATCTTGGGGTTTCCCCTTTGCCTGGGCGGCGGGAAGACACAGGGAAGGTTCCTTAGGCCACCCAACAGCTGATCTGCTCCGCAGCGCGGCAGCAGCGAGGAGCCGAAGATGGGGTTTCCCCGTTGCCTGGGCAACGGGGAAACCCCATCTTCGGCTCCTCGCTGCTGCCGCGCTGCGGAGCAGATCAGCTGTTGGGCGGCTGAAGGAACCTTCCCTGGGTCTTCCCCGCCGCCCACATGCAAACTCCACCATCTGCGCATGTGCGGCCATGGAAAAAGGGGCGCGCATGCGCAGATGGTGTTTTTACTTCCGCACCACTACATCCCGAAAAATCGATTATCGCGAGGAAGGATAAATGCCTCCCGGGCGCTCCGCATCCATTTGCGCTTCTCCTTCTTCCCTCTCGCCTCGCCGAGTCAGGCGCAGAAGGCTTAGCGGGGACCAGCGCTCGCAGGAAAAACAATCCAGGCTCGCCAACCCGGAAATGCGAGGCGAAGGACGGCGCTGGTCCGAAGTTGTAGAAGCGAGCCGAGCGGGCGGCCGGAGCTGCACCCTCCTTCGCCCGCCTCCTTTTCGGCAGGCAGGGCTGCCCAACTGCGCAGAGCGGCTCCTCCCCTCCAGACGCGTGTCGGGGAAGCGGGTCGGTTGCGGGGACGAGCGAGCGGACCAGCGCCGTCAAAGCGGAGGGAACCGCCGCCAGGGCTGCTGCCGCACTGCCGAGCAGATCAGCTGCTGGGCGGCCGAAGAAACCTTCCCTAGGTCTTCCCGACTTCACCCTGTCAATTTGGTGAGTGGAGGCGGGAAACGGCGGGGGGGGTATGTAAGACATACCCCGAAAGTAAGACCTAGTGGGGCTTTTGGGGGTAAAAAGAAAATAAGACACTGTCTTTCTATCGGGGAAACATGGTAGATTTTAGAGGTACAAAACAAGGAAAAAAGTATTCTGAACCAAATGGTGCAGTAATATATTATTTAATAAAATACCAGTGTAGCAGAATACTTTTTACAAACATGTATACTATTTATAACCATGGACAATTTTTACAAACTTCAAACTTGACAGCTTTAAGACTGTGGACCAACTACCAGAATTTTTCCTCCAGTCATGCTAGCCCAGGAATGGGAGTTGAAGTCCACAAGTCTTAAAGTTGCCAGGTTTGGAGACCTTTGCACCCTTAATCCCTAACCCAGTGGTCTTCAAATTTGGCAACTTTAAGACTTGTGGACTTCAATTCCCAGAATCCTCCAGTCGTGCTAGTTCAGGAATGGGAGTTGAAGTTCATTAGTCTTAAAGCTGTCAAGTTTGAAGACCCCAGGGTTAGGGATTAGGGGTGCATATTGCCCCCAACAATCTGGTTCCTCATTTTATCGACCTTGGAAGGATGGAAAGCTTCCATCTTCGTCTATATATTGTTCTATCTGTTGTTAGTCTGAATTTCTTTATATTTAATTTTCAGTCCCATCTTTTTTTGCCTTGACTCCTTTGAGTACTAGAGCTTGTCGATCCTTTGCATTTTTTAATTACTGTATCAAAACAGCTTCATCGGCATAGGGCAGGTTATTAATATTTCTTCATCCAGTTTTTTCTAAAAACCATGCTGATCTTCCATTCCAATATACGATGACTAATAAGAGGAGATTATTCTGTCTTTTCACACTCCTTTGCTAACCCGGGGGCAATCTCTTTCACTACATTGTATCCATACTATAGCTTTTTGACCTGTATCTAAGATATGTATGCTGGGATTCCCATTTTCTGAACACATTCCACAACTTGATGTGATTGACATAGTCAAAGGGCTTTCTTTAATCAATGAGCACATACAGACTTCTGTGCCTTTCTCAATTACCCAGCATGCATCAGCAATAATGTCTCAACATTCCTTGGACTAAAGCTAATTTGAACATCTGGCATCTCTATTATCATGTAAGGCTTTAACCTGTACTGGTTAAGCATTACTTTTATAGAATGTGAAATTAAGGATATTTTACATTAAAGATATTGACACAGTTTATGATGGTGGTTAAGTGAACCACATGGCATCTTGCTTTCATATTTGTCAATTTCTAATTGTACTTGATTTAAAAATACCCTCATCAACTCCCTCTTCTGCATCAGTGATTGGAGCATAAACCTGAATGGTTGTCATATTAAAGGGTTGTCCACAAAGTGTAATTGATATTTTTGATAGTTGATTGTATTGTAGCCAAGTACTGTTCTTGCCATATTGTTCCTGACTATAAAAACAACGTCGTTCTTTGTTTTTCATGTCCTGAGTATGTAAACTCTTATCTTCTGACTAAAAATGTCCAATCACAATTCATCTCAATTCACTGATGCCCAGGATGTCAATTTGTAGTTTTTTTCATTCAATCTTCCACTGTGTTGAGATTTCCTATGTTCAGGCTTCTTACATTCCAACTTTAATTCTGCTTTTGCATTTTTGGATTTTTTTCCCCCAGATGGCAACCTCAGCAACTAGATATTCTGGATGTTTTTAATTGAAAACCTCATTAGTAATCCAAAAAGATCCTCAACTCTTTCTCAGCATGTTGAGTTCTTTCTGAAAAAGAGGCCTATCATCTGGGACTATATTGTCAATAGTTGTGCATTTTCTTATCCATATGGTTCTTTTGGTGAAATTAAAGGACTGATTTATGTTTATCTTCTAAACATTATAAATTTATGCCTTTGCATAAATGTTTGTTATTTCTTTTTCTGTCAATAAAGTTGTTTATTTATTTCCAGTATCGGCTGCTTTTTAATATAGATGCCAGTTTTCTTTAGATGGGTAGCTGGGATGATCTTAACACCTTGGGTGATCCTGCTGAGAATATGTACATGATTACATACTCCTGTCATTCTTCGTTCATCTGTCCCATACACACAGGCGAACACACAAACACAATGTGGCAACATCCCAGGATTTGGGAGAGGAATGATTTCATTTCCTGCATTATTTACATTTTAAAATTATCTACCTTGTACTGGTATAAATAAAAAGGAATATTCATTCTTTACAATTATTTAAGAAGGGAATGTTTATTATTTCAAAAACCTTTCAGGCTTTGTGAACATTTTGTTAATGACATGTGATATTGGCTTTATTAATTGTATCCTATTCAGCCAGATAACAATAATTAAAAATGATTGTCAAAATACATAATTAACAGAACAAGTAAGAATAGATTAAGCCCATTTACAGAGTATCCAATAAAATGGAAGTATATTAGATGGTATAATTAGAGTGCCAGTTAATTGATCAACAGTTGACATAATAATTGTAGAGTGGGACCTGCAAACACAATGCAGGTGGACTTCATATACAGTAGTCCCTCGCTATACCGCGCTTCACCTACTGCGGCTTCACTTCATCGCGGGTTTCTGAGGAAGTCGATTGGCAGATTTAAACAGCCCGCCGAACTCGATCAGCAGGTTTAAAAATAAAAATAAAAATCTAAAATTGTAAATACTGTATTTAAATACTGTATCTAAAATAAATACTGTGTGGGAAGGGTTTATAAACACTTAAAACAATGAAAACTTACCAAACAATTATAATATAAATACTTAAATAGGTACTATCAGTCGATAAATTCCCCATCGCGGATTTCACCTATCGCGGCCAGGTCTGGAACGTAACACCAGCGATAGGTGAGGGACTACTGTAGTCCATTAAAAAGCCCTTTGTGGCCTGTGGGCATTTTTTGAAAACTCAACAAATCCACTACTGTTAAAGTTGCCACTTTCAGGAAAGGTCCACAACCCCTTTATTTTTGAAACCTGGACTCATATACTGACTATTTCCAGGGCCTCTAGGCTTCCCCAACATTGCTACCTCTGTTTCTAAACAGCTAACTGCTGAACAGCTAATCTTTGTGCCACCTATTTTGTGGCCTGCAATTATATTTAATTAATCAGTGTGGCCCTTTTCTTGCTGTGAGTTGCGCTCACCTGCTATAGAGGGATCAAGAAAAACCATACTGTTTAATGCCTATAATAACCACTGAAGAATTTGATGCAAATTCCTGAATTCAAATTCTTAAATTTTTTAGTTTACACAGTAGTCCTCCACTTCTGACCACAATTGAACCCAGCATTTCTGTTGCTAGACAAGACAGTTAAGTAAGCTTTGTCCCATTTTACAATATTTCTTGCCAGAATTGTTAAGCAAATCCTTGCAGTTGTTAAATTAGTAACATGGTTGTTAAGTGAATCTGGATTTCTCATTATATCAGAGGGTTGTAAAAGGTGATCACATGACCCCAGGACATAAATATATGCAAGTTGCCAAACATTTGAATTTTGATCACACGACCATGTGATTGCTGCAATGATTGTGTGAAAATGTTTGTAATTCACTTTTTCAGTGCTGTTGTAGCTTTGGCCATCACTAAATTTATTTATTTTAATTTATTTTATTTATTTATTTTGTCCAATACACATTAAAGAGAATAGACGAGTAGTAATATATATAAAGAAAAGGATACGAGAAAAGATATAAAAATAGAGGAGAAGATATATGAAAGGAAGAAAAGATAAAGGAGATAAAGGAGAGACAATTGGACAGGGGACGGAAGGCATAGTAGTGCCCTTATACATGCCCCTTACTGACCTCTTAGGAACCTGGAGTGGTCAATCGTGGATAGTCTAAGGGAAAAATGTTGGGGGTTAGGGGTTGACACTACTGAGTCAGGTAATGAGTTCCATGCTTCGACAACTCGATTGCTGAAGTCATATTTTTTACAACCAAGTTTGGATCGGTTAATATTAAGTTTGAATCTGTTGCGTGCTCTTGTGTTGTTGCGATTGAAGCTGAAGTAGTTATTGACAGGTAAAACGTTGCAGCTTATGATCTTGTGGGCAATACTTAGATTGTGTTTTAGGCATCGTAGTTCTAAGCTTTCTAGACCCAGGATAGTGAGTCTAGTTTTGTAAGGTATTCTGTTTCAAGTGGAGGAGTGAAGGGCTCTTCTGGTGAAGTATCTTTGGACATTTTCGAGGGTGTTGATGTCCGAGATGTGGTATGGGTTCCAGACAGATGAACTGTATTCAAGGATGGGTCTGGCAAAACTTTTGTAGGCTCTGGTGAGTAGTATGAGATTGCCGGAGCAGAAGCTGCATAGGATCAGATTAACAACTCTAGAAGCCTTTTTGGCGATATTGTTGCAGTGGGCTTTGGCACTTTGATATTAGTATTCCAAGATCTTTAACTGAGTGGAGGTTGGCTGTGAGATTTTGTTTATTCAGTTTATATATTCTTATAAATAAATAAATAAATAAGTAAGTAAGTAAGTAAATAAATAAATAAATAAGTAAGTAAGAGGTTCGGATTCTTTTGCCTATGTGGAGGGTAGAGCATTTGCTGGTTGATATTTGAAGTTGCCAGGTGTTAGACCAATCTGAGACAAAGTCAAGGTCTTTTTGGAGAGGAGATGTGTTGTCCGTGGTGTTGAAAAGTTTTACATCGTCGTCGAAAAGAACACAGTTGCTTGTGATATGATCACAGAGGTTGTTGATGTAGAGAATGAATAGAGTAGGTCCTAGTATGCTGCCTTGGGGAACGCCACTTTTAATAGGGACGAGGGTGGAAATGGCGCTTCCAATTTTGACAACTTGTTGCCTGTTTGACAGGAATGCAGTAATCCAGCTGTGGAGGAATCCTGAGATGCCATAGGATTTGAGTTTTAGGAGTAGTTTGTTGTGGACCACTGAATCGAAGGCTTTGCAAAAG
The DNA here is from genome assembly GCF_031021105.1 of Erythrolamprus reginae. NCBI lineage: Eukaryota > Metazoa > Chordata > Lepidosauria > Squamata > Dipsadidae > Erythrolamprus > Erythrolamprus reginae. Next base: position 32,896,336 of record NC_091956.1, on the reverse strand, counting down.
TCAATATAAATTGCATCAATGGATTTTTCTTGATCTAGGTGGGTAGTCCATATGTTTTTGCAGTGAAGTACTTGTAGGTTGCATGATAATTTCTTTCTGAATCCAAATTGTTTGTTAGAGAGTAAGTTATTAGATTCTAAATAAGGGGTGACTGATTTATTTATAATTGATTCCATGACTTTACATGAGACGCAGCATAGCAAAATTGGTCTTTAGTTGTCAATGAGAGAAGGATCTCCTTTTTTGAAGATGGGGAGGACTACTGCTTTTGACCATAGCTTGGGGAGTGTTCTGGTCCTGAAGGAATTTTGAAAGATAATGCTTAGTGATTCAGCTACAGCAGACTAAAGTTTTTTTAGGAAGTATGCGCAAAGACCATCTGGTCCAACTGATAGAGAAGGGTTGAGGTCTCGGATTACTTTTTCAACGCAGTCTACAGTGAAGTCTACTTGGGTTAGGTCGTTGAGAGAGTTTGAGGTGTGATTTGTGAAGATGGGGGATGAGCCATTACTGTTAACAAAGACAGAGCCAAAGAAAGAGTTGAAGAAGTTAGTTTTGGATGGATCATCGTGGTATTCTTTGTTGTTGGGTCCAATGAGAGGTGGAATAGGTCTAGAGTCTTTGACTTTGTTGTTGACCAAGTTGTTGAAGGGTCGGTTAGATTTGGTGCGAAGGAGATTTTCCTCCTGTTTGCTGTGATAGTTGAGACATTCTGCTTTTATTTGCTGGCATATGCTTTTGTAGCGGCTTTTGAAGTTGGTTACTTGGCCTTTTTTATTTTTACACCAGAGAGATCTTTTTTTGGTTTGTAGTTTCCTTATTGAGATTGGTAAGTTATTTTTTGTTTTACTTCTGGTTGAAGTTAGTGGTACATGTAGTCTGATAAGTCTTTTAACTTGGAGTAAGAATGTGTTGTAGAAATCATCAATAGTGTTGCAGTTAGAAAATAAATTTTGCCAGTCAAGAATTGAGAGATTGGCATCTATGAGTTCATAGTTGGCTGTCCTAAAATTGTACTTAGGTGACACGTTGTACAGGTGAATGTTATCCTGGCGTAGATTGAGATTGAAGTTAATCATACTATGATCACTTTTGGAAAAGGGTTCTTTTACATGCACAGACCATAGATTGCGCTTTTGCTATTACAGAATATGAGGTCAAGACAGCTGTTGAGTCTAGTAAATGAATATTGTAAGTCAAAGACTACCTATATGAATCCTTTATCAAAGTAATAAATAGCACTTTATATTTGTCAATACTGTATATTGTTACAAGTTTCACTCACATTTCTGTATTTGGAACACAGACTTCAACTCTTTGCGTTTGTGGTTTCTTTAGCTTCTTCATTTTGTGTTCCAGGTATGTATATTTTAATTAACCAATTCAGCTGTTGGTGAATTAGTATTTCAGTAGCAGACACTTTAAAAGCCTATAGTTTATATTCAAAACTGTAAATGTACTAAGAAGCCAAACAGGTTGAAAGCTTTGATATTATTTCTAAATTGAAGGATTATGAATATCTTGTTTATGCTTTGTTTCTTTGTTTACAGAATACTTATCTGGTTCTCCTGTCCCTACGTGTTACAATAGAATGTTGTACATATATGGTATTAAGCAAGCAAAGAAATAAAATCAGACCTTTCTTTGTTTTTAGTGTTATCTGAACTCTTTATTGTCTCCATTGCCAATTAGCATGCAGACAGTTTACCCCAGTGACTGGCTTCTTTGTTTGAAAAACTCTTCTTGTCTCTATGGGCTATTTCTTACATCACTGGGATGCAAATCATCACAGCTGAGTTTGTGTTCAATAGCAATGGGGTTCAGATAGAGGTGGGGTTGAATACAGAAAAGCTGCTGTTAAATAACATAAATAGAATTCTACCAGACTGGTGTGTATTACCTATGGAACTAATGCCAGCAACGAATTGTGTTTGATTTGAATATAATTCCTATACAAATTTTTTGAATCTTAAAGTGGAAACCATGAAAAAAATAGTTTTAAATGGAATTTAAATTACGCAGAACAGAAGCAGTTCACATTCAAGATGCATGAGATTCATTTTCTTCTACTTTTTAAATCTGCTGGTTCTTCTCTGCCATTTTTTTGTGAATTAATGTAAATCTGAGAAATGCTGAAACAATAACAAATACAGGAATGTGAACCTTGGAAATGTTTTCTTACAAATTTAATTATGTTTTGAAAGTGCTGACTTTTTGGGAAAGGAGACTTGCAGCTACAGAGCATTGCAGGTAATAGAGAATGAACTTTTGATAGTTTCAGTGTTGAATGAGAAAAAGAAAATAATAGTAAAGCTATAAAATACTAAACTTTAAAATTGATTCCTGTGCTTCACAAACGTCTTCCTCCCTTACATTCTTAACCAGGTTTAACAAAGTGTTAGGCTAGGATGGGGGAGATCAAAGTTCAAGTTTATAAGTTTTGTCTGGGAATTGTTAAATAACTTATAAGATCCCAGTGCCACCATCCTAAAATATAGTTTGCTCTGATATTAATATTGTCATTTGTATGTCTTTTTCTTTTCTGGCAGTGTATGGCATTAGTCTGGTAGAGGGTATTATAATTGCTTCCCAATTATCTATAGAACTAATTGATCATAAATAATTACAACTGTTTATCATAAACACCGCAAAAGAATTTTTTAAATGGGTAAAGTTACAAAACATCTATTTAGCATGTTTAATTACTTAACAAATTGCTTAACATGTCAGAAGTACTTCTTAGCATATTTTTGTTTAAAGATATATTAGTTAGCGCCTTATGTTTCCCTCCTTTTTATTTTGTACGTTTTGTTTTTTACTCCTCTTTCTGAATTATTTGTTGAGGCTGTCTTTATAAGGAAACAGAGTTTATATGCAGAGAAAAAACAACATTTTAAAATCATAATCAGATGTAGCAGTTGAATAGCCCTGTTCTTGTCATCTATTCAAAAGATTGGATCACTCGGATTTGAAGATACATCTATTGATTTTTTAATCACTTGCTCTTTCTTTCCTGTGTTATATACTTGTGAAAGTGTTATATACAGCACATGTTATATATATGAGTTGTACATTTTCCAACTCAAAATGCAGATGCAATAGAAGTAGTTACCTCCATTCTTCTGTGGGTTCAGAGTGTAACAATAAATATTATGTTACGTCTTTTAACTTGGCACATAGATTAGAATTTATATGTAAATTGTAAAGTTATGTCAGCACCCCAAATAGGCTGTCAGGCCGAAGCCATCATGTGGAATTAGAGACTTTGGCAGGCCAAGTTCTTTCTGTCTCTTTAAATACAGTGGTACCTGTATGTAAGAACACCTCTACTTAAGACCTTTTCTAGATAAGAACCGGGTGCTCAAGATTTTTTTGCCTCTACTTAAGACCATTTTTTACTTAAGAACCCGAGCCCGGGAAAATTTCCAAGGAAATTTGAGAGCGGCACAAAGGCCCGGCCAGTTTCCTGCCCTTCCCCCTTTAATCCCGGACATCTCGGGCTTTTCTGAGCTACCAGAGGAGCCTTTCAGTCGTGCTTAAGGCTTTGGCAGCCCAGAGTGAATGGAGCATTTTCCTTTCTCTGGGCACTTGGAGAGGGAATAAACCATTCCCTCACTCCCTCATACTGCCTCCCATATACCCGGCGTGAGATCGCCTCCCAGAGCATCTGGGCATGGAAAGGCAAAAGGGGTGCTCACCTCACCTTTTTTCAGCAGTAACTGTCCTCCTCCTCTTCTTCTTCTCCCACCCAAATTCCGAGCTTTTATTTCTTTTCTAATGGGTTTGTACGTATTATTTGCTTTTACATTGATTGCTATGGAAAAAATTGCTTCTACTTAAGAACATTTCTACTTAAGAACCTGGTCACGGAATGAATTAAGTTCTTAAGTAGAGGTACCAGTGAAGTTGTAGTTTTTTACTAAGAAAACATTTGTTTATCATATCTTAGCTTCCTTATTTCAAACTGCTTTTGTGAGATTAATTTTTATAATTATATTGAATTGGGTTTCATCAATTTTGCATTTGTATGATTGTCCTGGAAATTTTAGCCATTAAGTGGTTAACAATGTAAAAATAAACAGAATAGTAGAATTTGTAATTTAGAAGTCATTCATTCATACATCACCTAATCATTATCGTGTCCTTTATTACATAGTCATTCAGATCCTACTTTAATTATCATAGGTAGTATCTCACAGTAGTTTAGATTCAAAAGTGATAACTCACAGTAGTTTAGATTCAAAAGTGATAACTAGTTTAGTTACTTAATAAACATTTTGGCTGAATTGAAATCTGGACCCAGATATGCCAGGTTTATTTTTTTCTCAGAATACACACTAAGCTGCTTTTAGTTTACAATTCTCAGATGAATTCAAATCTCTATCACTTGAAGTATAAATTGTATACCTGGTGAATAATCTGTAATGTGTCATTCGCACTCATATATTACCTTCTTTATTCTTCGCTTATTCACTGAAAAAGACTTGATAAATAGGTACAGATAGTCTGTGACTTACAACCATTTCTTCAGCAATTAAAGTTACAACAGTTTTGAATGAAAAGTGATTCTCAGAATTATGTTTCTGCACCCTGTGGTTATATGATTGCTTTCTGCTTGCTTGACAACCTATTCAAATTTACTACTAGTTACCAAACAGCCCATAATTACATGATCACCCTTTATAACATTCCCTGTCACTTTTAAACAGATTTTTAACAGATTAACAGAATTGGAAGGAACCTTGCTAGTGCAACCCTCTGTACAAACAGGAGACCCTACATATGCCTTTACCTAGGATCGAACACACAACCTCCTGGATATGAATCAAACTTGTGGCCTGCAGCCTGGATGTGTCATGCACCCCCCACCCACCCCCATTTTAGCGAAGGAGAAAAAAAGTTGCCATGCATCACGTGTTGACAATGTGACCTGGTGAGTTTGCTCTAGAAAATCTGTGGGGAAGCCAACAGGGAAGATTGCAAGTCAATAGAGTAACTGTGTACCCTCCCCAGCCCCTCTTTGCTCACACTACCATAACCAATTACACACCATCCTGTACCCTGCATAGCATCTCTTGCGTACTCTCCTTCATACTTCTGTGCATTCCCTCACTTGCTCTCCACCAGTAATAGCAATTTACCTACCTGCTGGTTTCGGGTTTACAACTTCTTGCTGGCTTCCTGGCATTCCTAGTGACTTCGGATTTGAGAAGCCTGATGGAAGTTATCTCACCTAGCAGTTGTGGGATTTAGTTGACAATGGCAACCATGACTGAAGGGATTGCTGTTACTAAGTGGTCCATAAGCAGAGGTCCACTTGTATTACAAATCAGTTTTTTGTATTTTGGAAAAATGCTTCATATGCATGAAACAGATCAGAGATAAAGTGGAAAGCTGAAATTAACAGAAATAGAAAAAATTTATGAGAATCAACTGGATAATAAATGAAGGAATGCATTGGTATCCTTCAGTCTTGAAATAACCCAAGGTATCATGCTCTGGATTTCCCAGAGTATGAAGCCTGGGTAGGATAGTATGGAGGATAGATTGTTACCCAAGCAGCAGATCCCCCCTCTTCCATTCCATTGCACAACATGATATATTGGAGAGAACATCTGTACAGTAAACGGTGTGGAAAGAACAAAAATAGTTGTGGTTGGAGTTGCTCTAGAACTTACTATGAATGTTAGGATTTAAAATGAATGCAATAGCTGCATGCTATAGATTGAGAGCAATCTCAAAACATGAAATAAGAAGAAGATCACAAGAAAAGATGACAGGAAAAGTGATGTCGGGTCTTTTGAACAAAGGTCAATGAAGCATTGCAATGCTTAGACTATTAATTTAAATTTCAATAGAGAATACTTTCAGTGTTTTTGACTATCACCATTTCATAAACTGAATTAAAATTAATAGTGTAAGAGTACCCTGAAAAGTGTTATATTTCGTCTATTAACAGGTGATTTGTGCTACTCTTTAAAAAAATTAAGTTACATTTCTTTTGCAACCTTCATATCTATTGAGAATCATTAATTCTCAGTGGATTTCATAATAGTGTTGAAACTGAAAATTCCATTGAAAGAGGACTTGTCATGAAACATTCTAAGGAGCTTGAAAGCTGTTTACTCTGATAGTTACTAATCAGTGATAATTTTATATCTATTTCAGTAATGATATAATGGTTATATTTATCTTTCATTATTTTTAATATAAATATGCAGATGAAAATGGTTCAAATCAACAAAACAAGTATATAAGAACAAATAAGCCAAGATGAAAGTGAAGACCTTCATCGGCTCAAAAGTCAGTTTTCGGCGACATTTGCTTTGCTGTCGTGATCACCTGGGGCTCCTTGCCATTTCAGCGCTTCTCAGCTGATCGGCTCCGGTGGCAGTGCGGTGCGCTGTTTTTGAACAAACAAACAAACAAACAAACAAACAAACAAACAAACAAACAAACAAACAAACACAGAAAGCGGCTAAGCCAAAACTGCCTTTTCAATCACAAAGGGAGTGAGAATATGAGCAAATAAACGGCATTTATTTAACAGGGAGTGACTGTAAGAGTGCCAGTCACTAAGGCCTACCTAATAACTACCAGGCCTCCCACCATTTTGCCCAGTGGCCATTTTAGTAGCTAAGCCGCCATTTTGTCTGAGCCTACTATTTCTAGCCTGTCATGTCAACTCCAGGATAACAGAACCTGGATTCTGGGGCCTCATTATCAGTTCCCGAAGGGGATTCCCCTTCCCCCGGCCAAAGTAATGTGGGGTTCTCCTTTGCGCACTCTAGAAAAAGGGCCTTTAAAACAAAGGAGACTAGGCCTAAAGTAACCAAGGCTACTAATAAATCTGAGACCAGAATGCATAAGGCCTTGACGAAAATATGTGACAAGGCATCCAAGGTTGCCATACAGACCAAGACACCCATTCCCACTTCTGATCAAGCAGATTTGGGGTTAATGGAATCCTGCAACTTGGCCCTGGCGGATTGTCACGCTGAGAATTGCCAGCCACAGAGACATTTAGTAGTTAAAGAGTTAATGTGTGCCTTCCCCCTTAATCACACCCATATTTACATCACATCCCACATAGTCACATCCGCCTGCTTACGTAGCAAGCACATTCCATTCTGTCTTCTCCTCCCTGCAGCCATGCTTTAGGCTGTTATACAAAGTGTCCCTCGCGGCACAATTTACTTTCTGTTTTATAAATAAAGTTTGTTTACTTTGATTCCTGCTGCTGAGTCTAATTAAAAATCCATCCCTCAACACGGATTCCGATATTTGGGGTGCCTCGGGTCAGCCTTTGAATGTGGTTCCTGCTTCTGTCTATCCTCCTGTTCCTCCTTTCCCTCCTCCTCCTGTCCCCACCCTTCCTCTCTCACAGACTTACTTTCAAACTGCTGCTGTTCCTGCCATGACCCATCAGAGGTTTCCAGTTAATCAAGGGCTACAAGAGCCTGCTAACATTCAGGCCATAATTTTGGCGGCGGTCTCCTAGAGCGTGTTTCAATGAAAGGAATTGATGAGAGGGCCCCAAAATAATGCCCCGAAAGCGCCCCAACCCACTGTCTCAGGAGTTGTCTTTGGCCTGCCACTAACCCAGATGGGTCAGCTATCACCGCAGATGTCTTATGCAGCAGAGTTTCGTAGCACAGTAGAGAAGGATGCTAATGACAGAAAGTTCTTTAATGTTGGCCCAGAACTGGCTCCTTGTCTTGAGCCGCCGAAGGTGGATGCTCCCATTACCACCCTCCTGTCTCCCACCAATCTGCTGGGTGAGGCAGCAGAATTGATGAAATTAGAAGACAAAAGGGTTGAACAGACACTCATCAAAAACCACCAAACTGGCGCATGGGCAGTAAGAGCGGCCACTTCAGCTTCTTTTTTTGCCCGGGCAAATTTGTCCTGGTTGCGTGATCTACAAGATAGAATTGCACCTGATGATACCAGATCTTAGCAGGACATTGCCAAGATGTTGGCAGCGGCTCTCTTTATTACGGACGCCTGACTCCAAGCAGCCAGATTTGCTTCATGCACCATGGCAACTTTCACTGTGACCAGTAGGATGCTCTGGCTTCGTTCCTGGCATGCGGACACTAAACACAAGTGGAAGCTCACCACATCCGCATTCGATGGACAACATCTCTTTGGACCAGCCTTGGACCCTCTGCTAACCGAGGACAAGGACAAATGTAAGATCTTGCCTCCTACTAATCGCAGAGGTAACTCAAAATTTGGCTTTAACCCAAGAAGGTCTTTTGGCTCTCCCGCTCAACCTTCTGTTTCCTTTTGGCAACCGTACTTGTACGGGCAACATAATTCCTACAGGGAGCGGCAGCGACCCTTCCAGAACCAGTCCTTTCGGGGGCAGGGGTTCCAAACGGCCCTTTTGAGGAGGAGGAGGTCGTTCATTCCACCACACCAAGAGAGTCACCAAAGGATCTGGGTCCTCCCATTGGTAGTTGCCTGTCTCTTCGCAGACCAATGGGAGCAAACCACATCTGATGCGTGGATCAGGGAAACAGTAAAATTTGGCCTCTCCCTAGAGTTCCTCTCCACTCCCCCGCAATTCTTTATCCAGTGCCCAGTGTCTAACAATTTGGCCAAAAAGCACCTCATGAAGCGCCCATTGACCATCACCTAAGGATTAAGGCCATTCAGCAGGTGCCCAATCATGAAGCTGGATCAGGATTTTATTCCATCCTCTTTCTGGTCCCCAAGACTTCGGGGGGTGAGGGGTGGTGGTGGAGAGCCATTCTGGACCTCAAAAGATTGAACCGTCATATTCAATACAGGCGGTTCAAGATGCACTCACTTTAGTCCATCTTGGCGTGCATACAAAAGGGCGATCTCCTATCCTCTATTGACCTTATGGAGGCCTACCTCCATATCTCTATCCATCCTGACTTTCAACAGTTCCTTAGATTCTGTTATAGGGGCATTCATTACCAATACCAGGCCTTCATTACCAATACCCTTTGGCCTTTCCTCAGCCCCCAGAGTATTCACTAAGTTTCTAGCGGCCTTAGCGGCCCACCTGAGGTCACTCCCTATGCGTATTCATTGTTACCTTGATGACATTTTGTTGCTGGCTTCCTCTAAATCTCAAGCCTTCCATGACATCCAGGTAACGTTATCAGTGTTAGCGGACCACAGGTTTTCTATCAACAAGAGCAAGAGTCATCTCATTCCCACTTCGTCCATTGTCCACCTAGGCGCCATTATCGACTCCCTGGAGTGTAGGGTGTTCTTTTCCCAGGAGTGTCAGGCTGGCATTGCGGTTCTAAATTCTGCCATTCTGCACCAGCGCAGGGTTCCACTATGCCTGCTTTCTACGCTTCTGGGAAAATTCATTTTGGCCATCCCTTGGGCACACCTATATTCCAGGGACTTGCAATGGTTCCTTCTCTCTTTGCAAAAGCAAGGCCAAGGTTGTCTCCACTAAGAGTCTTTCTCCCCCAAAGGGTCCGCAACTCTCTCCTATGAGAGAATTTGAGCCGAGGTTCCTGTTTCATCGAGCCATCCCGTGTGGTGCTGACCACAAATGCCAGTCTCACGGGATGGGCCCCCCACATTCATTTATCTGTGGCCCAGGGATTCTGGTCGGAGCAGGAGTCCTCTCTGCCCATCAACATGCTGGAGTTGTGTGCAGTTTACCTGGCCCTCCAAGAGCTGAGCCGGCTAATGGTGGGGAAGCATAATCTGGTCTCACCGACAACACCACAGCCAAGGCTCATATCAACAGGCAAGGGGGCACCCGGTCCCCCGCCCTAGTGGAGGAGGCCAGAGTACTTTGCACTTGGGCCAAGAGCCACCTGCTCTCCATTCCAGCAAACTACATCGCAGGGGAGGACAACACCACAGCGGACTGGCTCAGCCACTCCACAATAGATCAGACGGAGTGGAGGCTGCATCCCAGCATCTTCAGGCAGATCTGTGTCTGGTTCGGTCGGCCTCAAGTGGACCTTTTGGCTACCAGTACGAACACTCACCTGCCTCAGTTCTTCACCTGGTTCCACATTCGGGGGGCAGAGGGCACAGATGCTCTCTATTCCCCATGGCCGGAGGGGCTCCTCTACGCCTTCCCTCCCCTTGCTCTCTTCTTCTCTAGAGTTCTGTATTTAAACCAATAGCAAACTGCTATATTTCCTCCGGCCACACGATGTCACTAGGTGATCAATTCTCCAAGTCTTCTCGATGTAGCTGTTCTGTGAATAGCATTAAATGACTCTTTGGCTGGGGGCAGGGTCTCGTGACTGCAGCACCGGGATATTTCCCTCTCTCCTGGGAAATGCCCCCAAGTCCCATTGCCCAGGGGTTCTGGTTCTTTTGGACCAGACCGGATCTCTCCTGCAGGGAGAGTGATGCTTGGGACGCTGCCAGGGGCCTGGCAGGGGCCGGCATGCCCCAATGGGTGAACTGGATTGTCTCGCACCGGCTGTGGTGCCTGTTCCGACACAGCTGCAGAGACTACCAACTCTGGGAGGATAGACGAATGATTCCATTTGGAAAGAAAATTGGAGGTACAGTACTTACTTGCAAAAGGGAAGGAGAAATTTTCTGTCTATGTTGGTAAGCAGAAAATGCCTGATTGGGATTTTAGACCTTTGTTTCTCGCTTGGTTGCTGGATGGAGTTAAAATGGCCTGAGATTGAAGAAGGCAGCTAACTATGCAACGTGGCATTTTAGCGAAAGCTTCTAAAATAGTGAAATTGCCCATCATTTGGATTATTTTCAACTACCTAATTGGTTCTCTTTGAAATTCGCTTTTTTGAATTGGAAATTTTTAACTTTTGTTTTGGAATTCGTATCTTTCCTTTCTTCTATAAACAAAGAAGAACAGGATTTGACTACCTTCTGCCCTAAGAAAAGGATTCCAGTGAGAGGTACAATATGACAGATACTACTCCAGTAGTCTTGTACAAAGGATCTACCTTGCTTGTTTATCTTATATTTTTCTTTTCACTTCACTTTTATGAAAATTATTACTATTAATTTTGTATTCTTTGTTAGTTTGTGACTAACTATAATAAATGTAGCTTTACATATAGGTTGTTTATAACTTTCATAAATAAGAAATGTATAAATTATTATGTTGGAAAACATAAGTTTATATATAAACCTGGAAAATAAATAAGAATCATAATATTGGTAATTTATTTATTTATTTATTGGATTTGTATGCCGCCCCTCTCCGTGGAACTCCGGGCGGCTAACAACAGTGATAAAAACAGCATGTAACAATCCAGTACTAAAACAACTAAAAAACCCTTATTTATAAAACCAAGCATACATACAAACCATGTATAAATTGTAGAGGCCTAGGGGGAAAGAATATCTCAGTTCCCCCATGCCTGACGGCAGAGGTGGGTTTTAAGGAGCTTACGAAAATTGTAATAAGTTCTACTAAGTTCTATATGAATTCAAGTAAAAAAGTAATAGCATTTCAGAAAATTCATGTTTATTATGAGTTTCAACTTTTTTGTAAAATGTTTTAAAGTATAGATCAATATTATTTGTATAATTAAACTTATTTTAGATAATTATTCTGCACTTTGCCGTGTATAGTATGTTTGTATGGAGTTATGCAAGAGTAGCTCTCTAATCCTCCTTTAAACATAGTTGAAATTTTTCTTAGCTATTAAGTTTGCATGTGAAATCTATCTTTGAATGGATTCCAAGGAGTAATGCGGTATGTATCTGATCTGGAAAAACAATGAGTAAGGGTGTTATTTCAAAACTATGTTCTCTGGATGTCATTGCCAATACTGAAATGAAGGCATATATTGAGAATCATGCAAGAAAAATAAACAGAAGAGTTCTTCTCTTTCCAGTGAAAGAGATTACTTAGTTTAGTAGTGGTTTTAGAAAGAAGGTATGATATTTAAAAGTTTACTTTTATTATGTCATGAGTTAATAATTCTTCAAAGTTACAAAATGTTAGCCTTTTAACAGTCATTTCTCAGCTTTACCTGATTAATTTTAGATATCCTGTGATTAAATAAAGAGCAGGAAGGACAGACTTGGCTATTTTTTATCCAGCTGTGTAAACTTGTAACTAGATAATGGAGAAAGGTAAATTTAGCTTTCACACCAAAGCTATTAGCTTGGCAAAGACATGGGTCATAATGCTAAAATAAATATAGTATAAATGGGAAAAATGTACTAACTTAGCAACCAAACTGTATTTTAGAAAAGTGATGAATGAAGTTGCTGATAAATCCATACCAATCAGGGATGGGCATAAAAATTCAGAGTAGCTAGGGAAATAATAAAGTCTGAAATGCCCCACTCTTTATTTTACACTGAAATTACTACTTTTTCCAATGCACTGCTGCGGAGAGTCCAACATGGGGTAATACTTCAGCCTGATTGGCTAGGGACTGAGTTAATTTAGAATAATTATAATTAGCTCCACCCCATCGCTACCCCCAATAGCTCAGTCTTAAAAACTCAGTCGTAGTGTAGGGACTAGAGTTTTTCTTCTCCACTGTTGCATGCTATATGTAATAAATTGATACCTTTCTTTCTGTCTCTCTCTCTCTCTCTCTCTCCTTTCTCTTCTATCTGCAGGTTGAGGAACAGAAGACAGAAGATTTCAGGCCCCTGGCCTCCGAGGGTATAGCCTGCATCCTCTTTATCTCCTCAGGGCCCCTGCTCTCAGCGAGCACTGCCCAGAGGTTCAGGCCCTTACCAGGCCGGGTCCCAGGCCTCGGCGGCCCTACCCCTCCCAGCCTAGGTTGCAAGCTGGGTCTACAACCCGTGGTGAGGTCCCTGGCCTCCGTGGCCATACCGGCTCGCAGCACCACGGAGGGAGTGAGGTGCCTCAGGGCCCCCCTCCCCAACGCGCTAGTCCCCACAGCAGCGTGAGGCCCCTTCCCGTTCCGGCACAATGGGCAACTGATCATCTCAGCCTTGGAGGCTCGGCAGCAATCGCTGTTGGTATTTGCGAGTGGGGAAGCGCCCATCAGCATTAAGATTGGATCGACGACGAGGAGCGAAATACCTTGTCTACGAAGTGCGGCAAGGGGATATACACCGGCAAGAAGCTTGAACATCCCTAGCCATTATTGGGCACCAAAAACAGTTGCGCCCACCTATTTAGCCGCCGGAAATTTCGTGCCCGCCATTTTGAACCACCGGAAGATTGGTCATGTCCGAAAAGCCTCAATTCATTCTGAGTGAGTCACTCAACCCTCAAGGGGAACATTCTGATTGTGTGTGACGCATTGTGAATTATCGAGGCCCTACTTTTACAAGCATTGTGAGTACAAGCCATTAATTATGGCAGACCCTGCACCCAAGGCCCCTAGCACCACCGAGCCCACTAATTTGAGGGAGGAGGCCTCCAAGGCCAAGGATAGAGGGCACTCCTCAAAATCAAAGGCCAAAACGGCTTCCTCTTCTTCTTCTACCTTGAAAGAAGCTGAAAGAAAAATCAAGGCACTGGAGTCACAGCTAGAGGCTGCTCAACAGCAGGCCTCGCTGAATTTACCTCCAGTCCCTCAGCCTCCGGCCCTGATACACCAGGCCCTGCCCTCCTGGTTCCCCACCAGCTCTCCAGGAGCCCACACGGGATCGGTGGCATCGATACACAGTGCGGACTTGTCCCCAGACCGTCAGGCAACATCCTACCTGCCTGCTGAAATACCATCCAGGCCAGATTTAACAGTGCCGGCATCACAGCCATGGTTCCAGCCTCCGGCCTTCCATGCACCCCAGCCTCCCTCCGCCACATTTACACCGTCGGCAGTGGGCTTATGTTCCAATGAGGTTTGGCAGACCATGCCTCCAGTGCTGCAGGATATGCTAACCAATGCATACTCCCATGGTTTGGCGACAAGTACACATCAGAGGACCATCCATGCCAGACCACCTGGAAGGGACCTCTTGTCGGCCCCGGCACCTCCTTCCATAACACAGGACTCTGCTCTGGAGGAAGGAGAAATGGAAAGTGATCAGGACATTGAATTATCTGAGGATGAAAATCCTTCCCTGACCAGTCAGTGACCTTGTCACTCTTCAAACTGGCTCTGTTTGACGTTCTTCTGAGAAAGGCCAAACAAATCACTGACATCGGCATCTCCTCCAAGTCAGCAGAGGCAGCAGCAGGTCTCCAACCAGTGGCTCGTTTATTCTCAGAGCCTCAGAAAGAATCATGCCACATACTGTCTTCACAAATATTTATGGAAAACGTGAAGCAGCCGTGGCAGCATCTGACAGCGGCACAGGGACCTTCGCTTATGGACCGCCGGTTCTATACCTTTGACCCAGAGATCGAAGGTTTGCTGCAGTTTCCAACCATAGATCAACCGGTGACAAGTCTGGTCTCGAACGCGGTAGTACCATCAGAGCTTGCTGACGGGTTGAAGCCGGATGACAGGAGGGCGGAATCTCTAATTCGCAAGACGCACCAGATGGCCTCCTGGTCGCTGAGAGCGGTCTATGCCACATCCTTTTTAAATAGAGCCTGCATACTTGGGCTCCAAGACATGTAAGCCAAGGTGGGACTGGAAGATGGCAGTCTCCGACAAGATCTAAGTAAGCTAATACTCGCCTCAGAATTTTCAGCCGTTGCCACGTTGAATGCAGCAAAGTTCGCTTCCAGGGCCATGGCCACAACCTTCTCTTCGAGACGCCTCCTCTGGTTGCGGACTTGGCAAGCAGACGCCAAGTCAAAGTGGAACCTAGCTTCCGCACCCTTCCAAGGGAACCAGCTATTTAGAGAGTCACTCGATAAGGTCCTAGTGGAGGACAAAGACAAGTGGAAGGTGCTGTCAAAATCCACCAGACGTGCTGACAGACGCCATACACATTTCTCACACAGGCAGCCCTTTCGACAAGACTCTTCCTTGGCGAACCCCCAGTTTCCAAGGTCGTATGCACAAGGGGGATTCAACCAAGGAACCTTCACCACTAACAGGGGATTTGGCAACCGAGCAAGGCAATATCAGCAGTCCAGGAAGCCCTTCAAGCCAAACAACCAGAAGGGGTTCAGAGGACAGAAATGACTCCGTAAGAGATATCCCTATCGGAGGACGGCTTCAGTCCTTTTCCAGGACTTGGGAGGCCATTACGAGTGATACGTGGGTGCTTACCACGGTATCCCAGGGGTTGCAAATCAACTTTCTCTGCGCCCCCCCTCAACGTTTCCTCCATTGTCCAGAGACTCGATGCCCTCAAAAGAGAACACTCCTACTTCAAGAGGTAAGTCACCTACTCGATATAGGTGCCATAGAAATGGTTTCCCCAGGACAAAGAGGGCTAGGGTACTACTCAATAGTGTTTGTCGTACCCAAAGCCTCAGGGGGATGCAGATTGATCTTCAATTTGAAACAACTAAATCTCTACGTGAGATATTTGAGGTTCAAGATGCACTCCCTACGCACCATTCTCTCAGCAATAAGATGGGGCAACTGGTTGACCTCCATCGACCTGAAGGAGGCGTATCTTCATGTCCCGGTGCATCCTGGCCATTGGAAGTACCTCAGGTTTTGTATCAACAACCAACACTACCAGTACCGGCTGATGCCCTTTGGCCTCTCGTCTGCCCCGAGGACATTCACCAAATTATTGGACATTCTGACAGCATCTCTCAGAGCTCGTTCAATTCGCCTATTTGGATGATATTGTCATCCTATCAAGAAACCCCAAACGGGCGAGGGAAGACCTCGACATAACCATTCAGGTATTGCAGTACTATGGGTTTACCATAAACCTACCCAAGAGCCATTTGACTCCGACCATGTGCCTTCACATGGGCACGATAATAGACACTCGAGCAGGTGAGGTGTACATGTCGGACGATCGCAAGCAGAAGGTAAGTGGCATGGTAGAACTCATTCGTCGCCGGAAATGATTGTCCCTAGCCTTTCTCTCCCAGGTCCTAGGAACATTCGTTTCTTGTATCGACATTGTACCTTGGGCTCGCCTGCATACCAGTTCAGAGTAGCTAGGGAAATAATAAAGTCTGAAATGCCCCACTCTTTATTTTACACTGAAATTACTACTTTTTCCAATGCACTGCTGCGGAGAGTCCAACATGGGGTAATACTTCAGCCTGATTGGCTAGGGACTGAGTTAATTTAGAATAATTATAATTATCCTTTCCAATGGAATCGAACCAGCCACTCTACACGCTTAGTGAGTATAACCAAAAAGGTCAAGTCCTCACTTCTATGGTGGTAATCAGCGGCTCTGCTATGGGGTACCCCCTTTCTGAATCAGAAGGAGGTGATCATCACCACAGATGCGAGCCTTACGGGTTGGGGGGCCCACGTCGAAACCCAGGTAGCCCAGGGATAATGGACATACAAGGACCTAGAGGAGATAAACATCAATCTTCTCGAGTTGCGTGCCGTGTTCCTGGTGTTACAAGCCTTCTGGTTACAGAGCCAGGGCAACCACGTCTTAATACTCACGGACAATATGGCCACTCGATCCCACATCAACCACCAGGGTGGGACGAGATCGGACAGGTTGATGCGGCAGGCAGAAGTCCTGATGACTTGGGCAGAGAGGATCCTTCTCTCGCTGAGAGTGGACAATGTTCAGGTGGATTGGCTCAGCAAATCAACCTTACACCCAGTGGAATGGACACCATTCAGGACATTGTCAACAGATTCGGTATGCCGCTCGTGGATTTATTCACCACTCCACAAAATACACAGCTGCCTCGCTTTTTCTCCCACTTCCCTTCACCAGGATCAACGCCCTGAGAACACCGTGGCCGGCAGGGCTTCTTTATGCCTTCCCACCAGTATCCCTCATTCCCAAGGTGATCGCCAAACTCATAGGGGAGCGAGCCGAGGACATCCTCATTGCACCGTATTGGCCTCAGCGACCGTGGTTCGTAGATCTTATGGACTTAGCACTATCACCACCATGGCGCCTCCCGAGCCATCGAGTCTCCCTCAGCCAGGGGTCAGTGTTCCACCCGGAACCTCAGTGGTGGAAACGTGCCACATGGCACTTCAGGGGGACCGAATGAGACAAGCATCTTTACCAGACAAGGTAATTTCAACCATACAAGCAGCTCGTAAACCATCAACTACGAGAATATATCAGGCCACCTGGGCTGCCTTTTGCCATTTTTGTGCTCGTATAAACACGGACCCGCAATCCTTGTCCGTAGAGACTGTTACAATTCTTGCAGTCCGGACTAGACAAAGGTCTAGCTCCCAACACTCTGCGCAGACAGGTGGCTGCCATTTCGACCATTCTGAAGATGGATACTTGGAGATCCTTAAATTATCACCCATGGGTTAGAGATTTCTAAAGGGTGCCTCCAACCTATGGCCACCTGTAGTACACAGATTTCTGACATGGGATCTTCCGTTAGTCCTAAAGCCGTTGTCTGCACCATCATTTGAACAGTTACACCACATATCCCTACGGTTTATGTCGTTTAAGACGGCCTTCCTGGTGGCCATCATGTCGGCCAGAAGGGTGTCGGAGCTGGCTCTCTATTAGGCCAGACCTATGCATATTCTACCCAAATAGAGTGGTGTTACGACTGGACCCTACCTTTCTGCCAAAGGTTAACACGCTATTCCATAGAGCGAAAGAACTCATCCTACCAGATTTTTGTTCTCACGGTTCGCACCCTTTGGAATTACTCTTGCACAAGCTTGACGTATGTAGGGCCTTAAAGATTTACATCCGGAGAACCGCTCCACACTGTAAGATGGAGGCCCTGTTTGTGTCCTTTATGCCATCCTCTATGGGCACAAAGGTGTCTCCTACGGTGATCAGCCGTTGAGTGAAGTCTTGTATTATGACTGCTTATGAATCGCAGTCCTTACCAGTTCTGGGAAACATTACTGCCCACTCTACAAGGAGTGCTGCAACATCAGCGGCATGGACTTCTCAGGCTCCTTTGGAAGACATTTGTCGAGCGGCCACTTGGTCCACTCCAGATACATTTATCAAACACTACAGACCAGACTCCTTTGGGTCCGCTGAAGCGGCCTTCGGCCAAAGAGTGCTGTAGCGGGTGTGTGAAACACATACACCCTGGTCCAGCTTTCACCCGCCCTATCATAATCTTGGGTATATCCCATGTTGGACTCTCCGCAGCAGTGCATTAGAGAAGGACCGTTGAACTTACCTGAACGGTCTTCTCGATGCACTGCAAGGAGAGTCCAAACCCAACCCGGCCAACTGGCCCAGGGGCTCAGTTGAATTTTACTGTTGTTGTGTTAATAAAGTTGTGTTGTTTTGCACTACTCCTTCGTTTTTATTGACTGAGCTATTGGGGGTAGCGATGGGGTGGAGCTAATTATAATTATTCTAAATTAACTCAGTCCCTAGCCAATCAGGCTGAAGTATTACCCCATGTTGGACTCCTTGCAGTGCATTGAGAAGACTGTTCAGGTAAGTTCAACGGTCCTTCCATTCACTTTTGGAGCAAGTGACAGAAAAGGATACCAGCATAGGATATAATTAAGAAAAATGTGTTGGAAACCAATTAATATTGAAATAAAAGTTTGGCAGCTGAAATTTCAGATTTTTCCTTAATTAATTTTTCTTGCAGGTACTCCCCCCCCCACTTTCTTAAAGCATTTTGCTTTCAAAGGACTAAGACTTGCAGTCTCAAAATCTAGCCCCTACATTAACTAATATTATAATTGTTTGAATACAATACATTACAGAAACAAAAAAAAAAGTTA
Organism: Erythrolamprus reginae; assembly: GCF_031021105.1. Classification (NCBI taxonomy): domain Eukaryota; kingdom Metazoa; phylum Chordata; class Lepidosauria; order Squamata; family Dipsadidae; genus Erythrolamprus; species Erythrolamprus reginae. Next base: position 32,877,662 of record NC_091956.1, on the reverse strand, counting down.
TATAAAAATACCTTGATATTCAACAAGCTGAGTCCATAGGAGAAAATTAATCCAGCTTGCTAACTAGATGATTTCAGTATCTAAAGTTTACTACTTTAGAAACAACAATAACAAAATGAACAATTATCTTTAGCCTCTGTATAGTTATTGGAAATGTGCAGCAATGATCTTTTTTGTTATTATGTTGAAAAGTTAGGTAAATTGGTTTATACGGGGCACAGACTACTGTATTGTCATAGTTGTGCAAAATTAGAGATTGGGTAGTAATGAAATAGAGTGACATGTTTACTTAAGATATAATATTTAGTTGACCACTGGTGTTTTGTTTGCAAAGATCTTTCTGATTTGCACAAAGATATTTCAGTCACTTAATTCTGTAATTCCCTTTGTCATTCCCATTAGTAAGAGTAGAGCGTTGTTGCTGTTTGTACTATGGTGCTACATTGGAAATCCACTGAATCTCCATGGGGAAAAAATCTGGACTGGAGTTTTGTAGATGTTCAGCATTTGAAGATGAAAATTTAGATCTATCTATCCTTTCCTAGGTAAATAAAATAATGTTCTCAAGTGCCCAGCCAAGTGATCTAGGCCAAATATACTTCAGATTCAAAATATTTATATTCATGTAACAGTAGATGCAGAAGATGCATTGCATTTTTTGTTTAATTTGCTTCCATAAATTGTATAGACTTTCAAATGTTTGTCTAATGTTTACAGATTAGTATTATATTTAAGATACTGTTGCATTATTCTTAAATTGCTTCATATCTTAAACAATTAAGTTTTAACAATTTCAGTCCTTTCATTTGGAGAAAGATAATTTCATCTGAAATCCCCAATTATTCTGCTTTTTTCCTTTTTCCTTTTCAAATTTTACAACTGTTGCTATAAGAGTCCTTGCTTAATGATGGAAATTGAGACTGGAATTTCCATTGGTAAGCAAAGCAGCTGTAAAGTGTGATGACATGTGATCATGCTAATTAGTGATAGTAGTTCCAGCAGTCCCTGGTTACTGTTGTTAAGAAGGAACATTATGATTGCTGTTTCCAACTTCCTGCTGACCTTGCTTGCTGGAAGCCAGCGGTGCAGGTTGAAAATCATTACTGTGGATGCTGCAGTAATCAGAGGCCCAGGCTAATTGCTGAGTACCCAGATCACAATCATGTGATTGCAAGGATGCTATGATGGCCAAAGCTTTGAGGATTGGTCATAATTAGCACTTGTTCAGTGCCATTGCAAATTTGGTCATTAAATGAGGATCACCTATAGTGAAAATAAAAGCAATCTGGGCTAAATATTTGTAAAATATAACTTTTGGTAGGTTGTACTACATGTTGAATGAACATCAAAATACTTTTTTCTGTATAAACCAATTCCATATATTGGGGAGAAAATTGTATGCGTTCTCTCCTCTTCCCCTTATTCCACAGGTGATCAGGAAGATTCATTCATTCATTCATTCATTCATTCAATCAATTTTTATGCTGCCCTTCTCCTTAGACTCAGGGCGGCTTACAACATGTTAGCAATAGCACTTTTTTAACAGAGCTAGGCTATTGCCCCCACAATCCGGGTCCTCATTTTACCTACCTCGGAAGGATGGAAGGCTGAGTCAACCTGGCACAGAAGGGAGAGGTCCTATTTCAGGCCTCTCATTGGCTCAGATGGCCATGATTTGAAGACCTGGCGAACTTATCAGTGGCTCAGCCCTGGAGAATCACTCAGGACAGGATCTCCCTCAGCCAGGGCAACTTAATCCATTTGGAGTCACAGTGGCTCCAACTGACCGCTTGGTGCTTGAGTGGAGTATTGTGAGTTGGAACAATTTTTCTCCATAAGGAAAAAGAGTCCTTGTTTATTTCATTCCAACCGTCTACATTGGGTAACAGGATCACATGTTCGACTGAGTTGATGGATTAGGTCCAGAGGTGGGCTGCTGCCGGAATGCCTAATTAGGTATAGCTCCATGGCTCTGGAATGCGAGTGCGTGATCAAGTGCAATTATGCTTCCTGCACCTGTGCAGGTAACAAAATCGTGCACAGGGAAGTGCGTGTTGGTGCTTTTCGGTGAGGTTTTGTGCTTTCCCGCATGCGGGTCTTGCATTGCAAAAGCCTACAATCTGCAGGCTCTTCCACTACCTAAGAAAGTAACAGTTCATTCCACTAGGAGTGCAGCTATGACTGCAGAATTGCTGCGCAAGCCTCTATAGAAAAGGTCTGTTGTGCAGCTACTGGTCCTCTCTGTCCCCTTTTATCAGGAACCATAAGGAACTATAAGTTGGATAACTTTGACTTGGCAGAGGCAGCATTTGGCAGGCGACTACTTCAGAGCATATACATGAAGAAGGGGATCTTGGACCAGACTGGACAAGCCACCTTTGGTATGTCCCATTCCTGGATGCTACCTCCACCCATTATGGAGAAGGGACATTGGTTTGACCTGATATGCTCCTTCTCATGGGGTGGAGATAGCATTCAGTCACACTCTGATGACCATCTGGTCCGGGATCTGAAGGACAAGGAACTTTGAAAATGGCACTTTGTTTTCTATGTCAAAACCTGGAAGGGATAGCAACAGAGGTGAGTCCTCAACAGCTCTGGCAGGCTCAGTCCAACAGCTAAGCAGACGAGGTCAACCAGTTCCTCGATGCTATCTCCACCCCATGAAAAGGAGCATATCAGGTAAGATCAATGCCCCGTCACTGAAGACCTTGGAGAATAGAAATAGATATTAATTCTCCCCATGCTAATTTGTTTGAGTCAATTTGTTTCCATTGTCATATACCAAACTGTACAAGAATTATGCTGTTCAAAGGTCAACTCTTTGAGGCTATATGACATAATTCCACTAGGAGTTTATATAATTAACTGCTTATTTTAGTTCATACCTGTCCCCTCAGTAATAGAATCTCAGTAATAGTATCTGCGCAAATTATTCTATAAAGTTTGTGATAATATTTTGAGACTTTGGTATCCGTCATCCATCCATCCATCTTTGTTGGAACTATGTTAGGAATACTTTGGGTCTTGTCTTGCATAGCTACATTTTTAAAATGCATGAAGAAGTTTTAAAAAATTGTTAAAATTTCATGAGAGTAAAGATTTTATCATTTTGAACAAAACTTTAGATTTTTCTCCCAGTTTTAAAGAGGATAATAAATGTTCATTTATTCAATTAGTTAGAAACCAAAGAACAAAATTGAAAATAGTTTAGTTAAGATGAAGTTTTAGAGAAAAGCACAATTAATAAACCAGCATATTCTTCCCTGTAATGCATCTGTCTGTTTACTAATTGATTGATTGAAGAGATGATTCAACATCGCGTTAGAATATCCTCAAGTTATATATATTTATTCAAAATGAATCAGTTGGACATTTGCAAGATTAGTGATTGTAGCTAAAGTAACTGTCTATCTCCCATATTATTGCCACCTGACAAAAATCTTTGATAAGATATAGCATTCCAATTTAAGGGTAGACCTATAAGTTTTTGAGATCAGTATTCCCATTTCTTTCATATTCCCATCACTGAGTATTCTGAAGGAGTATGTTACATACCCTTGTTGCATACGCTTGTGGTATGCAGCATTGTCTTTCCAGTTTTCTGATTTCCCCAACTGTACAGTCCGTATAAAGGTCTATAAATATTTTTGAATTAGGAACCTTGAAAGACAGTGTTCCCATCAAAAAGTATCCCAAATTGCCTAATTCCTGATCAGGTTTAGGTTTCCAACAGAGTGCATTTCCAGTACTTCAGTTTCCTTTAAATTACCGGTCTACAAAAAATATTTTTTGTAATCATCACAGTTGACCCTATACTTTTCTGAATCATTTTTTGTCTGATTTCAACAATGTATATAGTTTTTCTGTAGCCGGTATAGTTTCCATATACTGGTGACATTAAAAAAAACTAATATCAGAAAAAAATGCTTGACCTTACAAAATAGTTTTTATTGAACCAAAATAATTTCAAATGCAAAATTGAAATCAAAATATGAGCAAAAATTAAAAGTGCTTGACATTAGACGGTCATTGAAACAATTTTTCAGGGTTGTCCCTATACAGTGGTACCTCTACTTAAGAATTTAATTCATTTTGTGACCAGGTTCTTAAGCAGAAAAGTTTGTAAGTAGAAGCAATTTTTCCCATAGGAATCAATGTAAAAGCAAATAATGCATGCAAACCCATTAGAAAAGAAATAAAAGCTCGGAATTTGAGTGGGAGGAGGAGGAGGAAGAAGAGGAGGAGGACAGTCGTTTCCGAAGGAAGAAGATGAGGTGAATCAAAAAAATCCAAAACTTTAAGGCTTAAAAAAGCGAGACTTTGAGGCGGTGAGGAGGACCACGCGCCTCCCATACACCCGGCGCAAGGTTGCCTCCCATACACTACACCAGAGAGAGAAACCCAGGCGGGGGAGAGTAGGGAATTCCTGCTCCTTTGACCAAAAAGCGGCTGCTGCTGCTACCTGCTTCCTCTTCCTTCCCATGCTGAAGGGCTCCCCTCTTCTCTTGCTCGCTCTCTTTGTAGCCGGCGCCTTTCCTTCACTGTGGTGACTCCTCGGTTTGGCTGAAGCTGAGTTGACCCGGCTGAAGCGAAGTGTCCCCTTTTGCCTTTCTGTGCCAAGAGGCAACCTTGCTCCAGATATATGGGAGGCAGTGCGAGGGAGTCACCACAGCAAAGTGATTTATTCCCTCTCAAAGCACTCAGATAAAGGAAAATGCTCCAATCGCTCTGGGCTGCCCAGAGCGAAGGGAGCATTTCTTTTCTCTGGGCTCTGGCAGAGGTTTATTCCCCCTCCAAGTGCCCAGAGAAAGGAAAATGCTTCATTCGCTCTGGACTGCCAAAGCCTCCTTAAGCACCACCGAAAGGCTCTTCTCCGAAAGAGCCCAAGATGGCCGGGATTAAAAGGGGAATGGCTGGAAACTGGCCAGGCCTTTGTGCCGCTCTCAAATTTCCTGGGAAATTTTTCCGGGCTCGGGTTCTTAAGTAGAAAATGGTTCTTAAGAATAGGCAAAAAAATCTTAAACATCTGGTTCTTATCTAGAAAAATTCTTAAGTAGAGGCATTCTTAGATAGAGGTACCACTGTATCACATCCAACAATAACCTACCATCATTGAGTCATTCCAAAAAAACTGGTAGCGGTGTTCCATTACTTTATTGTCCTGGCGAAACTGCTCGCCTTTTTCATCGCTTACTTCCCCTAGATTTGAAGGGAAGAAATCCTCTCCTTTCGTAAGCTTCTTCCTCTGCTCTCAGGCATGGGGGAACTGAGATATTCTTTCCCCCTAGGCCTTTACAATTTATGCATGGTATGTTTGTTTGTATGTATGTTTGGTTTTACAATAAGGGTTTTTTAGTTTTGTTAGTATTGGATTTACATGCTGTTTTTTATTACTGTTGTTAGCCGCCCTGAGTCTACGGAGAGGGGCGGCATACAAATCCAATAAATAAATAAATAAATAAATGTGAATGCAAAAATTGAATTTTCACAGACATGCACCATCCAAGACACTGGTATGCATTTAGCAGTTCTTCAAAATCTTCAACATATTCCGGAGGCTTATTTTTTCCTAAGACGTTTGCACAGATTCACTTGAAGCTTTTCCAAGCTCTTAGTTCCTTATCATTTAGAGTTCCTTCAAACCATCTTTCATAAACTCTCTAATGGGAGGCTCAACAAATACCCCTTCTTTCAATTTTGCTGATGAAATGCTAGAGAATTTCTGTGCAATATACTGGAATCCTTTTGAATTTATCTTTGCCATGGCTTTCATAAAGTTTTTAATCAATCCCAACTGTATGTAGTGGAGGAAGAAAGATTTTTGTTGGAGCAACTAAAGGATTATGCTATACATTTTCTACCTGGAGCATAGATGTTTCTCTGTCTCCAGTCATGTCAAACACAATGCTCTACTGTATTTCTATTATTCCATAAGAAGCAACAATATTTTGTGAAACCTCCTTGCATTCCCATTAGCAGGCCAATCACGTTCAAATCTCCACTGATATTCCATTGATGATGCTTATATTGTATAGCATCCAAAACAACTGACAGATTCTCATAATTTTCCTTTAGATGACATGAGTGAGCAATAGGGAGTGATGGTTTCATATTTCCATTTGAAGCAACACTGCTTTCAACCTTCTCTGAGATGAGTCAATAAACAATTGCCAATCTGCAACAAAATTTATTTATTTAATTTATTTATTATTTAGATTTGTATGCCGCCCCCCTCCGCAGACTCGGGGCGGGTCACAGCAAGATACAACAATTCATAACAAATCCAAATATAATTTAAAATATTTAAAAAGAACCCCATTTTACTAACAAATACACACACAAACAAACATACCATGCATAAATTGTACATGCCCGGGGGAGGTGTTTCAGTTCCCGCATGCCTGACGACAAAGGTGGGTTTTAAGGAGTTTATGGAAGGCAGGGAGAGTAGGGGCAGTTCTAATCTCTGGGGGGAGTTGGTTCCAGAGAGTCGGGGCCGCCACAGAGAAGGCTCTTCCCCTGGGGCCCGCCAACTGACATTGTTTAGTTGACGGGACCCAGAGAAGGCCCACTCTGTGGGACCTAATCGGTCGCTGGGATTCGTGCGGCAGAAGGCGGTCTCGGAGATATTCTGGTCCAGTGCCATGAAGGGCTTTAAAGGTCATAACCAACACTTTGAATTGTGACTGGAAATTGATCGGCAGCCAATGCAGACTGCGGAGTGATGGGGAAACATGGGCATACCTAGGTAAGCCCATGACTGCTCTCGCAGCTGCATTCTGCACGATCTGAAGTTTCCGAACACTTTTCAAAGGTAGCCCCATGTAGAGAGCATTACAGTAGTCGAACCTCAAGGTGATGAGGGCATGAGTGACTGTGAGCAATTAGACCTGGTCCAGATAGGGCCGCAACTGGTGCACCAGGCGAACCTGGGCAAATGCCCCCCTCGCCACAGCTGAAAGATGGTTCTCTAATGTGAGCTGTGGATCGAGGAGGACGCCCAAGTTGCGGACCGTCTCCGAGGGGGTCAATCTTTTCCCCCCCCCAGGGTAATGGACGGACAGATGGGATTGTCCTTGGGAGGCAAAACCCACAGCCACTCCGTCTTATCAGGGTTGAGTTTGAGTCTGTTGACACCCATCCAGGCCCCAACAGCCCCCAGACACCGGCACATCACTTCCACTGCTTCGTTGACTGGACATGGGGTGGAGATGTAAAGCTGGGTATCATCAGCGTACTGATGATACCTCACCCCATGTCCTTGGATGATCTCACCCAGCGGTTTCATGTAGATATTAAATAGCAGGGGGGAGAGGACCGACCCCTGAGGCACCCCACAAGGGAGAGACCTCGGAGTCGACCTCTGACCCCCCACTAACACCGACTGCAACCGACTGGAGAGGTAGGAGCAGAACCACTGGAGAACAGTGCCTCCCACCCCCAACCTCTCCAGCCGGTGCAGAAGGATACCATGGTCGATGGTATTGAAAGCCGCTGAGAGGTCAAGAAGCACCAGGACAGAGGATAAACCCCTGTCCCGGGCCCGCCAGAGATCATCCATCAACGCGACCAAAGCAGTTTCCATGCTGTAACCGGGCCTGAAACCCGACTGCTGGGGACCTAGATAATCGGCTTCTTCCAAGGACTGTTGGAGCTGGAGCGCCACCACCTTCTCAACAACCTTCCCCATAAAGGGAAGGTTGGAGACTGGAGGATAGTTGTTAAGTACGGCTGGGTCCAGGGAAGGCTTCTTGAAGAGGGGGCGCACGAGCGCCTCTTTATAGAGTGTTGGAAAAACTCCCCTCCCCAAGGAAGCGTTGGTAATCTCCTGGACCCAGCTCTGTGTCACCTCCCTGCTGGCCGAGACCAGCCAGGAGGGACACGGATCCAGTAAACAGGTGGCGGAACTCACAGCTCCAATGGCCTTGTCCACTTCATCAGGTGTCACCAGATCAAACTCTTCCCAGACAGGTGCACAAGTATGTGCCCCAATATTAAAATACTCTTGATTCAGTTTTTCAAAGAGGCCTTTCATTCATTTTATTGGATTGTGTTGTTTTGCCCTGTCTCCCAAGGTCATTCCCACATACCATTACAAAATCACCTTTGCAGGCTAGAATTTAAGGCACTTGTAGTCTAATGCATCTGGAGGAGACTATGTTTGGGAAGGCTGCTTCTGACAAAGAGCAGCTCATTAATTTATAAAATATAGCATTATTACGGAATTTTTCATTTATTTATTTGTATCCCGTCTTTACTATTTTACAAATAACTCAAGGCAGTGAATATATCCAATAGATCTTCCTCCTCCCATTTTCCCCAAAACAAACCTGTGAAGTGGTTTCTAACTGAGTTGATATTGATATTTTATGGGGAAAAACGCGTACATTGAAAATGTAGAAATAATGTAATAACAAAAATGCTTCAATATCAGAAACTTAATGTGGTAGAGCAAAACTAAGCATATTTTTGGAATCGGCACATCAAACTCCACAAAACAGACATATTACCTTTGCTGATGATAGTTTTTTGTATTGACCAGTGTTATATTAGTAATATTCAATAATGAATTTTGCACAAATTTCTTCATTTCTGCTTACAAGTGGTGGGAATTAAGGTTTTGGCAAATCCATGGTTTTTTAAAAAAAAATCATGTTTTTCAAGAAGCTACATTGCTCTTCAAAGCTAAGATTTGATGTTGAAAGAATTAAACGCTGATGCACAATATGAAATTCAGAGAGCAATCACAATTGTTTATAATTCTGGGTATAATGGTTATTGTCAGAAATAAAATTATGAAACACTCCAGGAGATGGTTAATTCCATCTTAATGTCTTAATTACCCCCCTCCCCCTTTTCCATGAAAAGTGCCATTTCAAAGTGAAGAAATGTTTGGTAAACAGGAACTTCATGGGATTGCAAGGAAATGTATATTCTGTTCTCAAAGGATTAAGGGTTAGATTCTGTATTCAAAGACTGAACACCTAATTTAAGAACAATTGTTCTTCAGACAATGTAACTGTCAAGACTTTGGTGCTGCTAAATTGTGGAAACAGAATCTGTGCCTAAATTTAAATCATAATAAGAATTTTGTTGTCCATAGCCCAATGCTGTAATACTGTAGAATTATTGCTGGTTGGTCCATTATCTTTGTTGATATATTTGGGTTTATTTATAATTTAGATTTCTAAGGCTACTGAATGAAGAGTGACTTTGAGTAGCCTTACAAACAGCCAAGGTTAATTTATAATGAACGATATTAGAAGTTGTTAAAATATAGGATTAGTGCTTTATTGTTATTTATATAGATATAGATTTATGGATCTTGCTTACTTTGGGCATGTTGTGTGGGGAAATTCACTGAAGACACCATTAAAACTGACACCAAAGCATAGAAAAACTCAAAGAAAAAGTTGAAGAACGGAAGATGTGGAGAGATGTGGCCTATCAAAATTGCCAAGCTAGACTCGACTGAATGGATAGCATCATCATCATCATCATCAGATTTGTGGATAAATATCCACAAATACAGTGATCCCTCGGTTAGCGCGGGGGTTACGTTCCAAGACCTCCCGCGCTAACCGATTTCCGCGTTATACTGGATGCGGAAGTAAAAACACCATCTACGCATGCGCGCCATTTTTTCATGGCCGCACATGCGCAGATGGTGGAGTTTGCGTGTGGGCGGCGGGGAAGACCAAGGGAAGGTTCCTTCAGCCGCCCAACAGCTGATCTGCTCCGCAGCGCGGAAGCAGCGAGGAGCCGAAGATGGGGTAAAGGGAAAGGGGAAACCCCATCTTCGGCTCCTCGCTGCTGCCGCGCTGCGGAGCGGATCAGGTGTTGGGCGGCTGAAGGAACCTTCCCTTGGTCTTCCCGCCGCCCAGGCAAAGGGGAAACCCCAAGATCGCTTGCCGCTTTGCAGCTTGGAGCCTTGCTTCGCCTCCTTCGCTGCAATAGGCAAGCGGCAAGCGATCTTGAGAAAGAGAGAGAAAGGAGGGCGACTTGCCAGTCCACGCCCCCCTGGATGAACAGCCTCGCATGGCCCCAGCGCCGGGCTCCGCTGTTGCCTCCGCCCCCATTCGGCTCTGCAGCTGAGAGGCCTTCCCGGCAGAGCCCTCCCCAACAGCTCCCGCCGCCAGCGCAAAAAAGAAAAGAAAAAAAATCCCCAAAAGAGGCAGGCACAAAGCGGGGGCACAAGGGGAGCTGCCCGGCAGAGGTTGCTTTTTTTCTTCTCGTGGGCAAGTGGAGGGGGGGAGAGAGAAGGGAGGAAGAGAGTGTGAGAGAGGAAGAAAGAGAGAGAGAAATGATAGAAAAAAGGGGAGAAAAAAGAGAAATGAGAAAATGATTGAAGCATAGTGACAGGAAAGAAAGAGAAAGAGACAGAGAAGTGACTCTTGGTGATGACGTATGACGTCATCGGGTGGGAAAAACCGTGGTATAGCAAAAAAACCGTGGAGTATTTTTTAATTAATATTTTGCGAAAAACCGTGTTGTAGCGTTTCGCACTAATCGAGACCGTGCTAATCGAGGGATCACTGTACCCACTATCCATTCTCGTTTTGAGAATGTTTCTTTGTTCCCTGATACTTTTGCAGAGAAGTGTTGTTAGTCCTCCTTCTCCACCTCAGGTCATGTCAGATTTCTGAGGATGATGAGCCAGGGCCCTCTGAATACCCTAGGCCAGGGGGGTTGCCAGCTGATGGTGAGAGTGAGGGAGAAAGTGACCAGAGTGAATCTGAGGAACCACTAGAGGGGGCTGATATGACAATGGGGGAGTGGTCCCAATGGGGGAGGATGAGGAAGACATTAGAGGGAATAGTGGATAGTCCTTGCTATAGAAGATTGCTGAGAAGGTGAGAGGAGTTGTATAGTAAAAGGTTTTAGCTTACAGCCTTAGCGTCTTTGGGGTGTGATGTCACTTCTAGGCAATATTGAAGGCAACGGATTTTGGGTAATTGGGTGTGGGGTTTCAACGCTGTTCAATGGAAGAGGTTGTAGAGTGAGTTGTGCTTGAACAAGGCTTCAAAACCATGATTTCTGCCTCAATAAAAGACATTCTCTGCTGGAAGATTTTTGCTTGGGTGAGCTGATTCATATGCTTAACTGATAAGTGGACTTATTATCTAAGGAATTCCAATTAGTCCGAGTTTGGTGCCTTTCCCAGACTCTGTTGATGCTTAGCTCGGAAGAGAGAAATACAGTGATCCCCCGTTTATTGCGTCCCCAACCATTGCGAACAGGGTACTTCGCTATTTTTCAACCCGGAAGTCAAAATACCATCTACGCATGCGTGTATGGGCACGCATGCGTAGATGGCAACCGGGAGATCAGCTGCTGGGCGGCTTCCCTGAGTCTTCCCCCTCTTGCTGGCGTCAGCGAGGAGTTTCCCCACCGCCCACGCAAACTCCTCGCTGCCGCCCGCCCTTCGCCCGCCCACGCCGTTCATTCTCGCCGCTTTTGAGCTGAGTCCGGGAGCGAATTCGCTCCCGGACTCAGCTCAAAAGCGCCGATAGCAAGCGGCAAGGAACGGCTTGTCTCGGCGCTTTCGAGCTGAGTCCGGTCAGCTCGAAAGCGCCGAGACAAGCCGTTCCTTGCCGCTTGCTATCGGCGGTTTTGAGCTGAGTCCGGAAGCGAATTCGCTTCCGGACTCAGCTCAAAACCGCCGATAGCAAGCGGCAAGGAACGGCTTGTCTCGGCGCTTTCGAGCTGAGTCCGAATTCGCTCCCGGACTCAGCTCGAAAGCGCCGAGAGCCAGCGCCCCCCGGACCCCCAACCCGGGTTTGGGGGGCTGCTAGGAAGCCCTCCATGCCGTCGGCAAACAGCCGCCCCGCCCCCAATCTTCGGCTCCTCGCTAGCGCTGTGGGAGTAAAAACACCATCTGCACATGCGCAGATGGTGTTTTTACTTCCGCAGCGCTACTTCGCGAAAACCCGCTCGTTGCGGGGGGTCCTGGAACGGAACCCTCGCAACGAGCGGGGGTCTACTGTACCTCCCTTTTCCTTGTTGTTCAAATCTACTTGTTGCTGTGAGTGTTTTTATCAATAAAGAATTTGATTTTATCATGAAATAAGGGTCTTTTGAGTTGGTGGGTTTGCTCCGAGGGCCATGCACAGGACAAAAAGTACACACACACACACACACACACACACACACACAGAGAGAGAGAGAGAAAGAGAGAGAGAGAGAGAGAGAGAGAGATTGTGATTGTTAAAAAGAGTTTTGAAGCAACCATGTTGAATGAATATCTGCAACTGTTTTAATGTTTCCAGAAGAACTGCTTCTTTTATAAGAGTACTTTTATATTTCATGTTTGTTGCATAGACCTAATGTTAATGAATAAAAAATTAATCTTATTATTAAAGGTAATTAAATCAGCTCATTTTTTTGTAATAGAAAAAGAAAGGTGTCATTCTTACGTTTGTTATGAAGCATTTTTACATATCTTTTTTAATGTGTATGCAGCCTCAGTGTTCATTTACGATCTACAGATATGAGATGTTCACTTGTATGATTAATGTATTTGTGTTTTGTATTTGTATTTATTAGATTTGTATGCCGCCCCTCTCTGAAGACTCTGGGCGGCTAACAACAATAAAAAAGACAATGTGAACAAATCTAATATTAAAAATAATCTAAAAAACCCCAATTTAAAGAACCAAATCATACATACAAGCATACCATGTATAAATTCTATAAGCCTAGGGGGAAGGGAAAATTTCAATTCCCCCATGCCTGACGACAGAGGTGGGTTTGTTATCAGATACATGCAAATTGTTTCCTACAAACTTACTAGATCAGCGGTCCCCAAACTTTTTGGTACCAGGAATTGATTTCGTGGAAGATGGTTTTCCATGGATCCGGGGGACAGAGGGATAGTTTTGCGTGCAACCTAGATCTCATGCATGCACAGATGAAGCTTTGCTTGCTTGGTCACCTCTCACTTCTAGTTGTGTGGACTAGTACTGGTTCAGGGGTTGGGGCCCCTGTATTAGATGCTTCACTAGCAGACACAAATTTCACAAATTTTCAGTGGGTAGAGACATCAGCCAGTGTGGGTTAACCTTGTCCATCAGCCAATGACGACTGAGCCTGTTTTAGTAATTTTTTTTTCATCATCATCCCACTTTTGGCTCAGTTCTCACTACGGTTAGGATGTGTGGTCAATTCCTCTGGCAGTTTTTGGGCTCTCCTTATCTCCAGTTTTTCCTTTTCCTTCCTTCCTTCTTCCTTGAATTGTGAGTTTTTTCCTTCCCCTGGTAGGGGTTGGGGCCCCTGTATTAGATACTTCACTTAACAGACACAAATTTCACAAATTCTCAGGCATATACTCATTTGAGTTTTTAAAATCCAGATTCAGAGCTGAGTCATTGGGAGGAGGGAAGCATCTTTCCCTCCCACTAATTTGTTAATAGACATTAGGAGGGAGACAATGAGGCTTCTCTCTATCACTTATCTTGCTACAGAAGATAATGCTCCCTGTTAGCCTGTCAGATGCCAGAAAAAATTACATCAGTGGACTTATAATTATCCCACTCCTTTAGTCTACAAGTTTGAACAAAACATTTTGTAACTTGAAAGCTTCATGCTCCCACTGTAGGTTAGAAATTATATACAACTCTACTATTTTTACTTTTTCAGTAAACATAATGAGAATTTCAAATGTCTTTTAGATTCTAGTATCTGGATTGATAATTCCAATCTATATCTAGTCCTATGCAGCCATACATAAGACCTCTCTGTCCTAGTAGCTATTTAGTCAGGGTCCCCATCAGCCTATCAGACAACAATAATTAGAATATGACTGGAATTTACTTGTTGGACATAAGATATGTCATATTCTAATAAATATAACTGAAGACTGTGGATGATATGTTATGTCTTCTAAATTTTGACATGGTTTTCTGTAAGTAACTATTAACCAACTTGGTAACAGTGTGTAAAATTGTAGGTTTGGATGCTCAGCAGTTTCCAATCATGACATTGCTGTGTCCTGCAATCACGTGATTACCACTGGTGACCATCAATGCCAGCTTTTGACATGCAAATGGGAAAAAAAGCAGAAAATCGCATATAGCCTTAGCCTTAGTCATATGATGTTTTATCTGTCACCTAGTGATAGAGTTGCTGTTGCCAGTTTACTGTCTCTGGGTGAGGAATATCTGTATGCTGATATACTCGTCCGTGATTATCAGATTGGAGGAGTAAAATTATTATTATTATTATTATTATTATTATTATTATTATTATTATTATTATTATTATTATTATTATTATTATTTAGATTTGTATGCCGCCCCTCTTTGCAGACTCGGGGCGGCTCACAAATGTTTGTAAAACTTAACCATTTTTAAGATTAAGCTTTTATCATACAATTAAAGCTTAATCTTAAAAAACATATAGATACAATGTTGTGTGTGTGTTTATAGTTGCCGAGGAGTGGGGAGATTTAAAGGACCATATTATTCACAAGGAAAAAAGCTCAGCTTTGAAATACATTAAATATTAGTCCCTAGTTAATATTGGTGTGTGTTTATATCACTAGACAGTTCATAAGCAAAGTATTACATTACTGCAAAGTCTGTAAATTTGGGTAGCATCATAAAAGCAAGGCTTGATATATATTCATAAAGTGAATAATACATTCTCCAATGCACTTGCAAGGAGAGTCCAGGATGGGTTATTCTCAGCCTGATTGGCTGGGACTGAGTTTAATTTAAATATTTAAATAATAGTCAGGCACCGCCCCCCCTTTAGCCTTCCAGTCTAAAAAAACTCAGTCGCAGTATGGGACTTTGAGTTTTCTCTCCTGTTAAACTTTGGGTTTAATAGGGTAATTTTTTGTGATTAAATGATGTAATAATGTTTTTTTGTCTTTCTCTCTTTTGTTTCAGGCACTACGTGGGGCGGCTTCTCTCTTGCAGCATAGGTTAGTATCCTCCAAGGGTCTAACCCACCTAGCTGCAGCTCCTGTGGAGGGGCACCTCACAGAGGGCCCTAGGAGGAGCGCCCGGGTTGCTGGCCTCCGCGGCAGCGCCCGGAGGAAAGGCGGTCGGCTGACGCCATGGGGGGCTTGCCTCCCAGGGCGGAGATGCCGCTTGAAGATAGAGGGTCATGGAAGCCTCAAGAAGCCCCGTGACCACCTCCTCCCGACTTGCCGCACTGTCCATCGGCGAAGGATTTACCTCAGGGAGGTTGCTGAGCAGGGCGCCGCCATGTTGGAAGGGAGGGGGTGATCGGGCGGGAAGAGGAGCAGTTCCCGCCCGTTCCTTTGGCTGATTCCTTCGAGCCGCGACTGCAACTGCTAGGCAGTTGCACATGAGGTCGCCATGGAAACGAGGCCCTGCTCTTCAGAGGTATGAGGGGGAGCAGGAGGAACCTCCGTCACTCCCCTCGGCAGGAGGCTGGAGTCGGCAGCTGAGCCAGGGCCGCAGTTGCTGGGCAGACGCTCAGGCGGTCACCATGGCAACCGGAGGCGTTGCTTAGCCCACAGCCTCTCAATTCGCTGCTTTGTCGGAGCCCTGGGGCCTTGTCAATCTAGGCCCTTTTCCTGCCCTGGTGACACACAGGCGCAGACAGGGCTAGGGCTCAAACTGTCATTTTGCCTTCGTTATTACTCGGTTGAGAGTTTCTTGTTGGCTTTCCAGACTTCCTTTTCTGCTTGAATCGTGAGTGTTACTTAAAGGAAATTATGGCAGAAACATCAATAACTGCCGGGGAGGAGGCCAGTGTTATGCCTGGGTCAAGTGCCTCTAGAGAAAAAGGCCAAAAGCAAAAAGCCTCCCAAGGTGCTTCTCTCAGGGAAGCTGAGAAGAGAATAAAGGCTCTGGAAAGGCAGCTGGAGGCTTCCCAGAAGCAGGCCTCGCTGTCAGCCAAGTCCTTTGGCCCTACACCTCCACCAGCCTCCCCTATGGCACCAGGGGTAGCAGGCTCGGTGTCTGAGAGAGACTGGTCACCTGAGCGCAGTTATCAGTCCAATCCTGAACGTCCCTATCAGTCCAACCCCTCGGAGGTGTGCAACTTGGGGAGGCAAGCTTACATGTGGCCTGGTATGTCGACCACTCAGGCCTACGCACTCCCTCAATATGGGCCTCCGCAGTCCTCAACCTTCACACCAACGGCAGCGGGACTGCGCACTTCCCAGGATGTGTGGCACAGCATGCCCCAGAACCTCCAGGATCTGATTGTGAATACGTTCTCCCAAGGGGTGGAAACTGGGGCCCAGCAGCATCAGTCTGCTGCGGGGAAGCCCTCTCGCAAGTTCAGGGATTCCTGGACGCCTCCAGACCCACATTCGGTGGGGGACACCATAGAGGAGGAGGACTTATCCAGGGATGATTACAGCGATCAGGGAGATGACCTGTCAGGGGATAAACACCCGCCAGAACCACCGGTCTTCGCAGGTCTTTTTAAGTCCTCACTGTTCAAGGTATTACTTAACAAGGCAAAGCTGACAATCGAACAGGCTGGTGAGGCTGGACAACCAGAGGCAGCTCCTTCGACCCAAGCTACCGGGGGTCTGTTTGTCCTTCCAAAACAGGAGAGCGTAGCCATCCCTTCCTCACACCTGTTTTTGGAGACTGTCCAGCGCCCTTAGGAGAACCCGGCGGCAGCACAGGGCCCCTCCAACCTAGACCGGAAGCTGTATGCCTTTGACCAGCAGATGGAGGACCTTTTGGCCTACCCGGCAGTGGATAAACCAGTCACCAGTTTAGTTTCCAATGCACTGGTCCCTTCTGAATCGCAGGAGGGCCTGAAGGCCGAGGATAAGAGGGCCGAGAACATTGTGCGGAAAACGCACCAGATGGCGGCTTGGGCCATAGGGGCACCTCGGCGGCCTCTTTCTTCAACAGAGCGACTCTTCTCTGGATTAAGGTAGTACAATCCAGGGTGGATCCTGAGGACAAGCGCCTTCGCCAAGATCTTAAGAAGATCTGGACAGCCACGGAATTCTCCGCAGACGCTTCTGCCAATGCAGCAAAGTTTGCTGCCAGGGCCATGGCCTCGTCGGTTTCGTCTAGACGTCTTCTGTGGTTGCGCAGCTGGCAGGCAGACGTCAAGTCAAAATGGAGCTTGGCCTCAGCTCCATTTAAGGGCAGCAAGCTCTTTGGGGAGGTCCTTGATGACGTCTTAGTCGAGGACAAGGATAAGAAGAAGGTTATGCCCAGGTCCAGATGACCAGACCGACGGTTTACTCCCTATCAGCCCTCCTCGACCAACACCCAGGCTTCGAGGCCCTACTTCCAGGGCTCTTTCAACCAGGGGTCTTTCCGAGTGGACCGGTCAGCACAACAGGACCGTAATAAGTCCTACCAAGGAAGATGCCCCTTCAGAGGAGCTAATCGAGGTTTCTGGAAAAACAAATGACTCTTCCGCCTCAATGCCTTTAGGGGGCAGACTGGCCCACTTTGCGGAACCCTGGGCCAAGACGTCCTCGGACGCTTGGGCAACGGCCACCGTGGCAGAGGGGTTGCGGATCGAGTTCCTGTGTATCCCTCCGCACCGCTTCGTCCCATGCCGGGTTCCTTCCGACGCTCAGAGGAGAGCGCTTCTTTACCGAGAGGTTTCCCACCTTCTGGAAATAGGGGCCATAGAAGAGGTTTCCCCAGAGGAACGAGGCAAGGGGTTTTACTCCGTAATCTTCCTTGTCCCCAAGGCCTCCGGAGGGGTCAGGCTGATCCTGAACCTGCGTAACTTGAACCTCTATGTAAAATACCGGAGGTTCAAGATGCACTCGCTGCGGTCCATCCTCGCCTCTATACGGCACAAGGACTTCTTAACATCTATAGACCTCAAAGAGGCTTACCTGCATGTCCCCGTCTTTCCACCGCACAGGCGTTTCCTTCGTGTCAGTCTGGGGGGGACGCATTTCCAATATAAAGCGATGCCTTTCGGACTCTCCTCGGCGCCGAGAACGTTCACAAAGCTCTTGGACGTTCTCACGGCTTCTTTGAGACAGCAGTCGGTACGCCTCATGGCGTACCTCGACGACATCCTTATATTGGCAAAGACAAGGGAAGCGGCACATCGCGACCTACAACGGACTGTTCAGACCCTCGAAATACATGGGTTCACAGTGAACTGGGAAAAGAGCCATTTGACACCCACAACTCGGCTGGCTCATTTGGGGACCTCCATAGATACGGCCTTGGGCATGGTGTTCCTGTCCCCGGAGAGGCGGTCTTCCATCAGAAGGCTCTTACGGGACCTGGGCTATCAGAGGTTCCCAAGACCCTCTTTTCTGTCGAAGATTTTGGGAACTCTGGTCTCCTGTATCGAGGTTGTTCCATGGGCAAGACACCACCTGAGACCGCTTCAGTGGTTCCTGCTCCCTTTCCAACGGTCCAAGTCGAGCCACCTCCACACCAGAGTACGACTTACCAACACAGTTCGCAACTCCCTTCGGTGGTGGACCTCCCCGGCTCTAGAGAGGGGCTCATCCTACTTGCCGAGCAACCATCTCGTAGTTACGACGGACGCCAGTTTAACTGGGTGGGGGGCTCACCTTGCTTCTCATCTGGCTCAGGGCCTATGGCAGAATCAGGACTTAGAGGACTGCAACATCAACTTCTTGGAGTTGAAGGCGGTCTCGCTGGCTCTCCGGAGTTTCGCCCCCTGGGTACGAGGGCAGCATGTCCTTATCCTTACAGATAATGTTTCCACTCGTGCCCACATCAACAGACGGGGGAACTCGTTCACGGCGACTCATGGCGGAATCGGAGTCCCTGCTGAAATGGGCGGAGAACAATTTAGCCTCACTTTCAGCAGAACATATCTCAGAGGTGGACAATGTATGCGCGGACTGGCTGAGTCGAGAGACTCTGGATCCGGGGGAGTGGCGCCTGGACCCCACAATTTTCCAGGAGATTGTCGGGAGGTTCGGCGGTCTGGTACTGGATCTGTTTGCTACCAGCCAGAACACCCAGCTCCCTCGCTTCTTTTCCTGTTTTCCATCCCCCGGGGCGGAAGGAGTGAACGCTCTCCGTCAACATTGGCCATCCGGACTGCTGTATGCCTTTCCTCCGGTCCCACTGATACCGAAGGTGATTCAGAAGGTATTGGAGGAGCGGGCAGAGATTCTCCTTCTGGCTCCGTATTGGCCTCGGCGCATCTGGTTTGCAGATCTGGTAGAACTGTCGATTTTCCCCTACTGGAGAATTCCGGATCATCGAATACTCCTCACACAAGGGGCAACGAGCCATCCAGACCCTCAGTGGTGGCAGCTGACCGTTTGGCACTTGAGCAGCAACATCTGAAGTGCCAGCTCGTGCCAGACGAGGTCATAGACACCATGCAGGCGGCCCGCCGACCTTCCACCAGACAGATTTACCAAGCTACGTGGGCGGCCTTCTGTGATTTCTGCCAGCAAAGACAGGTGGATCCGCAGGGAGCCTCGCCCTTGATGGTTCTCTATTTTTTGGAAGCTAGTCTGGAGAAGGGCCTGGCGCCAAACACACTTCGCCGCCACGTAGCAGCCCTGTCGACCATCCTGGTCAGGGATTACTACCGTCCTCTCACTAGGCATCCCTGGATCAGAGACTTTCTCTGAGGGGCTGCGAATATAAAGCCTCCCACGGTTCACCGTTTTCCATCTTGGGATTTGTCACTGGTGTTGCACGCCTTGACAGGCCCCCCCTTCGAGCCGTTACGTCAAATTTCTCTCAGGTTCCTGTCTATTAAAACTGCCTTTCTGGTGGCCATAACTTCGGCCAGGAGAGTGTCTGAAATCTCCGCATTGTCAACGAGGCAGGACCTTTGTCGTTTCTATCCGGATAGGGTGGTCCTGAGATTGGACCCGGCGTTTATTCCGAAGGTGAACTCTACTTTTCATAGGGCCCAGGACATTGTGGTTCCGGATTTCTGTACGCACGGGAACCACCCCTCCGAACTGAGGTGGCACAAACTGGACGTTAGACGTGCGTTAAAAATCTATATATGTAGGACTCAACCGTTCAGAGAGTCTGAAGCTCTCTTTGTGTCTTTCTCGAATAAAGCCATGGGAAAGAGACTTTCCTCTCAGACGATTAGCCGTTGGTTGCGGGAATGTATCGCGGAAGCGTACAAGGCTAAGGACACTTCTATTCCACAAGGGATTACAGGACACTCTACCCGCAGTGCGGCCACGTCTTCGGCCTGGAGGACGCAGGCATCTCTGGAGGATATTTGTCGGGCGGCCACTTGGGCTGCCCCGTCCACTTTTATCAGACACTATCGAATTGATTCGTATGCTTCTGCGGAAGCTGCTTTTGGGAGGCGAGTGCTGCAGGGTGTGTGTTCCTTCTCTGCGCCCCTAGTCCAGCCTTCTCCCTCCCTCTGACTTTATCTTGGGCATATCCCATCCTGGACTCTCCTTGCAAGTGCATTGGAGAAGGACCGTTGAACTTACCTGAACGGTCTTCTCGATGCACTGCAAGGAGAGTCCAGACCCGCCCGGCTTTGGGACCAGGGTCACAGTTTAGTTGGATTTCTTGTGGGAGTTTTGTTCTCCTTGTTTTTGTTAAATAAATGGTTTGGTGTTTTCATTCTGCTCCTTCGTATGTTTTTAGACTGGAGGGCTAAAGGGGGGGGGGCGGTGCCTGACTATTATTTAAATATTTAAATTAAACTCAGTCCCAGCCAATCAGGCTGAGAATAACCCATCCTGGACTCTCCTTGCAGTGCATCGAGAAGACCGTTCAGGTAAGTTCAACGGTCCTTTCATATTATATAGAATGTGTTGTGGTTGGCTCTGGCCCAGCTCCTGGCCCAAGGAATGTGGAGTGGGATGCAGGGGAAACATCAACATGTCATAGGCCTGTTTTATTCCCGACAGAGTCAGGTAGTGCAATTTCCTCGGACGAAGAAGAAGGTGGGGGTGACTTGGAAGAGGGGAGCTTGGCACACAGCCCAGGAAGCCAATCTCCATTATCTTCGGTCAATTCGGATGAGGAAGTGTTAGACCCATGTAGGCGCAGACTTATGCATAGAAGAGACCAATTGAGATAATATTACAGGAGATAAGAGAGGCCACCTGTGTTTGGGTGGGGCTCCAGTAATTAGAGCTGCTGATATAAATAGCAGCGTGCTGGCTTGGCCGTTGTGGAAGATTATCTGATCATTGTTCTTCAGGACCGTGCCTTGCTGTTTCTGGACTTTGTTGATTTTTCACGACTTGGAAACCAAAGCAGAGCAAAGTTTGTGTGTGTTTCACTTCGTGGAAGAAGAAGGGCTGTGACGGTTCTTCACAGCTGCTAGCTAAGTACTTAAAGAGTGATTAAGGGGATTGTACAGACTACCAGGTTGTTTTGGGACAAGTGCTCTTTGCAATACAAAAAGGGTGCTTTGTTTCTGTTGAATTTTTGTGAACTTTCAAGTGTGTGTGTGTCTGAAATTTTTACCGTTAAATTTTCGGGAGACTCATACCATAGAGCCCGGCAGAACAGAATGTATAGTTTCATTTATACAGTATATTTGAATCATATTCTCGAGTCACTTCAAGAAGGGCGACATAGAAATATAATAAATAAATAAATAAACAAATAAATAAATAAATAAATAACTTTTTATATGGATATTAAACAAATGGGAGAAGCTAAGAGTATGGGGCTCGCCTACCTCTTTGCATGATTTCTCAGGAGACCTGCCATGCAAATGTAAAAGCTGCTCCTTCCAGCAGCAGCGCCTGAATCCAAGCACTGCAAGTCGGGCCACCCTTCCCATTTGTTGCCCCCCCCCCCCAGGAAGTGTCAATACAGTGTCACAGCTGCATTGTCCATACTGGGGTTTGCAGAGAGACTGCAGAATTTATTTTTATCTTCCTTCCAAAACATGCTGGGACATCATCTGAATAACACCCGGCCAGCAGGCAGAGCAAGCAGAGGCTGGGCCATGCTGAGAAGTTGGCTCCTTGCATACTCAGGCAAGCAGACGGTGGAATGGAGAGGGCAGGGACAGTGGTAACAGGAATATTACTTCCTATGCTTGTTGCCTCTACCTGAAAAAAAAAGACATCCCCTAAAAATAAGCCCTAGTACCTCCTTGGAGGTTAAAAAAAATTAAAAAATAAGATGGATCTTATTTTCAGGGAAACATGGTATTTGTTGAGATAGAAGAGACAAAGGTAAAATTGCTTGGAAACTCATCAGTGTGCTTGAACAACCATAACTATTTAAATAGAAACCCACAATTATATTTTCTTGTGGGGGTTTAACCTATCTGTTTTAAGCAGTGTTTATCCAAAGTTAGTATTTAGTAAACAAGTAGTTCTTGATTTACGACTATAGAGTCTTCTAAGTCATTATGGTCATAAAACCTAGATACCCATATGTCCAACTAATTTTATGACTTATCTTGTTTGGATGATAAGTGAACAAGGTAATCATTAAGCAAATTTATCTATTGCTATGTTGGAAACTAGCAAAAAATGTAAATCATGATCATATGACTGATGAACCCAGTTGCCATGGAATATGTCATATGATAGCATGAGGGCGTGTGTGTTTGAATGTGTTGTTGCTGTTGGAACTCCTAAATCAGGTCGTAAGTAGCTTTTGAGGGGAGCTTGTCATAAGTTTGAAGGATTGCTAAGCAAGAATTACCTGTATAATAAATCCTTGATTTTATGGATTCCCATTTAGCAACCTTCAGATACAGTGGACAAAATTTCAGTCCAGACATCCCTCCAAAATAACAGGCAAGCCTTTTACATTTAAAATAGTTCCGATAAGGCACTTAAACTTAACAATATGTTACATTATTTTTATATTATTTTCATTATTTAGATATCCGAGTCTGCGGAGAGGGGCGGCATACAAATCTAATTAATAATAATAATAATAATAATAATAATAATAATAATAATAATAATAATAATAATAATTTGAATACTGACATTACACAGATGATATACATTAACAAATGATGTAATCCACATTAACTGTATCATTATGCAAAAGAAATTGCTGCAAATTACTTTCAGATTTAATGGAGGTTGGGACTATTGGAATACACTAATTAGTCTGCTAAATACAAATGTCTACTTCATTTGTATCTGCAAATAAAGTTTTCTTGAAACAATTATTTCATGATATTAAAAGAAATTAAATATTAGCCAATTAAAATTCCAGATTTTATTGTTTTAGGTTGAGGAAATGTATGAATCATTTGTAACATTTACTAAAGTATTGTACTGTAACAATGCATGTTGGTATTAAGCATGCATAGTTATCAATACAATGTTATATAATTAGCATATTCAGCCAGTTTTACGGTCAGCATATTAAAGTGCTTTTAAAACTCAATTTTCTTCAAAGCTATGGGCTGTCTCCTGATCTCTTTAGCTGCTTTACTATTTAATTGGTAAGCAAAAAATTCCTCTTGTCTGTCTTTGTTATGTTCCTGTGCTGATTCTTACTTGAATAATTCTGACTGTGAAATTGAGAAGATAGACAAAGCGGGATTCATTCTCTCAGGAATAATTTGTTGAGTGAGCTAAAGAAAATCCAGAGCCGTTTTCACTACAAGAAAACGAGAACTCTATGGTTTCACTTACACTTTTAAAAGCAATTTCCCAAGTTTTACACAGTTTTAAAATGACTATTTTAAAAAAACAAAACAAAACAGTGTAGTATATGATATGAAAGAGAACTTTTTTTGATTAGGTACTAAACCAGTAAAAAGAAATCAGAAAAATTGCAAAGTTAAATAACTTAGTGACTGATTCACCAAAGTTCACTCAACTTGAAATTTGGCCTAAAAGTGAAATGATGTACGATCAATTTCCAACAAAATTGATGCTAGTTTTCTTTTATGATATTTAAATAATTCAGTGATGGGCATGGGAGATGATCTTTTGGATGGCCATAAATTATTCCTGGACAGCACTGGGTGGAGTGAGATGCAGCTCTGCAGCCGCTTGCCAGGTGCTGGCCACTTCCAACTTTCCTGCATTCAATAAAACTTTTCCATGCAGCAAATTTGGCAAATGGCTATTGAGTCATTTTGCTCAGGGTTGCCTGGGGTTTTGAGGATGTTCTGTTGGATGGCCCTCAGTCTACCCAAAGCAACCACCACTGAGAGGTTTCTGTCTTTTTTCCAAGGTCAGTTAACATTTTCCTGTGGCTCCCACTCCACGCAAATAGAAAAAGCACAGTCTAAGCCAGCCAGCCAATCACCTATGAGCGCCTCCTCTTTGCAAGTACGTTGGGATGGAGACTTAAGCCACATGCCACTTAGGACATCAAATGGGGCTGGGACGGTGTCCCTTTCAATCTGGGGCTAGCCAGGAGGAGATGCTCAGGTGATAGACATTGCTTCACAGCACAGGGCCCTTAGGAAACCTCATATTTTAATGTTCTCTACTTCTTTCTCCCTTCTTTCCAGTCCTTCTATTGGGTGTGTTGCCCCCCTGCAATATGAATGACTGGAATCTCCTTTCATACTAATGCATCACCCTCACTTGGTTCTGCAAAGCAAGAAAAAGAAAATATCTGCACACCACTCCTATCCATCCCCCCCCCGATCCTGCTGATGTTCGTATCATTCTCACTCTGATCCTTGAAGATATTTACTGCTTGATTTCTATTTACAGTTAGCCCACAAACCCAGCCCTCTTGTTAGATTTTTGAAATGCCAGTAAGGTTCATTATTCCTTCCTTCCTTCCTTCCTTCCTTCCTTCCTTCCTTCCTTCCTTCCTTCCTTCCTTCCTTCCTTCCTTCCTTCCTACCTACCTACCTACCTACCTACCTACATACATACATACATACATATATATACCACCCCTTTCCAAAATCCAATAATAACTAAAAACCATCTATCTAAAACCCCAATTTAATTGAAAAAGCAGTCATTTCTAATCCGCTAGCATACATTTCAACATACATTCATTCATAGGCAGGGGCTGATGACTAGTATCCCCAGGCCTATTGGCACAAATGCACCTTCAAACTCTTAGGGAAGGCAAGGAGGGTGGGGGCAGTACGAATCTCTGGGGTAAAACTGATTCCAGAGGGCCAGGGCCACCACACAGAAGGCTCCTCCCCTAGGCACCCCCAAGCGACATTGTCTATTTGACGGGACCCGGAGAAGGCTGTCTCTGTCGGACCTGACCGGTCACTGGGGCTCATCTGGCAGAAGGCGGTTCCATAAATAATCTAGCCCAATGCCATGTAGGGCTTTATAGGTCATAACCAATACTTTGAATTGTGTTCGGAAACCAATTGGCAGCCAATGCAGCCCGCAGAGTGTTGGAGAGACATTGGCATACCTGGGAAGGCCCATGATTGCTCATGTGGCTGCATTCTGCACGACCTGTGGTTTCTGAATGCTGTTCAAAGGTAGCCCCAAGTAGAGAGCATTAAAGTAGTAGAACCTCGAGGTGATAAGGGCATGAGTGACTGTGAGTAGTGACTCCCCGTCCAGATAAGGCTGCAACTGGTGCACCGGATGACCCTGGGCAAACGCTCCCTTCGCCACAGCTAAAAGATGATGGTCTAAGGTCAGCTGTGGATCAAGGAGGATGCCCAAGTTGCGAACCCCCACTGAGGGGGTCAAGAATCCCCCCCCCAGGGTAATGGACGGACAGGTGGAATTGCCCTTTGGAGGCAAAAGCCAAGACCACTCCGTCTTGTTGGGATTGAGTCTGAGCTTGATATTGCTATGCAAGATCTTTGTAGTTGAAAGTAAAGAAAATAAAGATTTTTCCAACTCTGCTTTGATAAACATTAAGGAGCAAGTTATTCAGTAAAGTTTGGCTGGCAGGTAAATGAGATTTAAATTTTCTTTCTACTCTAGCATTTATTTCAGAATTCTGAGATTAAGAATTTTTTTTTAATCTGGAACCTGTTGGTTTGTTGTTTTGAGAAAATCTAAAATAAAGAAGTAATATATTTTTAATATAGAAAACAGATTTCCGATTTGCCCATTTGGCTGTTTCTCACATTCCAGAGTCTTTAGGGAAGCTTCCTGAAGCTCCAAGGGTAAAAAGGCTGAAAATCAGCTGGCTAGTGTTTGTATGTGTGCTGGAGCTGACATAATGTCTCATGTGTCCTCCAATTTGGCTCCACTTGCCACCTGTGGCACATGTGCTATAAATTTGCCATCACTGTTCTATACAATTAAGCAGAGAACATGAACAGAATATGATAGGTTGTTTTCAATTTATCATGTTAATTTCTTCTTGGAAATTAAAATTGTGGGTAATAAACTCCAGAGTGGAAATATAATACATTTAACATACAGCACATAGGGACCAAACGATTTGCAATTCTGAGCTATTAAGACAGAGTGGCTGTGGGTTCTGCCTCCTAAGGACAATTCCATCTGTCCGTCCATAACCCTGGGGGGGAATTATTGACCCCCTCAGAGAGGGTCCGCAACTTGGGCATCCTCCTTCATCCCCACAGCTCACATTAGAGAACCATCTTTCAGCTGTGGCGAGGGGGACGTTTGTCCAGGTTTGCCTGGTGCACCAGTTGTGGCCCTATCTGGACCGGGACTCACTGCTCACACTCATGCCCTCATCACCTCGATATTCGACTACTGTAATGCTCTCTACCTGGGGCTACCTTTGAAAAGTGTTCGGAAACTTCAGATCGTGCAGAATGCAGCTGCGAGAGTAGTCATGGGCTTCCCAAGGTATGCCCATGTTACACCAACACTCCGCAGTCTGCATTGGTTGCCGATCAATTTCTGGTCACAATTCAAAGTGTTGGTTATGACCTATAAAGCCCTTCATGGCATTGGACTAGAATATCTCTGGGACTGCCTTCTGCAAATCTCAGCGACCGATTAGGTCCCACAGAATTGGCCTTCTCCGGGTCCCGTCGACTAAACAATGTCATTTTGCGGGTCCCAGGGGAAGATCCTTCTCTGTGGCGGCCCCGACCCTCTGGAACTAGCCCCCCCCTGAGATTAGAACTGCCCCCACCCTCCTTGCCTTTCGTAAACGCCTTAAAACCCACCTCTACCGTCAGGCATGGTGGAATTGAGACATCTCATATACAATTCATATATGGTATGTTTGTGTGTATGTCTGCTTTAATAACGGGTTTTTTAAAATGTTTTTAAATTATTAGATTTGTCTTGAATTGTTTTATTGTTGTTGTGAGCCGCCCCGAGTCTACGGAGAGGGGCAGCATACAAATAAAATAAAATAAAATAAAATAAAATAAAAAAATAAATAAATATTAAAATTTAGAAAATAAGATGCATTTGAGATTTAAGATGTAATAGTAGCTGGAACTCTTATCTTGCAAAAAGAAATGGACTCTGTTTCAGATCTGAATTTTATTTTAGATGGAAAGATCAGAATTCTGCTTATTTCATGTGTTCTGCATAAAATCTAACAGTATGAGACAATGTTCCCTCTAATTTTTTTCCGGTGTGGGCGGAAAAGTATAATGTCTGAGCGGCAGTCCCTTCGTTAGTTTAGAAACTTCCATATTTCTCTTTAACATAAGACAGACATGCTCTATCCACCTCTTTCTTCTGGTGTATTGTTCTGACATTACCTTCAGTTTATCTATAACCCATACTGAGGCAATCTTATGGTTTTTTCCCTCTGATTAATGATTAGTATGTTTTAATGATAAAAGTGTTGCTTGGAATACAAAATCTTTGGAAAAGTTAGTCTACTCATTGATATACATTTTTGTTTCAACCTTTTTTTTTAAGCTTGTTTCTTTTCTCCTCCTGAGGTGAAGTAGATTGAGCTAATATAGTAACTGGTTTAAAGATATGAAGTGCATTTTATTGCAAGGGATATATTGAGATACAGTGGTCTCTTGACTTTTGCGGAAAGCCTATACCACGGGTTTTCAATAAATAAATAAATAAATAAATAAATATTTTTTAAAAAAACCTGTGGGTTTTTTTTATTTTTAAAATGTACTCCAGCCTCTGTCGCCAGCACCTGCGCCCTAGAGCGCAGCAAAGCCCCCAGATTGCCACCCCGTTGCCCCTGCTGGTTCTGGGGTTAAGTCAGGGGTCGACAAAGTTGTTCAGAATCTAGGAGCCAGCCAAAAAATTTAGGAGCCAGAATTTTTTTTAAGCAAACTTGGTTTTTAATTTAACAAAAAAAACATTACAAACGTTATAAACAACATTTTACTTTTAAAGATAATAAATATTATATTTTGATATTTTAGATTTTAGGCAACATTCTAGTGTTTTTCACTTTGCGTTTTGTGGCCATGAACATGCCTTGTGATTTTAGAGCTGAAGTACCGGTGGTCCACAGCCTTGGCAGGATCAAACGCCTTCACAGATGGCCCATTCATGGTGATCATAAACAAGTCACTTAAACTTTCTTCTTGCATCCTTGATCTGAATTTATTTTTGACCATGTTCATCAAACTAAATCCTCTTTCACAACATGAGGTTGAGACAGGGAGCACCGCTACAATCGACAACAGGTTTCCCAGAACTGGAAATCTCTCGGTGTTGGAGAGTGCCAAATCCAGAAGCTCACACAGTTTCTTTCCTTTTCCAAGGACCTTAAACTCATACCACTCATTGAGGAGTGAGTGAATGCATTGGTCATCACTTTCAGGTGGAGATAGCTGTTTACGAAAATGATGAGCCAATGCAGTAATCTCAACCACACCGTAGTCCGGTGTGGTTGAGATTACTGGCCCGAAGGGAAGGAGCGGTTCGGGTTCCCAGCGCGGCGGAAGGAGAGGCGCCAGAAGACTGACGGGTTTCCCGGCAGGCCAGTCCGGCCGGCCACCCATGCGAGCGCTTTTCGGCGACTGTTCCGGCCCGGGAGGTCCCACAGGACGCACGCCTTCGCCGGGGTTCAGTTGCATCAGGGGGGGAGGCTTGGGCAGCGAGAAGGGCAACGGCTGAGGGGAGGCCGCGGCAGCTGCCGAGTCTCCACCTGACATCGCTTTCACCCCCTCCCCCCCGGCGCAGGCCTGGCTCCGCCGAGCCGGCTCTGCTGTACTCCCGTCGGGATCCGAGGGGAGACCGTTAGTCAGAAACCGAAACAGAGAAGAAGGAAAGGGAGACCGGGCCGGGGACGCGGGTGAGGGGGGGAGGGGGGAGGAGGGGTTACTGGTCGGAAGTCACCGCGCACGCGGCCGGAGGAGGAATGAACAAAACCTCACGCCGGGAGGGGAGGGGCTTCCGCTTCTCTCCGAAGGCGGGTGAGCGGCCAAGATCGGAGCATCTGTGTGCGGTGGGGGGGAGTGAAGGGGTTCGAGTAGGAGGCGGAATGGAGGCAAGGGGGGGAGGGAGAGACGCACGCAAGCGCAGGGGACGCTGGGAAAGCAGCTCGCTCCGAGGTTGATGGGCGGAGCTACGGAAGCCAAGATGTACCATTTCTGGGCGTAAACACAAGGCGGGAAAAATATACTGTATACCAGTGATTTTCAACCTTTTTTGAGCCGCGGCACATTTTTTACATTTACAAAATCCTGGGGCACACCACCAACCAAAATGACACAAATCTAATAAATAAATAATAAATAAATAAATAAATAAATACATACATACATACATACATACATACATACATACATACATACATACATACATACATAAATAACCCCCTCATATATACAATCCCATGTAACATCCCCTTATAAATACAGTCAATCATCAATCATCCCTCCTGAAATTTATACCACTGTCTCATTTCTGGGTACTTCTCCTGTCTTTCCCCCTTTTCTCTCTCATGTTTCTCATTTCTCTCTCTTCCTCCCTTTTTCCCTCATTCCTTCTCCCTCTCACTTCTCCTCTTTTTCCATCCCTGTCTCTCTCCCCCCCTTATGTGTGTGTATGTATACACACTCCAACCATTTCCAAAACCAGTTGAGGGCTGGGTTTTTTTTCTCTTTTATCCTTTTCAAAAACAGGTGTGGGCTGGGGGGGGGGGTTCTTATTATTTGGATGCTTTTTACCATATGCTTCAAGAATCACCTCTCTCTCTCTTTTGTTTCACTCTCCTCTCATTCTCTGCCTCAATCATTTTCTCATTTCTCCTTTTTTCTCCCCTTTTTGTTCTCATTTCTCTCACTCTCCTTTCCTCTCCCTATCTGTCTTGCTTTCTCTCTCTCTTGCTATCTTTTTCTCTCTCTTGTTCTCTTATTTTCTCTCTCTCTCTCTTGTTCTTTCTCTCTCTCATGCTTTCTCTCTCTTGTTCTTTCTCTCTCTGTTGCTCTCTCTCTCTTATTTTCTCTCTCTCTCTTTCCTTTCTCTCATTCCCTCTTTCTCTCTATCCTTTCTATCTCTCACTCTTTCCTTCTCTACCTCCCTTTCTCTCTCTTTCCATTCCCTCTTTCTCTCTATCCTTTCTATCTCTCACTCTTTCCTTCTCCCCCTCTCTTTCTCTCTCTTTCCTTTCTCTCATTCCCTTTCTCTCTCTCCTTTCTATCTCTCACTTTTTCTTTCTCTCCCTCCCTTTCTCTCTCTTTCCTTTCTCTCATTCCATCTTTGTCTCCTGGGGCTGACTGCGCCTGCCCTGCACCCCCCACCGCGGAGGGAAAGCATTTGGCATCGGCACCGCCAACCCCCCCCCTCCAGAAGCAGCAAAAGCCTCTGCGACTGAGCCGGAAGGCAAACGGCGCACCCCGCCGCTTAGGCTTTTGCTGCTCCTGGGGGGGGGAGGAGGATTTTCTCCTCCCCGCCCCCCCCCCGGCAGCCAAACGTCGCTGGTGCAGGAAAGCAGCGTGTTAAAAGGCGCGCTGCTTTCACGGAAAACAAACCCGGCTTTCCTGGCAACGGAGGATGACAAGCAGGACGAAGCGGGGTGGAGCAACGCGAGGCTCAAGCAGGCAGCTTCCGCGCGTTTCTTTCAGCGGAAGAGGAGGAGAGGGAGCGGATCGGGCGGGCGGGGGCAGCGCCTTCTACTGCCGGCGCCTCCCCGCCCCCCCCCCCAGGCAGGCAGGGGAATGGGGACTGCGCGCCCATGGAAAAGGGCACGCAGGGGGGGTATTTTGGGGTGCGCGAGTAGCGGCGGCGGCGGCGGGCAATAGCCGGGGGGCGGCTTCTGCAAGTGGGAGCTCCAGGGCTGAAGCCTCAGCCCTGGAGCTCCCACTTGCAGGAGCCACCTCGCGGCACCGGTTGAAAAACACTGCTGTATACATACAGTACAGCAGGCAACATTTTCTAGGCGCCAGACAACATTTTCTAGGCGCCACTGGCGACCAGGCGCCTGGGTTTGTCGATCCCAGGGTTAAGTAAAACCAGGAATGGAGGAGGGAGGGGAAGGAAGAAAGGAAGCATCTCTACTTCACGGAAATTCGACTTTCGCGGGCAGTCTCGGAACGCAACCCCCGCGAAAATCGAGGGAATACTGTATAGTTTTTGATACTTCATTATCCTTCATCAATATCAAGTATTGTTTGATTTTTAGCAACTTTTACACATCAGATTTTCCTGTTTATAGTTTTATAATGTTAGAGTTTTTATTTTATTTTTTAATTATATTTTTAGCCTAACATTTTAAGAAAATTTATTCTGGAAATAAGTTACTTTCAATATACAGTGGTACCTCTACCTACAAACACCTCTACTTATGATCTTTTCTAGATAAGAACCAGGTGTTCAAGATTTTGTTTGCATCTTCTCAAGAACCATTTTCCACTTACAAACTTGACTCCAAAACTGTAACCGGAAAAGGCAGGGAGAAGCCTCAGTGGGGCCTCTCTAGGAATCGACTGAGAGGAAACAGGGCTGGAAAAGGTGGGGAGAAGCCTCTGTGGGGCCTCTCTAGGAATCTCCGGGGAGGAAACAGGGTTGGAAAAGGCAGGGAGAAGCCTCCATGGGGCCTCTCTAGGAATCTCCTGGGAGGAAACAGGGCCTCCACCCTTCCTGTGGTTTCTCCAGTCACATGCATTATTTGCTTTTACATTGATTCCTATGGGAAAAATTGTTGCTTCTTACAAATATTTCTACTTAAGAACCTGGTCATGGAACAAATTAAGTTCGTAAGTAGAGGTACCATTGTATATAATGTGCTTATTTCAAATAAATGGTATTAGGTTGACTCAGCCATCCATCCTTCCAAGGTCAGTAAAATGAGGACCCAGATTATTGGGGGCAATATGCTGGCTCTGTAAACAGTTTAGAGAGGGCTGTAAAGCACTGTGAAGCGGTATATAAGTCTAAGAGATATTGCTATTGGTATTAGTTCCTATCTTATAGACAAATATAATGTAATCCTTTGTCTAAAACAAGTTATTCAAGTGATATGATAATCTATACTTAAATTAGCTTCTAATGAAACATCTGTTAATATGTAAGAAATAATCTTATATCTTGCAGTAGTATGTACAATACAGTAATCAGTTTATCTGTTTAATTGCCCTGGGGCATTGTTAGCATTTAAATATATGAGAGAAAGCATTATTTGCCACCCCTCCTTTGAGACCATATTTTCTGTGCCAGTGGAATCATTATCTTGCCCTATAGTTAGTTACCCAAAGATGATATCATATATATTTTAATTAATTGAATTGAATATAAAGTAAGGGGCTTGGTAAAATAATAATCTACCATTTGGATGAATTTTGGAAGCTGCCGGAGTTTCTAGAACCGAAGTATTTTTTCTTAATAACTTCAGTAGTATGTAGTATACAAGTGCAAAGTGCATAGTGCTCATACTATAAAATGAAGAGATTGTGGGAGAATATACATATTTATAAGACGCAAGATAATAAATATATGTGGCTGTATTTATCTGTCTGGATGTTTATTTTAACTTGTGACAATTTGCTTACTTCCATGAATAATGGCTAAACTCTCTTAACCACTTTCTTGCTTTGCAGTGGAAATGTTGGGCTCAATTGTGGACATCAGTCAGGGATTACCAGTACTCTTCCCTTTGTGACTGTCCTGCGGATCTGGTGAAATCTTCTTAATAAGGACATCCAAATGTTACTAGAGATTTATGTATACAATGATACCTCATCTTACAAACCCCTCGTCATACAAACTTTTCAAGATACAAACCCAGGGTTTCAGATTTTTTTGCCTCTTCTTCCAAACTATTTTCACCTTACAAACCCAAGCCACCGCCACTGGGATGCCCCACCTCTGGACTTCTGTTGCCAGCGAAGCGCCCGTTTTTGCGCTGCTGGGTTTCCCCTGAGTCTCCCCTCCATGGGAAACACCACCTCCAGACTTCTGTGTTTTTTCGATGCTGCAGGGGAATCCCAGCAGCGCAAAAACAGGTGCTTCGCTGACAACGGAAGTCCGGAGGTGGGTTTCCCAGCGAGGGGAGCCTCAGCGAAATCTCAGCATCACAAAAACACGGAAGTCCGGAGGTAGGGTTTTGAGGACTTCCGTGTTTTTGTGATGCTGTAATTTCGCTGAGGCTCCCCTCGCTGGGAAACCCCACCTCCGGACTTCTGTTGCCAGCGAAGCACCCGTTTTTGCACTGCTGGGATCCCCCTGCTGGGATTGCCCTGCAGCATCACAGAAAAACGGAAGTCTGGAGGTGGGATTTTCCATGGAGGGGAGCCTCAGGGCAATCCTAGCAGCGTAAAAACAGGCGCTTCGTCTGGCAAAAGGGGTGAGTTTTGGGCTTGCATGCATTAATCGCTTTTCCATTGATTCCTATGGGAAACATTGCTTCATCTTACAAACTTCACCTTACAAACCTCGTCCCGGAACCAATTAAGTTTGTAAGATGAGGTATCACTGCATTTCAAACCAATTAAAAGGTCTGTAAATAGCAGTTTTAATTTTTAATCATTTTATTGCATGAGACTAATTGAAATGGCATTGATTGTGCTCATGGATGACCTGGCAGGAATGGGATGGAGATAGCGCATCCATCCTGGCTATAGACCTCTCAATGGCATTCAATACCATCAATCCTGGTATGCTTCTGTGCCAGCTCCAGAACTGGCAATAGGCAGTACTGTATTGTGCACGTTCTCCCTCATGGTGGATATAGCAGCCAGGCATGGGTTAAATCTGTCTGCTCTCTGATTGATTTTGTCGAAACTGTTAGGTAATGTCATTGTTGCTTTACCCTTCAGTTTTTTCACTCAGTCGCTCACTGAGGACAGTTGTGCCACCTTTCCTCCCAGACCTGGTGAAAATTTCTATGATCATTTGAAAGAGATTTTTTCTTCTGGTACCATGAATTGTTTAATGATACAGGAAACAATTGCTAAAAATGCAGAGAAAATAAAAAGAAAACAAAATCTGAAAACAAAAGAAAAAACAGAGAGAACAAAAAAAACCCCTAGAGGAAACAGAAGAGAGACTGAACAGAATAATTAGAGAATTAGAGGGAGCCATATCACACCTTGAATTGGAAAGATCTGCTTATTTAAGGTTTCAGAATATACCAGAAACAAGAGAGGAAGATCTTCCTAAATCAATCCTAGAAATACTGACAAAATCCCTTCAATTAGATGGAGACAAATTAAGAAACAACATCGATGAATTTTATAGAGTACACACTGACAACTTTGCGCACATCAACTGCTAGGGAGGCATGCGCTCTCTGGTCTTGATGGTTGAGGCTCATCAACTCGCCCTTTGAGGCGGACCACATATCGGGTGTAACTAATGTACAAGCCGATTGGCTCAGCTGATTCTCAATGAATCAGGTTGAATGGTGACTGCATCTGGCAATATTCCAGAAGCTGATGGACATATTTGGCATGCCAGTAGTAGACCCACTCTTAGCAATGCCCAGCTCAACAGTTACATCACCCATTTGCAGCCCTGGGCCGGGGGTAGTAGGGACCAATGCTCTCCGGGTCCCATGGCCCTAGGGCCTTCTCTTATGTGTTTCCGCTACTTCCAATAATATCACAAGTTATCTGGAAAACATTACAAGAGAAGGCAGAGGTCATCCTCATAGCACCTTACTGGCCTTGCAGACTGTGGTTTGCAGATCTGATGATCTTCTCCGTGTCATCATCCTTGAGATTGTCTCAGAGGCCAGACTTGCTCAGCCAAGGATCCTTGATCCACTGGACCCACAGTATTTCAAACTAACCGTCTGGCACTTGAGAGGGTTGTCCTGAGGGTAAGACAAGGGTCATTGCTACAGTGCAAGCTCCCAAAGCCTTCCTCTACCTGAATTTACCTGGCACACATTTTACAGGTGGTGTGTGAAGTTGGCCATTGTACCTTCTGAGGTTTATTGATTGATTGATTTGATTTGATTTGTATGCCACCCCTCTCCGTAGACTCGGGGCGGCTAACAACAATAATGAAACAACATATAACAAATCTAATATTTAAAAAAATTAAAAGATCCTTATTTTAAAAACCGAACATACACACAAACATACCATGCATAAATTGTATAGGCCTAGGGAAAAGGGAATATCTCAATTCCCCCATGCCTGACAACAGAGGTGGGTTTTAAGAAGCTTACGAACGGCGAGGAGGGTGGGGCAATTCTGATCTCTGGGGGGAGTTGGTTCCAGAGGGTCGGGGCCGCCACAGAGAAGGCTCTTCCACTGGGTCCTGCCAAATGACATTGTTTAGTTGACGGGACACGGAGAAGGCCAACTCTGTGGGACCTAACTGGTCGCTGGGATTCGTGCGGCTGAAGGCGGTCCCGGAGATTTATTTACTTACTTACTTACTTACTTACTTACTTACTTACTTACTTACTTACTTACTAGATTTGTATGCCGTCCCTCTCCGTAGACTCGGGGTGGAGTCACAAAAGCAATAGAACAATTCATAACAAATCTAATAATATATATTTTTTTTAAACAAAACCCCATTATTAATCAAACATACATACAAACATATACATAAATTGTATAGGCCCGGGGGAGATATCTCAATTCCCCCATGCCTGGCGGCAAAGGTGGGTTTTAAGGAGTTTACAGAAGGCAAGGAGGGTGGGGGCAGTTCTAATCTCTGGGGGGAGCTGGTTCCAGAGAGTCGGGGCTGCCACAGAGAAGGCTCTTTCCCTGGGACCCGCCAAACAACATTGTTTAGTCGACGGGACCCGGAGAAGGCCAACTCTGTGGGACCTAATCGGTTGCTGGGATTTGTGCGGCAGAAGGCGGTCCCAGAGATATTCTAGTCCGATGCCATGAAAGGCTTTATAGGTCATAACCAACACTTTGAATTGTGACCAGAAACTGATCGGCAACCAATGCAGACTGCAGAGTGTTGATGTAACATGGGCATACTTAGGGAAGCCCATGATTGCTCTCGCAGCTGCATTCTGCACGATCTGGAGTTTCCGAACACTTTTCAGAGGTAGCCCCATGTAGAGAGTGTTACAGTAGTCGAGCCTCGAGGTGATGAGGGCATGAGTGACTGTGAGTAGTGACTCCCAGTCCAAATAGGGCCGCAACTGGTGCACTAGGCGAACCTGGGCAAACATCCCCCTCGCCACAGCTGAAAGATGTTTCTCTAATGTGAGCTGTGGATCGAGGAGGACGCCCAAGTTGCTCCCGCCCCAGGGTAATGGACGAATAGATGGAATTGTCCTTGGGAGGCAAAACCCACAGCCACTCCATCTTATCAGGGTTGAGTTTGAGTCTGTTGACACCCATCCAGACCCCAACAGCCTCCAGGCACCGTCCGGCACATCACTTCCACTGCTTCGCTGACTGGACATGGGGTGGAGATGTAAAGCTGGGTATCATCTGCATACTGATGATACCTCACCCCATGCCCTTGAAGAATCTCACCCAGCAGTTTCATGTAGATATTAAATAGCAGGGGGGAGAGGCACCCCACAAGGGAGCAACCTAGGGGTCGACCTCTGACCCCCCCACTAACACCGACTGCAACCGACCGGAGAGGTAGGAGGAGAACCACCGAAGAACAGTGCCTCCCACTTCCAACCCCTCCAGCCGGCGCAGAAGGATACCATGGTCAATGGTATCAAAAGCCGCTTAGAGGTCAAGGAGCATCAGAACAGAGGATATACCCCTGTCCCGGGCCTGTCAGAGATCATCCATCAACGCGACCAAAGCAGTTTCCGTGCTGTAGCCGGGCCTGAATCCTGACTGCTGAGGGCCTAGATAATTGGCTTCTTCCAAGGACCGCTGGAGCTGGAGCGCCACCACCTTCTCAACAACCTTCCCCATAAAGGGAAGGTTGGAGACTGGACGATAGTTGTTGAGAATGACTGGGTCCAGGGAAGGCTTCGTGAGGAGGGGGCGCACAAGTGCCTCCTTGTAGGGATCTGGAAAGGACCCCCTCCCCTAAGAAGCATTGACAATCTCCTGGACCCAGCTCTGTGGCACCTCCCTGCTGCCCGAGACCAACCAGGAGGGACACGGATCCAGCAAACAGGTGGCGGAACTCACAGCTCCAATGGCCTTGTCCACTTCATCAGGTATCACCAGATCAAACTCTTCCCAGACAGATGGACAAGTACGGACCCCAGTCACCCCAACTGACTCGTTGTCAGTTGACTCTGTTATCCAATTGGAGTCGAGGTCCGCTCGGATCCGAGCAATTTTATCAGCGATTTCAGAGAGAGGAACTCCTCCCTCTGGGCCCAGCCACGTTTTAGTCACACATGCCAGGTCGGCCTCCTCATCCAGGATCAAATCCTGGATGAGGAGAGCTTTATTTATCACCGACCTGGCATTGAGTAGCAGCAGTCTGAGCCCAGGGCCAGAATTACACTCATCACCAGTGCCCAGGGTTGAGCTCATGGAGCCAGAACAAGGAATCGTTATTAAGCAGCGATTCCTTGTTCCCCTGGAACGGCTAGCTCCGTGGCTCCCGCCATATCTGCCTCTCCCCAGCAACACCAGAATATTCCGACCCTCTGCCACCTCAGAGATCGGTGCCCCCTCCCCACCTCTCCAGTGTCAGGTAGGCTAATTAAATCATTCATACCATTTCCATCCGTTTCATCCATACCAAAATCCCACCCAGCCCACCCATAGCAATCACTCGTTTCATACATATTATCACATCCACCCCAATTATCCATCAAATTTAACCTCCCCCAATTTACTCTAAAATTTACTCTATATATTAATTAATAATCAATATTAATATATATAAATTAATTATTAGAAAATTAAAATTAAAAATATTTTTAAAATGTTAAGAATACAGGAGATAGTCCAGTTCATTAATCTATCAGTCAAGTAGCACCTAAGTTCTAAAAAGGTCAGTTCTGGAGATGTTCAAGTTCATTGGGAAATGTCTGAGTCCTGGGTTTACTAGTTCTCTTTCCAAGGCTCTTTTGTGTCGACTGCTGCCACCGGCCGGTCCTCCCGGTCTTTTCCTCTGTCTTCAGCTCCTCCATTTCTACAGAACTCCCTGATTTCCGCTGGTCCCCTTGGTTGCCATCCAATACCTCTGTAGTTATAGGTGGAACTTCCAATTCACAAGCCCCTCCACGATGTCACGCAGTCTGCATACGGACTCCATGGCCTTTAGTAGAGTCCTCCAGCTTCATTGGCGTTTTTCCGCAGTCTCCGCAGCAGCCGGTCCAGGTAGGCCCTCCACCTGATAGACTTTCCAACGCTAAGCGCTCCCACCATATACCTCTCGGCGTCGTGGTGGTGATGTTAGTTTATTTCCTCTCTCGCCTCTCCCTCATCCCTCTTGATCTCTTTATTTCTCGGACTCCGCGCAGCGTGTTATTACATCAAACAGCATCCTGAATCTGTTTGGGGGGGAGGGCTGCTGTGGCGTCAATTCCTCCGATTCCTCTCTCGCCCCCCCC
The DNA here is from genome assembly GCF_031021105.1 of Erythrolamprus reginae. Taxonomy (NCBI): domain Eukaryota; kingdom Metazoa; phylum Chordata; class Lepidosauria; order Squamata; family Dipsadidae; genus Erythrolamprus; species Erythrolamprus reginae. The sequence continues at coordinate 32,839,050 of NC_091956.1, read as the reverse complement.
CTCTCGTTCTCACATCTCGGGGTCGGTTTTCGGCTGGATTCTTAATCCCTTGGTCTTTCCTCCATAGTATGACTTTGCAGAAAACAGAATCAGATCCGCAGATGCCATTTCCGCAGCTCCGCGTCTCAGCTGATCAAACCCCAACGCATCCATGGGTCAGCAATGGATCTCCCCCGCCGTGTAAATGCTCGAGACGGGGGTCTTTGGAGGCAGGGACAATTTACCTCACTGAACAGCCAGAGCAAAGTTTGAAACTTGACTGAAAAAATCCTATATTCACGATGTTCCACCATAGTTCAGCAGAGCTGCGGCTTCTCCAATGCACTGCTGCAGAGAGTCCACCATGGGTGATACTTCAGCCTGATTGGTTAAGGACTGAGTTAAATTAGAATATTAATTAGTTCCGCCCTGTAGCGACCCCCCCTATGGTTCAGTCTAAAAAACTCAGTCGTAGTGTAGGGACTAGAGTTTTCTTCCTCGTTTAATGTTTTGCTTTTAACTGTTTCAATAAATATCAAATAATAAATAATTTCTTTCTCTTTTTTATTTCCTTTCTATAGGAACTGAAGAGGATCAGAAGAGATCAGGCCTCGGCCCTCCGAGGGTACAGCCTGCATCTGTTTACCTCCTCAGGGTCTCTGCTCCCCGTGAGCACCACCCAGAGGTCTGGCTCAACCTAGGCCGGGTCCCTAGCCTCCGTGGCCATACCCCCATCAGGCCTACTGGGCAAGATTAGAGCCAGGGTAAGGCAGTGAGGATCCCTGGTCTCCGTGGCCAAACCTCCAGATGGTAAGGGGCGAAGGTACAGTGCCTCAGCGGCACCCCCCTCCCAACCCCCTCCCCCAACCGCCAAGCCATTGGTTACCGCCATCTGAGGATCGCAGCGGGAAAGCTGGCAATGCGCCAAACCGCCCATCCAGGGCAAGCCGCCTCCATGATTGCCGCTTCCCAGCTGATCCGAGGCTTGCAAATGACAGGCACCGCGAAGGAATCGCCGAATACGGCGCCGCTGCGCCTCAGCGATACCGCTAGGATTAGAGCGGCATGCTGGAAAGGAAGAAGCCGGGATCGCCAAAGCAGTGGGGGGGCCGGATTCAAATCGGTGCGCGAATCAGGCCCTGGCATACAGCAGACGGGCGTGCTTCTGAGGAGGTCGCCAAAATGGGGGAAATGGCGGAGGGTGCGAAAAGTAGCGCCCGCCATTTTAAATACAAGTCGGAGAGCAGCCTGGCCCCGCCCACTCTAAGTGGGGCGATCGCCATTTTGTCAAGAGTGCTGAGACATTCACGAGTGAATTGTTAGCTTCTCAACATTCCTCGCTCCATTTGAACAGCAATTTGACAGTTCATTTTCAACTGGTCGTGAGTACTTTTAATAATGGCTGACCCGAACTCTGGCGGCTCTACTGAGGGCACATCTGGCAGGGAGGAGACCCCTAAACCCAATCCCAAGCCTCACTCCTCCAAACCCAAATCTAAGGCCTCTTCAACAAATAGGAAAGAGGCAGAGAGGAGAATCAAAGCGCTGGAGGCACAGCTGGAGGCCGCCCAAAGGCAGGCCTCGCTGAATCCTCCTCCTCCTTCTTCTCAACCATCTACTTTGGCACAACCCACGCTACCACAGTGGTTGCCTCCCTGTTCCCCAGGGACACAAATGGGGTCGGTGGCTTCGGCCCACACAACAGACCTATATCCAGATAGACAGGCTTATGGGTTCCAGCCAAATGAGATAAACCAACATCCTGACTTGACTGTTCCTCAGGTCCAGCCATGGTTCCAACCTCCTCAATCAGTACCTGGAACTCATTATCCTTCAGCAACATTTACCCCATCAGCTGCGGGGTTAAGGGCCAATGAGACATGGCAAACTATGCCACCAGCCTTACAGGAGATGTTGACCAATGCGTATACCCAGGGGTTATCCATTGGGACTGAGCAAAAGGCTGGATCCCAGACCAGACCACCCAGAAGGGACCTATGGTCGGTGCCAACTCCTTCATCCTTCCCTCATGAAACTGAGATGGATGAAGAGGAGGTAGATACAGACCATGAATGTGAACTGTCTGAGGATGAAGGCCCCCCACCAGAGCAACCAATTTCAGTGACACTGTTCAAACCTGCTTTTTATGATGTCCTTTTAAGAAAGGCGAAGCTGATCACCACTGTGACAAGTTCTTCCAAGCCCTCAGAGGCAGCAGCTGGCTTACAACCAGCAGCACGCCTATTCACGGAACCACAAAAAGAGTCTTGTCACATTCCATCCTCCCAAATCTTTATGGAGAGTGTCAAGCGGCCGTGGCAATATCCGGCGGTGGCACAGGGGCCTTCAATGATGGATCGTAAATTCTACACCTTCGATCCTGAAATTGAGGACTTACTTTCCTTCCCGACTATTGATCAACCGTCAGAGCTCGCTGAGGGGCTAAAACCTGAAGACAGGAGGGCTGAAACACTCATACGTAAAACCCACCCAATGGCTATATGGTATACAGGGTCTGTATACTCTGGCTCCAGGAAATGCAGACCAGGGTAGGGCCAGAAGACGGGCACCTTAGACAGGACTTAAGCAAGCTAATCTTGGCTCAGAATTTTCAGCGGATGCCACTTTAAACGCAGCCAAGTTCGCCTCCAGGGCAATGGCAGCCACCTTATCCTCTAGGAGATTACTCTGGCTACGGTCCTGGCAAGCCGACGCTAAATCTAAATGGCGTCTGGCTTCAGCACCTTTCTATGGATCGGAACTTTTTGGCCAGTCATTGGACAAAGTCCTTATAGAGGATAAGGACAAGAAGAAGGTGCTACCTAAATCGGCCAGGCGAGCAGACCGACGCCAAATGCCCTTCTATCACAGACAGTCCTTTCGTCAGGAGCCTGCCACGGCGGGCACGCAGAATCCGAGGCCTTACTCTGGCGGATACAACCAGAATACGTTCAGGAATAACAGAGGTGGATACAGAAACAGAGGAAGACAGTATCAGCAATCCAGGAAGCCCTTCGGAAATACAAACCAGAAGGGATTCCATGGACAAAAATGACTGGAATACGGAGGTTCCTATTGGAGGCCGGCTCCAGGCATTTGCCACGGTTTGGAGCGGCACAACTACAGATATTTGGGCCCTCAACACAGTTTCTCAGGGCCTCAAAATCAATTTTCTCTGTCTACCACTTCAACGCTTCATACAATGTCCTTGGACCAGTTGCTCTCACAAGAGGGCTCTTTTGCAGCAGGAGGTTCTCCACCTGTTGGACATAGGAGCGATAGAACCAGTTCCCCCAGACCAAAGAGGACTAGGGTACTATTCCATAATATTTGTGGTACCCAAAGCCTCGGGGGGATGCAGACTGATCTTAAACCTGAAGCAGCTCAATCTGTACGTCAAGTATGTTTCAGATTCAAGATGCATTCACTCTGCACTACACTTTCTTGTATAAGAAGAGGTGACTGGATGACCTCCATAGATTTAAAGGAGGCGTATCTGCACATACCAGTGCATACAGATCACCGCAAGTATCTCAGGTTCTGCATCAATGACAATCATTATCAGCTTTTATAAGAGGTTTTTAATTATAACAGTTTTTATAAGACCTCTTTAACTCATACTACAAAAATCTGGGTAGCTTGATTATATAATGTGGGAAAGGATTTATTACTACAGTTCTTCAATCCTGTTAGTCTTTTAATTGTATGTCTTACACCAGTATTGTAAAAAGAGGCACATAGAAGAACCCTGCAATTTTCTGTTTACTTTTTTTAATGACTGAAAGAGTTGACAGGCTTTAATTGTTTATCTGGTGCCTTTCACACTTATCTTCTCATTATGGCATTGTTATAATCATGGATGACTTATTTTTTCCCCTTTTTATTCTGATGAAGCTTTTAACAATAGCATACATTGCATAAATTGTGCTTATTTGGATCCATGCACTTAAACCTGCTTGTGTGGGTGAATCTTTGCACCATTAATTTAATAGTTCCAGTACATATTAAATAAAATTACTTCTAACGCAATAAATAATGTGAAGCAAATATTCAAGAAAAATATATTTGTGTTTCATTTTTTTATACACAGGAAAACAACTAGAAGCATGCTTTAATAATTAATTGGTATAATCAATATTTCTGGGATATTAGACTTACTTTTATATAATGTAATAAGCAGCAGAATTTGAGTGCAGAATTCTGATCAGTGGTTTGTAAAATATGGATGCTAATGCACACATTTATATTACTTGCATACTTTTTAATTCTGTTGTGAAAATAATTGTCTACAATCTATTTCAGCTTATTTAATTATTAAAGTACATGTATTTATTTTTAAAGATTTATTGCACCTTCATTATTTTTAGGAATAACTTAAGGAAACAATTAGACTTTATACTCTTTTCTCCTATTTTCCACACAACAGTCTTGTGAGGTGAGGTGCACTGAGAGAATATATTGAATATTCTTTTAATATTCTTGATGATAACTATGTATAACTTAGTTGAAGACTTCCAATACAAATGGCTCCATAATTGGTTACCTTTCTTTCCTCCATTCTTCCTCTCTGGATGACTAGGTGAATGGTGAGTGAATTCTTTCATCTTAAATAACATGGATGCAGCATTACTTTAATAATAAAAGGTGATTCTCCCTCAACAAATAACTCCACTCCAGAAAATAAAGAGAGAAAAAAGCTAGATGTGCTTTTTTCAGTTGTTGAAATCTTGGGTAGAGAAGAAGGGGATAATTGTTCTACTCTGAGCTCTGATTCGATAGATACAGCTATAAAATTTGAATATATTGTTATCTCAGAAAGGTCAAATAACATATTTTAAATTCATGGTAATTGCAGTTGTTTTATAAACAGATGGACAGTAAATTTACAAGCTTGCAAACTAAAATTACGATCCAAGAAAAATTGGATGTTACTGTATATTCATATATAAATAAAAATGTAAATCTGATAAAAATATACTCTTGCGTTCTACAGTGGGGAAAAATGTATTTAGTCAGATACCAATTGTGCAAGTTCTCCCACTTAAAAAGATGAGAGTGCCCTGTAATTGACATCATAAGTAGACCTCAACCACGAGAGACAACATGAGAAAACGCATCCAGAAAATCACATTGTCTGATTTTTAACAAATTTATTTCCAAATCATGGTGGAAAATAAGTATTTGGTCAATAACAAAAGTTCATCTCAATACTTTGTTATATATCCTTTGTTGGCAATGAAAGAGGTCAAACATTTTCTGTAAGTCCTCACAAGGTTGGCACACACTGTTGCTGGTGTGTTGGCTCATTCCTCAATGCAGATCTCCTCAAGAGTAGTGATGTTTTGGGGCTGTCGCTGGGCAACACGGACTTTCAACTCCCTCCAAAAGTTTTTTATAAGGTTGAGATCTGGAGACTGACTAGGCCACTCCAGGACCTTAAAATGCTTCTTACAAAGCCACGTTTCATCTTCAGTGGCGTTGCTGATGGAAGGTGGTTTGCACTCAAAATCTCACAATACATGACCCCATTTATTCTTTCATGTACACGGATCAGTTGTCCTAGTCCCTTTACAGAGAAATCGCCCCAAAACATGATGTTGCCATCCCCATGCTTCACAGTAGTTATGGTGTTCTTTGGATGCAACTCAGCATTCTTCCTCCTCCAAACATGACAAGTTGTGTTTCTACCAAACAGTTCTAAATTTGGTTTCATCTGACCATATGACATTCTCCCAATACTCTTCTAGATCATCCAAATGCTCTCTAGCAAACTTCAGACGGGCCCAGACATGTACTGGCTTAAGCAGGGGGACACGTCTGGCACTGCAGAATCTTGAGTCCCTGGTGGCGTAGTGTGTTACTGCTGGTAGCCTTTGTTACATTGGTCCCAGCTCTCTGCAGGTCATTCACTAGGTTCCCCTGTGTGGGTCTGGGATTTTTGCTCACCGTTTTTGTGATCATTTTGACCCCATGGGATGAGATTTTATGTGTAGTCTCAGATCAAGGGAGATTATCAGTGGTCTTGTATGTCTTCCATTTTCTAATTATTGCTCCCAGAGTTGATTTCTTCACACCAAGCTGCTTGCCTATTGCAGATTCAGTCTTCCCAGCCTGGTGCAGGGCTACAATTTTGTTATTGGTGTCCTTCGACAGCTCTTTGGTCTTCACCATAGTGGAGTTTGGAGTGTGACGGTTTGGGGTTCTGGACAGGTGTCTTTTATACTGATAACAAATTCAAACAGATGCCATTACTACAGGTAATGAGTGTAGGACAGAGGAACCTCTTAAAGAAGAAGTTACAGGTCTGTGAGAGCCAGAAATCTTGCTTGTTTGTAGGTGATCAAATACTTATTTTCCACCATAATTTGGAAATAAATTCATTTAAAATCAGACAGTGTGATTTTCTGGATGTGTTTTCTCATGTTATCTCTCATGGTTGAGGTCTACCTATGATATCAAATACAGGCCTCTCTCGTCTTTTCAAGTAGAATTTGCACAATTGGTATCTGACTAAATACTTTCTTCCCCCACTGTATGTTATTGTTGTTCTGAATGACAAAAATTTGTCATTCCTATGATTCTCTTTTAAAGCAGATTCAGGGACCCTCAAGGAGTTTTGCTGTTACTGTCTGCTCCTCTGCAAACCTTGTTCTTTCATTCTTTTTGGATTGTTAAATTTAATAGAATAAAGACATTTACATTTGAAAGATGGGTAGAAACGTCATACATGAGATTTTTATGACTATACATCCATCAAAATGTGTTGGTAAAACACATTTATGATTTACCGGTAATTATACTTAATTTTGATTACTCAATTATTATTTTCTTTTTGTTATATTTCATTCTTAGATTTTATTTTGTAATCTTTTGAAGGTGCAGATATAAGCCTAGATCCTTTTTCTTTATAAATTACATTTAGAGTGCTTTGTAGAATTTTGATTGTTTTAGCATGCATTGGGTTTATAGCTGTCAAGAAAAAAAAGTCAGCCACAGAAATCGGTTTTAATGATGTTTGAAAAGGGTTATGAGTAGTCATAGTAATTTGACTTGAATTTCTAAGTGATATGATTGTAAGGTGTACATTATGTGATTGCATCCCTTAGTGATGGCTGTCCTCGCAGACCCATTGCCTTGATTAAGCAAGGACTATCTGCAAATAATACATGACATTATTTATATCAAATAATATACAAGTTGTAGCATCTTAAAGTTGAACAATAACTGAAGTGGAATATATACAGAAAAATGTTTTATAGCTAATTTCATAGTTAATATAAGAGTTGATTATAATAGATGTACCATCAATTTAGATTCAAATAATTGATTTATATCATTAATACAATTTGAATTCATTCATAAAGTTAATCAACTTGGTTTTCATTGAATCAATCTGTCCTGAATAATTTTATTTACCTTATAGGAGATTTTTAGTTTTATCAGTCCTTCAGAAGCTAGAGGTGGTTGAGACTGCCATCTTGTGGAATTGAAATGTTTGTTTATATTTTTGTAAATATTCAGATACATTAATTCTAAGAATTAAACAAATCTTTAGTTTCTAAGTCTTACTAAATGAAGAACACAAACATGAAAGTATCACTGCTATTAATTATTATTATCTCTTTTATTCATTAAACATGAAACAGAAATATTATTATTATTATTAATAGTAATAATAATAATAATAATAATAATAATAATAATAATAATAATAATAAATAGTAGTATTACTTCCATCATCAACACCATCATTAACCTTCATGACATATGGCTTGGTTATCTAAATCGCCATCGGTTTTTCTTGGTTTCTGTCTTGATTGTACAATTACCCCATGCCCCTGGATTGTACAATTATCCAATGCCCAAAATGTGTGTTTTGGCCTACCCAGGCTCCAAAGAGTTCCCTGGAGCTGGTAAGGGTAAAAATGCCCTCCCCCAGAGGCTCTCTTGAAGCCAAAAACACCCTTCCAGAGCCTCTCTGCAAGCCAGAAATCAGCTTGCCAGCACACACATGCATGTTGGAGGTAAGGGAGCACAACAGCTCACTTGCCAGCAGATATGGTTCCACGTGCCACCTGTGGCATCCGTGCCATAGTTCGCCATCACTGCCCTAGGTGGCACGCAGAGCCCTCTCTGTGGGCACATGAGCCATCACTCCAGCTTAGCTCCAATGCACATGTGTGCATGCTCTCTACCAGCCAACTGGTTTTGGGGTCTCTCTTGCACATGGAGCAGGACATGCACACATATGAGCGGAGTGCGAATGGCACGTGGGTGTCATGCATGCATGTGCAGCAATTGGGTCATGCATGGGGGGTGTTGCACGTGTATGTGTGGGGTCATGTGTATATGCAGAGGAGGTCATATGTGCATTGCATTATGGGTTTTGGAATACAGCGATGACACCTGGTAGCATCTAGGAATTGTTCTTAGTTATCATACTTGCCCTCTGGACACAATTTCCGGTAAATATATATATCTGGCCACCATCAAGGCCATGTTCAAAAGATCTTTGAAAACTAGCTCTTTCCCCAGCTGTGAATTAGGGTGGGTTAGTTAATTTCCTTTCCAGCTTTATTTCTTTGTACGTTGGACATGGACTTATATGTGAGCTTTTGGAATATCGCTGAGATGGGCATATTCTCCCTCATGGTGGATATAGCAGCCATGCATGGGTTAAAACTGTCTGTTCAGTGATTGGACTGATCCTGCCAAAGCTTCTATTTATGTTTTTGACATCCTTCTTGGCTCCAGTTCATTTTCCCAGTTGTTCAGCTAGGATGGTTGTGCCACAGCTATTCCCAATTGAGGTGTTTTATCTGAAAATATTGTGAGAACCTTAGAAAACAAAGGTTTCAGATTGGATTGTCTTCCCTAATGGGAGTCTGTGCCAACTTGACTGGTTGGGGAGGCAGCTGGAGCGCGGGTGGCTGCTTGCACCCCACGTGGGGAAGGAAAGCAGAGGATTAGCCCTTTTTGCATAGTCTTCCCTACTTAATTGGCCCCTGGGGGCTCTCAGGGACTTTAATTATCCAGCAAGGCTTCTTTCCACCACTCTTAGATAGGCTCAGCGGCAGCTGCTGGCATGGTTGATCTCTTGGGCAAACAGTGTCATGCCTGCCATTTTGGAGCAGAGCGATTGGCCCTAACACCAAAAGGATCGAGAAAGCAGTTTGGGGCTTCTATTCTCAGGCTCTCCTCACCCTAATTCTGAGACTGCTTGGAGCAACTAGACAGCCTTAGATTCCCAGATCTGTGTGCAGCATCGCTCTTCAGCTTGACAACGAACTCCTCTCCTTCCCTCTTCCCTCGATCACAAGGTTCCAGCAGCCATATTTATTTCAGTTGGGCCTATAGAAAACCTCTAGAGGACTTCAATATTACTAGCCAGTCTAGCAACCTGCTTCTTATACAGGAAGACAATCAATCAGGCTTATCAAAGGGCAATTACTAGTATTTCTCTAAGACTGGGCTGTACTTGCATTGGGCTGATTGCGGTTGCTGACCACCCCAGTGGAGTTTTGCGCTCCTCTATTCTTTGAACAACCAACGCCACAGGAGATAATTCCTGTTCACAGGAACAGGACCTAATCCATCCATAGCAGAGAAGCATCTTTATAATGTCGTTCCAGACCCCTCAAAGTTTCCCCAGGTTCCAACAGTTGATGCTCTGCATGCTGCGTCCAGTGTTCCAGGTGATCCAGCGGAGTCACTGCAATTGGAGGATGGCCGAATGGAACTCTCTTCAGCATGCACATCAGTCCACTACCTGGGCAATCCAGGTGGCCACAATGGCATCTTTCTTTGCAAGATCATCATTAATCTGGTTAAGGCAGTGGCAGTGTCAACCACGAAGGGCCACTCTCACCAAGACATTAATAAGTTGATCACAGCAGACCAAATCATTCCAGATTGCTAGGGACAATGGTAACAGCCAGCAGGCTTCTATGGCTCAAAATGCTCACCATAAGTGGAACTTAGCCACAGCATGCTATGAAGGAGAACATTTATTTGACAAATGTTAAAACCCTCTGCTCACTGAAATGGACCATAGAAAGATCCTCCCAGCGGTCACCAGACTCTCCAACTACCAACGAGCCCCATACCTTAAGTGATAACCTTACTGAGCAGATGCTTACATCTAGAGGTCGCAAGGTTTATGGCCGACGTTTTAAGCCATGACAAGATAAACCATAGAGGGGACGTCCCTTTAGAGGTAGACTTCCCTTTCAAGGAGGAGAAGGTCATTCCGCTTGGTGCCCCCAATAAGTGCACACCCGAGCATCCCAACAGGAGTCATCTGATCCATTTTACTGACCAATGGGAAGAGTCCACTTCGGACGCTTGGGTTTGAAAGACAATAAAAGCAGTTCTATCCCTAGCGTTCCTCTCCATCAAGGTTCTTTCTCCATTGCCCTGTCTCCCGTATTCCATATAGGAGACTCCTCATGGTAAAGGCTATTCAGCATTTACTCGATATCCACTCCATCAAATTAGTTCTGCAGGAGCAACGAGGACAGGGCTTCTATTCGATATTGTTTATAGTACCAAAGGCTTTGGGTGGGGTGGGAGATGGAGAGCAGTTCTGGATTTTAAAAGATTGAACCGCTACATTGTTTACAAGCTGTTCAAAATACACTCTTTAACAACAATTTTGGAGGGCGTTGTTGTGATTCCGTCCGAGGCCCCTCAGGGAACGGCTGATCTTCTGTCGGTTTCCTGCTCAGAGGGGGAGGATGAGGAACAGGAGGTGCAGGCAGACGAGGAGGAGGAATCCCAGGCTGAGGAAGAGGGGGAACAGCCAGAGGCCCCCGAGAGGGAGCTCTCCCCAGCAAGCAGCCTGGATTCCTTAGAGGAAAATGCACAAGCGATAATCGATCTGCGACAGAGAAGAGCAACACAAAGAAGGGACCAATTGGCTAGGTACTTTCAGCACTAAAGAGGCAACAGCTGGGTTTGGGTGTGGTGCTCTCTGGAAAGGCTAAAAGGCAGACCCACCCTTCCTGGCTTGTGGAGTATTATCTTTGGGAGTCCTGGGACCTGGCTGTGATCTTTGGCGTCTTGGAATTCTGGTTTGTGACTTTGAATACTGAAACCTTGGGGGAAAAAGGTGGGGGTCTTATGCTCTACAGTGGTGGGTGTGCCAGCAAGAAGTTTGCTGTATTGTCTGGACATCAGGACTCTGCTGTAAAGTCTCCTAGCCTGCCTGTTGGGAAGAACAGGTTTTTCTCTGTGTTTATTTTTCAAGCTATAAAGTACTTTTGCTTTAACCAGCGTGTCTGGCTGTTTTTTCCAGTTGGTGTTGAGGTCTGGGGGAACCCAGACAGAACAGGCGTTAGGGAGGGTGATCTACCCTCTTCTATTGATTTAACAGAAGCATACCTACATGTCCCTATCTCTCCTCACCACAGGCAGTTCCTCTGATTTCATCTCATAGGAACACATTATCAATATTGGGCATTGCCCTTTGGGTTGTCTTCAGCCCCTCGGGTACTTACCAAACTATTAGTAGCAATAGCAGCAACTCTTAGGGCCACTCCAGTACATGTTCAGTGCTACTTGGACATACTAGTTCAGTCTGTCTCCCCTGAGGCAGCTTGGGGGGGGGGGAGACTTACGTATGACTATCCAAGCACTGGAGCACCATGGCTTCTCCATAAACTGGGAGAAGAGCCATTTGTGTCCCTCCACTAGAATACTTCACTTAGGAACAGTCATTGACTCTATAGAGGACAGAGTCTATCTTTCTTCTGAGAGGCAGAATAGTATTCGCTCCCTGGTCAGTGCCGTTCTAGGGGCCCAGACGTCACCGATAGTGAATTTAGCTAGACTGTTAAGAAAGCTAGACTGTTAAGGCATCAGTCTTTAACATTGTACCCTGGGCTAGGGCTCATTCCAGGAACCTTCAATGGTTTTTATTGCCCTTCCAGAAAGCTGGCAGAGGAACCTCACCAGCCTGAATCCAAATCCCTCCTTGGGTAAAAGAGAGCCTCTTATGGTGGAAGTCCCCAGCCTTAACGAATGGCACCCTATTCTGGAAATCAGACAGGATACTCCTTACTATGGACGCCAGTCTGACAGGATGGGGCACTCATCTAGAATCACATATGAATCAAGGATGGTGGTCCAAAGAAGGAAGCAAACTCAGCATCAATATTCTGGAGCTGAAAGCTATCCATCTGGCACTTCAGCATTTCCAGCACTTAATCTCTGGGCACCAGTTTTGGTAAAGGCCGACAACATCATGGCGAAGGCCCATGTAAATCGACAAGGCGGAACAAATTGACAAGGTGGAACATTAATGTCAGTAGCCCAGCAGATCAGTTCATGGGGAGAACTCAATCTCCTCTCAATCCAAATAGATCACATTTTGGACGTGGACAATGTGCAGGCCGATTGGCTCAGCCAAACATCGCTTAATCAGGTGGAATGGCGTCTCCATCCAGACTTATTCCATGAAGTAGTGGAGAGGTTTGGAACCCGCTGACGGACTTGTTTGCCAGTCTAGCCAATGCACAGATTGGTCACTATTTCACCAGATTCATCACGCAAGGAGCACTGGGCATGAATGCTATGTGATGCCCTTGGCCCAAAAGGTTACTGTACGCCTTTCCCCTGAATCCTGATCATTACCAGGGTGATCAGGAAATCAATTTTGAAAAGGGCACAGATTATTCTGATAGCCCCATTCTGGCCTCGCAGAATGTCTGGTTTGCAGACATTCAATACTTTTCAGTGCCACCTCTGTGGCGATTACCTCACAGGATAGACTCATTCAGCTAGGGGTCAGTACTCCATCCGAACCCTCAGTGGCTCAAACTGACTGCCTGGCACATGAGCAGGTCACTCTGAAGAGGGACAGAATTCACAACAAGATCATTAAGACCATGCAGTTGTCCAAAAGGTGTTCAACAACAAGAATTTGCAATGTGACCTGGGTTATGTTCTGCCGGGGCAGAATGGGCATCATTCATTGGAGGGAGCAGAGATTGAAGTACTGATTTTTCTCCAAGCTGGCTTGGACAAAGATCTCCATACCAACACCTTGTGTAGACAAATGACAGTCTTGGTGACTGTCATCACAGGGGGTCATTATGGATCTGTAGCCCATCATCTGCATATTAAGAAGTTCATTCGAGCTGCTACCCCTATTGCCCCGCCAGTAATACATTGTTATCCATCTTGGAATTTACCCAAGGTTCTGAAGTCCCTGATCATGGGCCTGTATAAGCCCCTCATGGAGTCATCCTTGTGCCATCTCACATGTAAAGTGGCTTTCTTAGTAGCAATTACATCAGCCAGAAGTGTGTTTGAACTGGCTGCCCTGTCAATTTGGGAGGACCTATGCATATTTCATACAGACAAGGTGGAATAACGCTGGGATCTCACCTTTTTACCCAAAATCAACACAACATTTCATAGGACACAAGACAATTGCCCTTCCAATCTTTTGTGCACATCCAGTACATCCTAAAGAAAAGGTCTGGCATACATTGGATGTGCGAAGGTCACTATGTATGTACATTTAATGCATGGAGGAGTTCAGGAACTCAGAGGCTCTGTTCATTTCCTTCCATCCAGCTTCCAAGGGATGCAAGGTATCTCCATCTACGATAGGTAGATGAATCCGTTCCACCATTGCTAAGGCATATGAGATGCAAGCAGAAAGGGTTCCTTCAAGACTCACTGCCCATTCAACCAGAAGCGCAGCTACTTCTATGGCATGAGCGACCCAGGCATCGCTAGAGGAGGTGTGCTGGGCAGCTACTTGGACTTCCCCCTCACCATTGGTGCAACATTACAAAATTGATTCATACACGTCAGCGAAGGCAGCATTCAGTTGGAGGGCTCTTCAGCAAGTTGTGAGACATTGAGATCTCACCAATTATTAGAGCCCTCCCATAGTAGATATTCAGCTTAGTTATGTCCTATGCATGGCTGCTATATCCACCATGAGGGAGAAGGGGTGTTGGTTCTACCTTATACACCTCTTCTACGATGGTGGATATAGCAGCCAGCCCCTCCTTATTCTAAATGTGAAGGTTGGCTTTAGTTGAGGTAATAGAGTATCGGGACTGTAACACGGCAGTCTGCCGCTTCTTCATTTTGAACTGGAGCTAGGAAGGATGTGAGCAACATAAATAGAAGCTTTGGCAAGCTCAGTCCAATCACTGAGCAGACAGGATTAACCGATATACGGCTGCTATATCCACCATTGTAGAAGAGGTGTATCAGGTAGGACCAATGCCCCCCTTTCAGCTAGAATTTATTTATTTATTTATTTATTTATTTATTTATTTATTTATTTATTTATGTACTTATGTACTTATGTACTTATTTACTTATTTACTTATTTACTTATTTACTTACTTACTTACTTACTTACATACTTACATACTTACTTACTTACTTACTTACTTACTTACTTACTTACTTACTTACTTACTTACTTACTTACTTACTTATTTATTTATTTGTATGCTGCCCCTCTCTGCAGACTCGGGCCGTCTCACAACAATAATAAAACAATGTACAGAGAACAAATCTAATATTTCAAAATATCTAAAACCCATTATTTAAAAGAACATACAACACAAGCATACCATGCATAATACTATATAGGCCTGGGGGAGATGTCTCAATTCCCCCATGCCTGATGGCAGAGGTGGGTTTTAAAGAGTTTGCGAAAGACAAGGAGGGTGGCGGCAATCCTAATCTCCGGGAGGAGCTGGTTCCAGAGGGTCGGGTATGCCACAGATAAGGCTCTTCTCCTGGGTCCCGCCAGATGACATTGTTTAGTCGACAGGACCCGGAGAAGGCCAACTCTGTGGGACCTAACCGGTCGCTATGATTCGTGCGGCAGAAGGCAGTCTCGGAGATATTCTGGTTCAATGCCATAAAGGGCTTTATAGGTCATAACCAACACTTTGAATTGTGACTGGAAACTGATCGACAACCAATGCAGACTGCGGAGCATTGGTGTAACATGGGCATACCTGGGAAAGCCTATGATTGCTCTCGCAGCTGCATTTTGCACGATCTGAAGTTTCCGAACATTCTTCAAAGGTAGTCCCATGTAGAGAGCGTTACAGTAGTCGAACTTCAAGGTAATGAGGGCATGAGAGACTGTGAGCAGTGACTCCCGGTCCAGATAGGGCTGCAACTGGTGCACCAGGTGAACCTGGGCAAATGCCCCCCCTCACTACAGCTGAAAGATGGTTCTCTAATGTTAGCTGTGGATCGAGGAGAACGCCCAAGTTGCGGACCCTCTCTGAGGGGGTCAATAATTCCCCCCCCCAGGGTGATGGACAGACAGATGGGATTGTCCTTGGGAGGCAAAACCCACAGCCACTCCGTCTTATCAGGGTTGAGTTTGAGTCTGTTGACACCCATCCAGACCCTAACGGCCTCCAGGCACCGGCACATCATTTCCACTGCTTCGCTGACTGGACATGGGGTGAAGATGTAAAGCTGGGTATCATCAGTGTACTGATGATACCTCACCCCATGCCTTTGGATGATCTCAGCCAGCGGTTTCATGTAGATGTTAAATAGCAGGGGGGAGAGGACTGATCCCTGAGGCACCCCACAAGGGAGGGACCTAGAGGTCGACCTCTGACCCCCCACTAACACCGACTGCAACTGACTGGAGAGATAGGTGGAGAATCACTGAAGGACAGTGCCTCCCACTCCTAACCCCTCCAGCCGGCGCAGAAGGATACCATGGTTGATGGTATTGAAAGCCTTTGAGAGGTCGAGAAGCACCAGGACAGAGGATAAACCCTTGTCCCAGGCCCGCCAGAGATCATCCATCAACGCGATCAAAGCAGTTTCCGGCCTGAATCCTGACTGCTGAGGGCCTAGATAATCGGCTTCTTCCAAGGAGTGCTGGAGTTGTAGCGCCACCACCTTCTCAACAATCTTCCCCATAAAGGGAAGGTTGGAGACTGACCGATAGTTGTTAAGAATGGCTGGGTCCAGGGAAGGCTTCTTGAGGAGGGGGTGCACAAGTGCCTCCTTGTAGGGAGCCGGGAAGGACCCCCTCCCCAAAGAAGTGTTGACAATCTCCTGGACCCAGCTCCGTGTCACCTTCCTGCTGGCCGAAACCAGCCAGGAGGAACATGGATCCAGTAAGCAGGTGGCAGAACTCACAGCTCCAATGGCTTTGTCCACTTCATCAGGTGTCGCCAGATCAGACTTTTCCCAGACAGAAGGAAAAGTACAGGCCCTAATCACCTCGACTGACTCGTTGTCAGTCGACTCTGTTATGTAATCGGAGTCGAGGTCCTCCTGGATCTTAGCGACTTTATCAGCGAAAAATGTGTTAAAATCCTCGGTGCTACTCTTCAAGGGCTCCCCAACTCCCCCTTGGTTAAGAAGGGAGAGGGTCACCCTAAACAGAGCGGCTGGGCGATATTCCGCTGATGCAATCATTATGTTCAGGGAATCAGTTTTCTCATAAAAAAATCCTGTTATAGAATTAAGAAATGTTCACTGTATGGTAGGTCTAATAATAGACACTATATACAATCAAATCATTTGGTTTGAGTTCCTTTTATTATACAAATAGGTTCCTTTTATTGAGTTCCTTTTGTATTATTAAAATATTATACAAATAGGAACTATTTTACTTCTCCTATTTTCTCTTACTATTTTAAATATTTATTCTCTTCTCTTTTCAGGATCTGGAGATAGTATATTCTTATTTACATGGAATGGAAGCTTTGTCTAATTTAAGAGAACATCAACTCAGGTAAGCTGAATTAATTGTATTTCATTCTGTTTTTAAGCCTATACAGTTTTGTTACAAAGTATTGTTTTAATTGACTACTGCTTTGCAATTTTTAAATATAACAAATTTTATTATAGATGAAATTAACATTAAAGAAAAATAACACAAGTTAGAAGTAAATAATGGTTTAGGCAAAACTCATCTCATTTTTCAAGTAAAACTGACCTCATATTATCTTGCATAACTGTCGTGAATTATTAGACAATTTTTAATGAATGGAGAAAAATATGGCCATCATTTTTATTTATAGAAATGTCTTTTAGAATCTTAATGAAGTTAACAGCTAATGTAAAAGTATTTATCTTGTTTTTCATTATAGGAGAATTAAAAAAAAATACTACAAAATTTCCAATTTTTAATTAAAATGTTTTGCAAGCACATACAATTTCAAAATTTCAAATTAAAACATAAGTATGTGGATTTTTTGGTATGTGCACATGCCATATGTGGAAGTTGCTCTAGTAAAAGTAAATTAATAAACCAAAAGAATGCTCAACCAAGTTCTTGAATGAGTTAAAAAAAATTATAATCTGTCATTAGATGAAAGTAGTATTAGTGTCTGTCAAAATCCTTATGGCAGTGGTCCCCAACCTTTCTGGCTCCACGGACTGGCAGTGGCAGAATTGGGGAGGGGATGGTTTCTCATGCTATATTCAAAAGAAGCTTCCCACGCTCAACCACTGCTTCTGCCCAGTTACCAACAGGCTACAGAGTGTGGATCAGTACCAGTCTATGTCTTGGAGGCTGGAGAATCCCATCTTATGAAAAACATTTAATTATCAGAGTTCAGCAACCAAATAAGTCTACTTATTAGTTACCATATACTTTAAATTATAACAACAATTCTAATGTGCCCGCCATCTGAAATCATCTGATCCATAGTTTTGAAACATAGTCAGTTGGCTACCTCATGAGAGTGGAAGAGAGTGGCCTTCTGTTTGGCTGCAGTTGTGAGTAGTTTTCTGTATTCCCAAAATAACATATTACCTAAATAAATAAGCCTTATTATATTTAATTAGGTTTAATTATCCTATATAATCCTAACTGGCTCAAGGTTGACTCAGCTTTCCATACTTCCGAGGACACGGATTGTTAGGGGCCATATGCTGACTCTAAACCGCTTAGAGAGGGCTGTAAAGCACTATGAAGAAGTATAGAAGTCTTGTGCTATTGCTATTAATTATTATTATTATCTTCATTTATTAGTTATAAACATGCCTCTGGTACTTATTTGGAAAAATGTTGACTTCTTTCTTGGAGACTTAGAAAAAGGGGTCAATGGATGATTTTTCAGGCATGTTGAAGGAAAGCAATCCTTGAGGTTACAGGCTGCAAGCAGTATAAGTTTTAAAAAATAACCTGGCACTTGAACCTGACCTTACTTGGAACAGGCTTCAGGAACAACTTTTAAATATGTTCAGTTATGATTTGCATCAAATTCAGCCTCTGAACTATCTGTAAATGCAGTCTCATGAACTAATAATGTTGAAGGATAACAAGAATGCAAATGATCATGGGCAGACTTTTTCTTTTCGGGAGATGTTGCAGCTGGTAAACTAGTGTTGCTTAATCAAAATTAGCCCCCAATGATATCTAAATTTCAAGTAGCAGAACTGGATTAGGGAATATTTGAATCTGTAGGGTGTAACTTCATCTAATTCTACTTCAAACCTGCCTCTCTTATTTGATAAAATATTGTTCTCTGTTAGACATTTGTGAGTAAACTACATGGGAGAGAAATTTGTATCCCATCAGATTTTTCACAACATTGTTTCATGAAGAAATAGAATTTGCTAATTGTCATTATGAAATGGCAAAGATGACTTCTGGAAGTTAGAAATCACTGTATTTAACCCTGACAATTGCTGTAAAAAAGCTGAGCAAAAATCAAATATCTGAAACCAAATGGAAATGATGGTTCCTTCATTTTTCAACTCGGCAATTTTCATTTAGGAATGCTACCAGTTTTACTTTCATCTAAGTTATATTTCATCTAAATGTATATTTATTAAGAAAAAATACATACACTGCACACTGCTAAATATATATAATTATTTCAAATATCGGCATTAAAGAATAGACAACATTTTACTGCTGCCTTTAAAAAGTAATCATGGTTTCAGTTTCTACTATAATTAGTTCAGCTGAAGATATACTGTATTTTTGGGAGTATAAGACGCACCTTTTTACCCCCCACAAGAGGGTCGAAAACTGGGTGCGTCCTATACACCAAATGCTGCACCAGGGGTGGGGGAAGGGAGTTGGCAGGACAGCAGTAATAGCCGCAATTGGTGGCAACAGACAGCTGACTGGCGGTATTCCAGAAGATTGAGCCAACCGCCAATAAGAAAGGAAGAATGAAGGGGGAGATAGCGAAGTTAGCAATCGAAATGCGAGGTTCACCGGAGAAAATGCAAGGTTTAATTTCCAGTGCCTGGGGTGGAGGTTAGTGTGCTCCGATCAGCTTCTGATAACACCAACACAGAGGAGCAATGGGGGATGGGGAGCACTCCTGAGGTGGAGAAGGAAAGCAGGAGCCTCAAAGGGCAAACACTCAGCTGCAATGAAAGGCTTTGGATGAATGCTCCCCCCATGCCCCCATGCCCCCCCATCAGCCGATCAGCAGAGACGCTTTCTGGGAAAGACAGGAGAAGCTGCTCTCCCTGCACTCTCCCTGCATGGTCCGAGTGTCAGACTCTGCCATGAGTGTTTGTGTGTGTGTATGTGTGTGTGTGTGTGTGTGTGTGTGTGTGTGTGAGAGAGAGAGAGAGAGAGAGAGAAGAGAATGAAAGAGGACAGAAGGGAGAAGGGTTTGTATCACTGACTAGCCTAGCCTCTCTCTTTCCCAGGGTGAGATCTGACTAAAGCAACCCCCAGCTTTGCCATGACTACAGAAGGAGATCCTTTTCACATCTTGTTAGATAATTTTCGATCGTTTCTGCAAGGGGGGGGAGAGATAAGCAGCTCCTCTTTCCCTCCCTTCCTCCTTCTCAAAAAACTGCAACTTTGTCCCTTGCGCTTCCTTTCCTGAATCTCCGGTGATAATCTTTATGGCTCTTTGTAAATACAGTGATCCCCCGTTTATTGCGTCCCCAACCATTGCGAACAGGGTACTTCGCTATTTTTCAACCCGGAAGTCAAAATACAATCTACGCATGCGTGCCCGTTTTTTCTATGGGCACGCATGCGTAGATGGCAACCGGGAGATCAGCTGCTGGGCGGCTTCCCTGGGTCTTCCCCCTCTTGCTGGCGTCAGCGAGGAGTTTCCCCACCGCCCACGCAAACTCCTCGCTGCCGCCCGCCCTTCGCCCACCCACGCCGTTCATTCCCGCCGCTTTCGAGCTGAGTCCTGAAGCGAATTCGCTCCAGGACTCAGCTCGAAAGCGCCGAGAGCCAGCGTGGACAAGCCGTTCGCTGGCGCTGGCTATCGGCGCTTTTGAGCTGAGTCCGGAAGCGAATTCGCTCCCGGACTCAGCTCGAAAGCGCCGAGAGCCAGCGTGGACAAGCCGTTCGTTGGCGCTGGCTATCGGCGCTTTTGAGCTGAGTCCGGAAGCAAATTCGCTCCCGGACTCAGCTCGAAAGCGCCGAGAGCCAGCGTGGACAAGCCGTTCGTTGGCGCTGGCTATCGGCGCTTTTGAGCTGAGTCCGGAAGCAAATTCGCTCCTGGACTCAGCTCGAAAGCGCCGAGAGCCAGCGTGGACAAGCCGTTCGTTGGCGCTGGCTATCGGCGCTTTTGAGCTGAGTCCGGAAGCGAATTCGCTCCCGGACTCAGCTCGAAAGTGCCGAGAGCCAGCGCCCCCCGGACCCTCAACCCGGGTTTGGGGGGCTGCTAGGAAGCCCCCCATGCCGGCGGCAAACAGCCGCGCCACCCCCAATCTTCGGCTCCTCGCTAGCGCTGTGGGAGTAAAAACACCATCTGCACATGCGCAGATGGTGTTTTTACTTCCGCAGCGCTACTTCGCGAAAACCCGCTCGTTGCGGGGGGTCCTGGAACGGAACCCTCGCAACGAGCGGGGGATCACTGTAGAGCTAAAAAGTTTAAAGAGCAAAGTAGCCACAGTTAGAGGAAGACTAGCTCAGGAAGTTTGAATACGCTTGCAGTGCACCCTAATCCCTAACGCAGGGGTTTTCAAACCTGACAACTTTAAGACTAATGAACTTCAACTCCCATTCCTGAACTAGCATGACTGGAGGATTCTGGGAATTGAAGTCCACAAGTCTTAAAGTTGCCAAGTTTGGAGACCCTTGCACCCCTAATCTCTAATCCCGGGCTCTTCAAACTTGACAGCTTTAAGACTAATGAACTTCAACTCTCATTCCTGAGCTAGCATGACTGGAGGAGGATTCTGGGAATTGAAGTCCACAAGTCTAAAATTTGCCAGGTTTGGAGACCCTTGCACCCCTAACCCCTAATCCAGGGATTTTCAAACTTGACAGCTTTAAGACTAATGAACGTCAACTCCCATTCCTGAACTAGCATTACTGAAAGATTCTGGGAATTGAAGTCCACAAGTCTTAAAGTTGCCAAATTTGAAGACCACTGGGTTAGGGATTAGGGGTGCAAAAGTGTCCAAACCCCGGCAACTTTAAGACTTGTAGACTTCAACTTCCATTCCTCAGCTAGCATGACCAGAGGAGGAATTCTGGGAGTTGTCAAGTTTGAAGTTTGTAAAAATTGTCCATGGTTGTAAAAAGTATACATGTTTGTAAAACGTATTCTGCTACACTGGTATTTTATTACTTTATTTCTTGCTTTGCACCTTTAAAATCTAGGTGCTTGTAATATTCCATTGCTTCTTATATTCCAAAAAATACGGAATACAAATAAAGTCATACCTAGTCTTACGAACCTAATTGGTTCCAGGGGGAGGTTCGTAAGACGAAAGGTTCGTAAGACGAAACATTGTTTCCCATAGGAAACAATGTAAAGTCAATTAATCCGTGCAACCAAACCCCCCCCCGCAAAAAAACGCTGCCGCCGTGCTGTCACCTTTTAAAACAGCCTGGGGGCTTCTCAGCAACCTCCCGAACGCCGAACGCCAAACCCGAACTTCCGGGTTCGGCATTTGGGAGGCCGCCGAGAAGCCCCCAGGCTGTTTTAAAAGGTGACAGCCGGGCGGCGGGGCTTCCCAGCAGCCTCCGAACGCCGAACGCGGAAGTTCGGGTTTGGCGTTCGGTTTCAGGAGACGGCTGGGAAGCCGCGCGGCTGTTTTAAAAGATCACAGCCGGTCTGGGGGGCTCCCCAGCAACCTCCTGAACCCCGAACTTTTGTCGAACTTCCGGGCTCGGGAGGTTGCTGGGAAGCCCCCCAGCCCGGCTGTCACCTTTTAAAACAGCCGCGCGGCTTCCCAGCAGCCTCCGAACGCCGAACGCGGAAGTTCAGGTTTGGCGTTCGGCTTCGGGAAGCTGCTGGGAAGCCGCCCGGCTGTTTTAAAAGGTGACAGCCGGGCTGGGAGGCTCCCCAGCAACCTCCCAAACCCCAAATCCGGAAGTTCGGCAAAAGTTCGGGGTTCGGGAGGTTGCTGGGAAGTCCCTCAGCCCGGCTGTGACCTTTTAAAACAGCCCGGCGGCTTCCCAGCAGCTTCCCGAAGCCGAACGCCAAACCCGAACTTCCGCATTCGGTGTTCGGAGGCTGCTGGAAAGCCGCGTGGCTGTTTTAAAAGGTGACAGCCAGGCTGGGAGGCTTCCCAGCAACCTCCCAAACCCCGAACCCGGAAGTTCGGCAAAAGTTCGGGGTTCAGGAGGTTGCTGGGAAGCCCCCCAGCCCAGCTGTGACCTTTTAAAACAGCCGGGCGGCTTCCCAGCAGCTTCCCGAAGCCGAACGCCAAAGCCGAACTTCCGGGTTTGGCGTTCGGAGGCTGCTGGGAAGCCCCGCCGCCCGGCTGTCATCTTTTAAAACAGCCGGGGGGCTTCCCAGCAGCCTCCCAAACGCAGAACCCGGAAGTTCGGGTTTGGCGTTCGTAACACGAAAAAAGTTCGTAAGAAGAGGCAAATTTTTTCTGAACCCCGGGTTCGTATCTCGAGTTGTTCGTAAGACGAGGGGTTCGTATCTTGAGGTACCACTGTATAGCAATTATTCTGCTTAGCTTACTATTTAGTGATAATGCTTTTATGAAAAAAAATGCCTCCACATGAAATTCTTCATTAGCAAATCATTAGGAATTATTTCCATTGTGCATGTAGACCAGCGGCCCCCAAACTACGGCCCGGGGGCCGGATGTGGCCCACGGAGGCAATTTATCCGGCCCGCGCAGCACATGAGATTTTACATGGATCCGGGCGTTGGAGTTTGGGGGTGGGGAGCGACAAAAGTGTGAGGCCGGCTAAAGTTTTTCTTTTTTTGAATGGCGAAGGTTTTTCTTATTCGGAATGTTGCACATGTGCGCGCACTCCCCATCCCCTTGTGGGCTGGCAGGGGGATGGGGGCGGAGAGGTCACAACCGAGAGGTTTGGCACCCGAGAGTGAGAGAAAGCAAGCAAGAGAGAGAGGGACAGAGAGAGAGAGAGAAAGAAAGGGAGAGATAGAGAGGGAGAGAGGAAGAGGGAGAGATAGAGTGAGTGAGAGAGAGGAAGAAATCAATAGAGAGAGAGAGAAAGAAAGCAAGAGAGAGAGAGAGAAAGGAAGAGGGAGAGATAGAAAGAGAATGAGTGAAAGAAAGAAAGCAAGAGAGAAAGAGGGACAGAGAGAGAGAGAAAGAAAGGAATAGAGAAGGAGAGAGACAGGAAGAGGGAGAGATACAAAGAAAGTGAGTGAGAGAGAGAGAGAGAAAGAAAGTGAGAGAGAGAGAGAAAAAAATGGAGAGGAAGGAAGAGAGAGAGAAAGAAAGAGAAAACTCGGCAAGGAGTTGGGGACTTGCTCCACTTCACCTCCTCCTCCTCCTCCCTCAAGGCGGCGGCATTAAGAAAACCGCAGAGGTTTTTTTATAGTCCGGCCCTCCAACAGTCTGAGGAACAGTGAACTGGCCCCCTGTGTAAAAAGTTTGGGGAACCCTGATGTAGACTGTCTTTGGGAAGCCAACTTCTGTATATGTCTCTTGAATGAGCTTCAGCTACGTCAGCAGCAAATAATGTTCTCATCATTCACAAGCAAGTGTATTGTGTAGACATCTACATATAAACACTATTTTCTTGGGTCTCTTTTATGATGATATTAATAAAGGATTCATCAATACTTTGCCCTGGTTCTGTCATAAGCTTCTTAATACATTTCTGCATAATATTGTCAATATCTTTCTAAATAGCATGATTTTGTTCTTACTACTTTGTGAATTATTTTAAATGTTTTCATGAAGTACAGAGTTCATTGTGTTTTTTCTCAGTTGACCATTTCTTAATACTCAATAAGTTATTTAATTTATAGTAAAATAGCATCTTCTATCATGTTGGCAATGAAATATCACAGAATATAATAAACACAGGATTTACATTCTATTCATCTGTCATGATATATATGTGAAAACCAATTACAATTTAATATTACTGTCAGTAATTGATCTGTTTGGGGATGGCATATGCCATTATTATATGGGATTGAAGAAAGGTAGGAATAAGCAAGGACCAAAATGGATGAAATTGTCTTTTTTTCTGATGCATACTTTTCACATTGTTTCTTCTTGTCTTCTCTCTCCCACCTAATATTGTAGATCATAAAGGAAAATAATTCAAACATCTAATAGTCTTTGAAATTAGGCAAAGGATCACATAATATTGTACAGGCTGTAGGATTAGCCACTCCTGAACTGGTTCATATGATCTTAATAACACAAGTTGAGAGGACAAGAAACTTAATGTCTAAAGCAGTCATGGAAATTAATGCTAAATAGACAGAATTAGCTAAATTATCATATCTCATTATATTTTTTAAATTGTTTTACAGAATCATGTGTGAAACTGTGCGATATGAGCGGCATGAAGCCAATGAAGTTTTATACTAGTGAGTCTTGCTCTTTTTAATTTTTTATTATTGCTTTTGGGGAACTTTGCATATTCATCTTTGGTTACTTTTTCAACTAGAATTGTGTTGGCTTTAACTGTACTGAGAATAGAGGGAAACATTATCCAAATGACTTAAACAATAAATTATGCCAGATTGTCACATCTAACTTAATTTAAAAGTTTTCTAGCTATTTGTCACCAAACCATAAGTTTTGAAATAAAAAATGTATTTTTTAACCATGTTTTTAATTGAAACAAATAGTTTCAATTAAGTAATAGTTGTAACTATAATAATAATAATGAAATATTTTAGAATAATTTTATACTTCTATGTTATCAGATATTTTAAAAATATACTTTTTATATGTGTGATCATTCTAATTTTTTTTTTGAGAGGGAGGGGAATTATGTTGGATTGTTTCTTACACATAACTGGATTGTTTTGCACGTGACTACTATTTCCCAATAGTTTCATGACATTAGATATAGTCCTTGCCTTACAGCAATTCTTTTAGTGACCATTCAAAGTTACAGTGGCAGTGAAAAATGTGACATGCCCATTTTCCACAATCAGAACTGTTGCAGCATTCCCATGGTCATATGATCAGAATTTGGATGCAGGGCAGCTGACATGTATTTATGACTTGCATTTATGACTTTATAACTCGGGGTCATGTGATCTCCTTTTGTAACCTGACAAGCAAAATCAATGGAGAAGCCAGATTCATTTAACAGCTGTGTTGCTAAACAACTACAGTGATTCACTTAATGATGACAAGAAATGTCATAAAACACACTTAAGAATTATCTTGCTGAAATGGAAATGGAAATGTTGGGCTCAGTTGTGAGGTTAAGTTGAAGACTAACTGTAGTTATAGACTTAGAAATAAAAACATTTTTATTTAGCTAAATTATTTCAGATAATAAACTGATTCTAGTTTAATTTCATTCTCTGGTCTTACTTGCCAGTTGAATTATTTTGTGGTTCATTCTACAGATTATTTGCCAGAGCAGCAAAATAAACTTGATATTTGCAATCCTATGTACAATATTTCTACGGAGTCTACAAGTCTACGGAGAGGGGCGGCATACATATCTAATTAATAATAATAATAATAATAATAATAATAATAATAATAATAATAATAATAATAATAATAATTTCAAGCATAAACATTTAAAAAAATTGTTGTCATCATTGCTGGTTAATTCTAATGCTCACTTTTCAAAAAGTACTGTGATGCTTACAAGTTTGTGAATGTGTTTGAATGTTCAATATTTTTTTATAAATACAGTGATCCCTCGGTTAGCGCGGGGGTTACGTTCCAAGACCTCCCGCGCTAACCGATTTCCGCGTTATACTGGATGCGGAAGTAAAAAAACCTTCTGCGCATGCGCGCCCTGGCCGCACATGCGCAGAAGGTGGAGCGACGCAAATTCGGAGGCTGGCAATGCAATGGTGATTTTTCCGGGCTCCTTGCCGCTACCCCCCGCCCGCCCGATTCGCCCCGCTCACTGGCTTTCTTGGGGCAGCGCTGGCGGCAATGGCAAACCTCCCTCCTTCCCTTCTCTCCTTCCTCTCACCGGCTTTCTTGGGGCAGCGCTGGCGGCAATGGCAAACCTCCCTCCTTCCCTTCTCTCCTTCCTCTCACCGGCTTTCTTGGGGCAGCGCTGGCGGCAATGGCAAACCTCCCTCCTTCCCTTCTCTCCTTCCTCTCACCGGCTTTCTTGGGGCAGCGCTGGCGGCAATGGCAAACCTCCCTCCTTCCCTTCTCTCCTTCCTCTCACCGGCTTTCTTGGGGCAGCGCTGGCGGCAATGGCAAACCTCCCTCCTTCCCTTCTCTCCTTCCTCTCACCGGCTTTCTTGGGGCAGCGCTGGCGGCAATGGCAAACCTCCCTCCCTCCCTCCTTCTCTTCTCTCCCTCCCTCCTTCCCTCCTTCTCTCCCTCCTTCCTTCCCTCCTTCTCTTCTCTCCCTCCCTTCTCTCCCTCCCTCCTTCCTTCCCTCCTTCTCTTCTCTCCCTCCCTTCTCTCCCTCCCTCCTTCCTTCCCTCCTTCTCTTCTCTCCCTCCCTCCCTTCTCTCCCTCCCTCCTTCCTTCCCTCCTTCTCTTCTCTCCCTCCCTCCCTCCTCTCCCTCCCTCCCTTCTCTCCCTCCTTTCTCAAAAAGCACTTAAACTGTAACTGTACTGTACTGTACTGTGTAATGACAGAATAAAACCCCCCATCCCTCACCTGTGTTTGAATTTCATTCATTCACTCAGTCATTCATTCATTCATTCTTCTGTACAGACTGTGTGCCACTCAGTCCCAACACTTTTAACCCATAAATTACCATTTCCCATCCCCTTAATTACCATTACCTACTGTACACATTGAATAAGACTCTTAAGTTATGAACAATAACATATTTATTTACATTTTTTGGAGTGGGGTGGGGGTTAGCATAACTGGGATACAGTAACTAGGGATCTTCTTCTATCACCATTTCTACAATGGACGCTGCAGGTGATGGTGTGACAGACCTCTTGGTTTTTGTGACAAACATGGTCATGGGCAGTTGTTGGCGCCGTTTCTTTTTCTGGGCTAACATGGATCTGTATGGTGCAAAGATGTTGTCAAGGGAGGCGTTAAACTGTATAGAGCGAGTCATGTTGGGATCCCAAAGTTCCACCATGCGTTGTACATTTGAAGTGGCTCTGTTCAGTTCTGCAAGCCGCTCAAGCGTTAGGCCAACATCTTCTTCTTCCTCAGCTTGTTCAGCTTCCGCTTCCTCCTCTTCTTCACTCGCTGACCTGGTCAGCTCCTCCAGATCTTTGTCTGTCAGCGGTAGGCCATGCTCATCAAGCAAACCATTGACTTCCTCTGCTGTCATGTCAACGAAGCCTTCTCCACCCAGTGCCTGTGCCAGCTTCACAGAGGTCTGGACTGCAGCATCTTGGATTTCTTCGGGAGCAAATCCCTTGTAATCATGCACCACTTCTGGCCACAATTTCCTCCAGCAGGCATTCATTGTCTGTGTCTTAAATACAGTATCTAATGACAGAATAAAAAACCCCAGCCCTTACCTGTGTTTCCCTCATCTGCATCGCCTTCTTCTGTGTCTTCAAGACGGTTGTACAATTGTTGTGCCTTGGTTCTGATAGTGTTGGTATCCAAAGCAATGCTCTTTTTGCGGCAGTCTTGTACCCACAGGGACAAAGCAGCTTCCATCTTCATGAGCCGTTTGTTTCTAGGCGTCACCATTCTTTTTGCAGCCTTGTTGAAGGCCATCAGAGAACTTTGCCTTATCTTTTTCTCGTCGTCACGAATGGTTCGCACACTCGATTCGTTGATCCCATACTGCCGACCAACATCTGCATAAGAGCGTCCCCCTTTCAGCATGTCCAAAATGTCAATTTTCTCTTTAATTGTGAGTATCCTCCTGGTCTTTTTAGTGTCGCCGCCAGCACTCCGTGCACAACGTTTAGGAGGCATCTTGCAACAAGTCTGAACAAGTTCCAAAAGTTCAGTTGCAAAGCTTTTTTTTGCGTTTGCAACGATTGGTCGAGATTTTGGCCAATCAGCAATCAGCATGACGTCATCGGGCGGGAAAAACCGTGGTATAGCAAAAAAACCGCGAACTTATTTTTTAATTAATATTTTTTGAAAAACCGCGTTGCAGCGTTTCGCGCTAATCGAGAACGCGTAAATCGAGGGACCACTGTATAACTTAAAATGTGATATGTTCTCCACCCAGATCCTACAATTAGACAGAAGATAGTCTAAATGAACAAATGTGTAAAAACCATTATACTTGTTCATTTATTTGTTGACAAAAATAATCTAAAGGTACATATTTGTGTGTGGCAAAAATATGTGGACCTTTAATATTATTAATTCATTTGAAGGGAAAATTAGAGTCAGATGTTCAATCAATGCAATGATAATCAGGTGTCAGTGTGTCTGGGGGGGGGTTTCCTACCTTATTTTAAAAAATAGAATGCTAGGTATTCCCTATTAAAATTCGATTATCACAATACAAGTGTGTCATGGCTTCAACACGAGATTTCTGAAGATCTCTGAAAAAACTTGTTGATGCTCACCAGAAAGTGACAAACCTACAAAACTGGAGTCCAAAGAGTTTAGACTCCACCAATCAACTATTCAGTAGATCGTGCACAAATGGAAGCAATTCAACATTCTCCTCATGAATAATTGATCAACCAAAAGAAAACCAAGAGCATAGCATTAATGCTCCATAATGTCTCAACCCTGGGTGGTGCCTAAATAATTAAAAGCTTCTCTTGCATTTGCAAATGCCAATGTTCATGAGACCACCATTGGGAGAACATGGAACAATGGTGTGTACAACAGGATTGCAAAGAAAAAGCCATTACTTTTTAAAAAGGAACATTGCTTCCTGCCTACAATTTATAGAAAACCACATGGATAAGACAGAAGACTATTGGAAAATTCATCTGGATAGATGAGATGCAAATTGAAATGTTAGGTTTGAATGAAGTATTATATTTGGTGAAAGACAGACATTGAATTCTGGCATAAGAACCTCATTTGTGAAAAGTGGTGGCATTAACTAGATTTGGGCACACTCTGGGCCAGGACAGTTTACTGTTACTGGTGGAAATACGAATTCTGAATTACAGCAGCAAGGAAATGTCAGGATAAGTGTCGGTGAATTAAAGTTCAAGAGGAAGTTATCATGGAGCAAGGCGGCAATCCAACAAGCACAAGTTGGATGGTTAAAGCAGAAGAAGGCAAAGTTTTGAGCTTCATCTTGTAGAAATGTTGTGGGTCTCCCTGACTTGGTGGGTGAATGGCGTTGCATTCCATTACACAACCTGTGGTTCTCACAGGATGATATGAAGAATAGTTTTGATTCCCCTTATCCCAGCCCTCCTTTCTCCTCCCTGCAGCTCCCTCCCCTCGTTGCTTATGGCAGACTGGCATCTGGCAAAGAAAAGCTGGTGGAGCAGGATGGCAGTCCTGACACCTAAGATGAAGCTAAGTTTTTAAGGAAGGGTAGGCTAAAATTACTCCAAGCCAATGTGCAGGATTGATCAATAGTTATTGTAAATATTTAGTTGTCATTAATTGCTGACCAATTGGCAGGCTAGTTACTGAAAATAACTGTTCACATTCTTTTGCCATATAAAAATATGGGTCACTTTCCTCAATGAATAAATGAACAAAGTTAATGCTTTCTTGTCATGCAGTTGAGTAATTTCTTGATTTTATTTCTTTTTATGTAGAGCATATTTATGCAAAATTATTGAACATTTAAAAGGGCTCACAAACTTTTAAGGATCTCTATAATCTCATTATTTTTGATCCTAAAGGAAAGACAATAGATTTTTGTTTTCCATTTAATGATATACTTTGAATAGAAACTACTGGGCAACTCATGGCCTGTTGGTTCATTGTTTCATAGATATTGCCTTACCAGAATCATCAATGCTTTTAATAGTGATAGAGCTCTTAATATATTGTCTTTACTAGAGAAGTAATACAGACATTATTATTACAGAATCTGAATAATAATAATTACAGTCAGCAACTATGTGTGGTTTCTTCAGTCTTCTATATCTGCTGTATTATTATTATCATTATCATTTTCTTTATTTATTACTGATTTATTTATTTATTTTCTTATGAATTTTTCTTATGAATTATTTTTTAACACAAAATAAAGTAAAAAAATTAAGACATTTGATAACATTAGAATGTTTTTGTAAGAGCTTTTCTTGTGGAAAACCTGATGTGGCCCAGCCTCACCCAGACTCTACCTCCAGCAGCCCCTGGGTAAATGGAGTTTGAGACCCCTGCTCTAGAGCAGGGGTCCCCAACCGCCGGTCCGCGGACCAGTACCGGGCCGCAAGGCATGTTGCACCGGTCTGCGGAGTCAGCAGCTGCTGTGGAGCCGGCGAGTGCCAAGCTGTTTCCTGTCTCTTTCCCCTCACGTTCACTTGGGACCGCCATTTGCCTCGGGCTGAGAAAACCTTTGCTTGCTTGCTTTCTTCCTTTCCTGTCTTTCTTCTCTCGTCGAAAGTGGTCTATTTCCTCCTTGCGAAGCCCTTGCAAAGCCCTCGCTCTGCCTGCAGCTCAAACGAAAAGGCTTTGGCATTGTGCAGCTATTTTTTTGCTAGGCTCCCCCACCCTATTCCCGGGGTCCTGGGTGGGAGCGAAGCCAGGGGTGTGTGTGTGACCATGAAACCCCCCCCACCAGCTCTGGTAATTTTCTTTTGGAAGGATTCCTTGCTGCAAGAAAATTACCAGACCTGGCAGTGGTGGGCGCTCCAAGCAGGCAGCGATCGCAAAGGAAGGTGACTGTGTCCGTGGAGGCACCTCCCCCTGCTCTGGGATTCCTTGCTGCAATCCCAGCCGGAACGGGGGGGGGATGTCCTCTGGAACTGCTGAAAGGCAAACGGCGGTCCTGAGTGAACAGGAGGGGAAAGAGACAGGAAACCACCCCCTCCTACCCTTCCTCCCTCTGTCACCTCAACTCCCCCGCAAAATTAAAAAGGGGGGGGGGAGAGAGACAATGGAACGATAAGCTAAACCCCCTTTCCGCCCCCACCGGGCCATAGAAAAATTGTCTTGCTGAAACTGGTCCCTGGTGGAAAAAAGGTTGGGGACCACTGCTCTAGAGTTTTAATACCGGTAGCATACTGGATAAATAGCTTACCTTATTTATTGGTTTTGGGGCACTGGATTGGCTGGCAATTGACTTCTAAGTACAAGTCAAAGTATTAATTTTTACCCATAAAGTATTTTATGGCACAGAACTCAGGTAACTAAGGACTACCTACTTCTGGAAGAACTAGTCCATCTGGTATGTTTGCACTGAATATGGATGCTGATTACTGAGTACTGAATAGAGCAAGTTTGAATTCCATTCATATGAAGCAGTTTACCATTGGAGATGTAAAATGCCACCCTTCTGGATGGCATTTTAGAAGACATTCAAAATACGGCTTTTGCACAGAGAGTTTAATTAACAATGATTTTAAGATTTATGATTGCTAATAATGGATGCTAGGTTAGGGTATAAAAATGTTTTATTGATTATGTTGCGGTAAGGATTTTGTTTGGTTTTATTGATAAATTGCTATAAATGCCCGATTTGCCAGAAAAGAACTAGTATAAATAAACAAGAAGATAAGTAAATTGTTTATCCTGTATAAATGTATGTAATAAGACGTAGTGAAAAAGTATCAAACTTAGAAAATTTTCATCTGTTGAAACTAGCTTATCACTAGTACTTATGTGAATTACAGCACTGTTATATTTGTTTTTAAACAGCCCTGATGATATTGGGACCTGTTGGTATATTCTTCTGTCTGGTTCAGTATTTATCAAAGAATCAATGTTTCTTCCAAGGAGCAGGTATGATTGGAATTCATTTTACTTTAATGTATTAAAGAGAAATTGTTTGCATCTGCATATTTAAAGATATATCACATACCAGCACTGCATATTTGAATAGAATATTTCCATCTATAATGTGTTTGTTTTGAAAACAGGTCTGTCACAACCCAAATGACAGTATTCCCTGCACTTTCTGGCAGTTCTACAATAAAATCCATAGCAATCTCTTCCCGGGGCCCTGAAGTTCAGCTACTTCCTATAGAAGTCCTGGGATTTTCTCTTGGTGTCTTTTTGCTGCACCACAAATGGGGCAACTTGCTACATATCTTTCTATGTCCTTTTAAAATGATGGCCACCAAAATTGTCTTTTAAGTATAAAGTTTTCATAAAACCAAACTGTCCAGCTAATTCGGAGTTGTGGCACCTTGCCATTAAGCATAGTCTTTTGCTAGCTGGAATATACAGCTTCTCTCCCACCCAAGCTAAGCCATCTTTCATCAGGCAACTGGGGTTTTAGTTCAAAAACAATTCATTGGTGGCCAATGCTTGTTTAAAAGTTTGGGTAGTAGGTTTTTTGTTTAATTACTTCGGTGTAATCAAACACCAAAGGGTAATCAAACACTAAAGGCGATTACTTTAGTGGCCAGTTGATTGTTTAGTTCTACGGGTTTGATTACCTCTGACCTTGCACTATTGTATTGTGGTTTTCTAGATAGTGCATCCGCCAGAAAGTTTTTTCTCTTTGGAGATATCTGAGATTAAAATCAAATTGTTTAAAGTACTGAGCCCATTGTACTTGTTTGGGGGCTAGTTATCTCTCACGATAGCGAACTAATCCGGCTTCTGGCAGGAGGTGGGCGGGGTGTGATGGATAGCCGAGGCTCCCACAGACACATTTTGGCAGCGATATGGGGGTAATCCCCTCTCGCTCGCCGCTTCCCTGGCTCACCGGGGGGTTTTTTAAGCCTTAAAGTTTTGGATTTTCCTAATGAGTTTGCACACATTATTTGCTTTTACATTGATTCCTATGGGGAAAATTGCCTCTGCTTACAAAATTTTCTACTTACGAACCTGGTCACGGAACGAATTAAGTTCGTAAGTAGAGGTACCATTGTGTATAGTTAAAGCATATTTCTAGTCTGGTTGATTGGAGTAATCACAATATAAATAGAAAAATATCTGAGCTCCTTTTTTAAACTTAATAAGTAGGACAGATATATAATTTGCATTTGTAAAGTTGACTGAACATACGATCATTTCTTTTAGAATTCAGTTCCCTCAGTAATGAATGTTTATTCACATTGGTTTCAGCAACTCTTATCTCAAATAGTTGAGAATGAAGTGAAATATCCCATGAGGTTGGTTTGGGAAAATGACTCACTTGATTTAGGTATTCTGTATAATCTGGTGCAGTTGATGTTATTGTCCTCTTTGAAAACTTTCAAGTCTCTATGAATATCAATATCTTGGACCGGTGCCGTTATGGAACTCCATAAATCCTTTACACTAAACTCTGGATCACATTGTTAGGCTTCTTTAAGAAAATGAAAATTATTTTGTAGTAAGCTTTTAACCCTACTGAGAAGAATGTTAATGCCTTAGTTGATTGAATTCAGTAAATGGGATTACAGGCAAATTAAATTGCATCTTTTCGAATGAACTGAAGCTTTTACAAATTTATAATTCATTTTTGCTGGAATAACCTTTGCTGACAATAAATGACTGAAATGTTGAGTGAACTCAAGGCTATGGTATTTTCTGAGCAGAATGTTAGATTCAATTCAAAAGTTAGATTCAATTTTTGTCTAGTAACTTTGGTTATGTTATATAACAACAAAAAACAACAACAACAACAAGAATAATAATAATTAATAATAATAATAATAATAATAATAATAATAATTTATTAGACTTGTGTGCCTCTCCTCTCCGAAGACTCGGGGTGGCTCCCAACAACAAAAACAGTACAGTACAAATCTAATAATTAAAAATTATGACTAAAACCCCGCTATCGTTAAAAAAACAATCAATACAATACAGTCACAACCACACATAACTCTTAATGGGGTACATTAATTGCCCCATGCCTGGGGTACATTAATTGCCCCATGCCTGGCGACATAGATAGGTCTTTAGGGTCTTGCGGAAGGCGAGGAGGGTGGGGGCAGTTCAAATATCTGGGGGGAGTTGATTTCAGAGGGCCGGGGCCACCACAGAGAAGGCTCTTCCCCTAGGCCCCGCCAGATATTGTTTAGTCGACGGGACCCGGAAAAGGCCAACTCTGTGGGACCTAATTGGCTGCTGGGATTCGTGCGGCAGAAGGCGGTCCTGTAGGTATTCTGATCCGATGCCATATAGGGCCTTATAGGTCATCACCAACACTTTGAATTGTGTCCAGAAACTAATCGGCAACCAGTGCAGGCTACGGAGTGTTGACGAAACATGGGTGTATTTTGGACGACCCATGACTGCTCGCATGGCTGCATTCTGCACGATGTGAAGTTTCCGAACACTCTTCAGAGGTAGCCCGAACCTCTTTATTTATACTTTCTCATTAAAATTATGCATTTGCTATTTTGATTTTATGATACTTTATGGGTATTTTGATTGGTTGTATTCTTTTACTGGATTGCTATAAATGGCTGTGAGTATTGATTTGATGATGTGTAAATAGAATGAATGGATGACTAAATGAATAAAATTAACAAATGTTTGAAGTTATGACTAAGCCCCCCAAAGCTACTTATAACCTGGCTCAGATGCTACTTCCCCAATCATATGACCATATTTTGGATGCTCAGCAACTGGCCTATATGTACAGCTGTTTTCTGCAGATTACTGTCATATTTATGACATTTTTGCCCAAAACTGGCATTTATTTCCAAAATCTGACCTACATTGAACAATGGGTATACTTAACAAGTACAGCATTTGCTTTATAACTGTAATATTTGCTTAGGGATCACTGGAAAAAGGTCACAAAATCAAATTGGTCCAGTGAAGATCTGCTTTGAAACATACATACAACTATTTGTACATACAATCGTAATTGCAAGGCTCAATTATGGTCATAGGTAAAGGATTACTTGTAATGATAAGCTTTTCAGCATAGCATTTGAAGATGAAAGACCAAAGACCTGCATTAAATCATCTAGTATGAGCAAGGAATTGCTACCTCATCTATACATAATAGCAAAGGTAAATACAGCTGCCACTCTTAGTCAAAGATCAAACTATCTACCGTTGATGAGGAGTTGGATGAGAAGTAGAAGACACATGTTTTGGGTGATATGTACTGCCAAGTGTCCTCTATAATACTTTTATTTGTATTATTTTATTAAAATAATAAAGCTATTTTATTGGCCATTACTTGAACAGATCAACTTATTTTTAATTGAGTAGTAAAATATGAGAATATAACTCATGTAAAGGATTATATTAAACAAATCTAAGATACTGATATAAAATATTCTTAAGTGAGTTCATCTCCTTTGCACTACTCAATTTTAGCATATTATACTGCATTTTAACTTATTATTTATTCAAATTCCCTCTATTTTAGCCAATTTTATTGTATTTTAGCCAGTCACAGTTTTATGACGACCGATGTGGTCCTTTTCCTCGCTTTGATATGGTCGATTGACTAATCAAATAAAATTGATATTGATTGATATTGATTGATTATTTTTAATTGCTAATTGCCATGTCCAGTTCTTAAGCATAAATAGAAAAGAGAAAGAGCTTCTAGAATTGGAGCCCATAGTTAGGTATGGTGATTTTGAAGTATCCTTCCCCTGATACGGCCACTAAGCCATGCTCACAGAACCAGTAGGGAAAAGTTTTGAATTTTGTCCCCGCCTTGTACAGTGTATAATTAGGAACACATTTTTATTTTAACTGTCACACATTATTCCATATAAAATGCCTTTGGAGTTAGATGTCAAATTCAAAGTGTTCTTGCCATCTGGTAACTATAAAGAAAGAATAGAGTCTAAAGAGAGACTCTGCTCCAGAAAGCCTGCAAATCAGTCCACCCTGATTATGTAGTCCTTGTTGTGTATACTCCCGTTCAGCCTGAGGATTATTCAGATTCCAAAGTGGAGAGCAATTTTGAATTGGCAGAAAGGCCTGATTTACAGATAGAAAGGGAGGTTAGCTCAGAGGGGGAGGCAAATGATGTAGACGTGCATTCAGGATCTAGTGAAGAAGACCTGAGGTGGGTTAACCCTTGCTTCAGACACTGTCAGAAAAGGGAACAAGTGTTAGAGAAGAAATATTAGAAGGTGAGGAACTGGTTAATCAGTTACCTCACATCCAGGTGTGAACGGAAGAGAAACTGATTTTGTTCAATCTTGCAATCCCAAGATGGAGGCGTCCAGGACACGCTTCGAAGCGTAAGCTAACAATGTGTGATTTATTACCTGCCTTTATGACTCCTGGCTAGCACTGATTAGCCCATAAATTTTAGAATGATTAGCCCATAAATTTTAGAATGACTTGAGGAATGTTTTTATGTTACTACCGAGCTATTCTCCAATGCACTTGCAAGGAGAGTCCAAGATGGGTAATTCTACAGTCTGATTGGTCGGGACTGAGTTTAATTTAAATATTAGGCAGGCACCGCCCCCTTAGCCCTCCAGTCTAAAAACTCAAGTCGCAGTAAAGGGACTTTGAGTTTGTTTCTCTGATTAAATTTTACATTGATTGTGAATTTTATATGGACTAATCACTTTTTTTCCTTTCTTTTCTTTCTCCTTTAGGTGCAGTTGGGGGATGTTTCCTCAGGCAGCTCTGGATTCAAACCTCCAGTGGGTTAATCCATGAGACTGCAGCTCCTCCTTTTCAGAACCCTCACACTGGCTGCAGGGGGGTTCTGGAGTGAGCACCCGGGGAAACTACCTCCGAGGTAGACCCCGGGGGAGAGGAAGAGGTTGACGCCTCGGGGGGGTCTGCCCCTCCCGTGGCGAATATACCTGAGAGCCAGTCAGCGAGGTTGATGGTCTGGCCCTCAGTGGGGGGGGAGGCGCTTGCCATCGGATGAAACACCCCCCCATCGCGCCGCCCGGACTTGCCTCTTGCTGATCGCATGGCTCCGTGGATTCCAAAGGACCATTAGTGCGAGCAGGGGTTACAGGCGCCGAGAGGAGTCGGCTGAGGCCGTTTTGCTTGGCGTTTTGGCGGCGGAGAAACGAGACGGGGCAGCTTGCTTCCCGCCCGTCTCCATGGTTACCGCGCGGTGGCCATCTTGGGGGAGCACGAACTAAGCCGGGCAGGCCGATTCTCTGTCGGGTGTGTCAGCGGTTGCCAGGGCAATGGCCCGGCGGCCATTTTGGTTAGTGAAAGTGACGCTGCCTCGAATCTCGGAGGTGAAGTTGGCGCCAAGTGTCTCCTCTGCCTAGAGACACGCAGGCACAGTTCGCAGCCAGTGCGTTGTGGGACTTGTGTGCCATTGACGGTTGTATTCATGTGGAGCTGTATCTCTCGTTCACTGTTTCTTCGCTCAGTGAGTTATTTACTGGCCATGGCAGATCAATCGGTGCAGGCTGGGGAGGAAGCCAATGTCACCAGGCCCAGTACCCCCAAGGAAAGGGCTCAGAAGTCAAAGCTCTCTCAGGGGTCAGCTGTCAGGGAGGCCGAGAAGTGCATAAAAGCGCTAGAGAAGCAGCTGGAGGCCTCTCAGAGGTCTGTAGGACCCTCTACCTTGTCTGCTCAACCCCTCATTACCATTCCCCCGCCAGCCTCCCCCATGTTCACTCCAGGGGTGGTAGGCTCGGCCTCAGAGAGGGATTGGTCTCCAGAGAGGGTCACCCAATCTCTCCCTTCAACCAGGCCGGAGGCTTGTGGCCTGGGGAGGCAACCAACGTGGCCTGGCACTTTCCAGGCCCCTCAGGCAGCTATGCCACCACAATATGGGCAATCTCCGGCGGCTACTTTCACCCCGACGGCTGCTGGTTTGCGCAATGCACAGGACACTTGGCAGAGCATGCCCCAGGCCCTACAAGACCTCATTTCCAATGTATACACCCAGGGGCTGGCTAATGGGGCCCAGCAACAGCAGCTGCCAGCAGGCCCTGCTCCAGCAACAGCAGCTGCCAGCAGGCCTGCCAGCAGGCCCTGCTCTTCAGAGACCCCTGGATGGCTCCAGCCACTCATTCGATGTTGGGGTCCAGATATGAGGATACCTATTCCAGAGATGACTTTAGCGAGGCAGAGGATGAGCTGTCTCGCGATGAGCAGCCACCGGAACAACCAGCATATACCGGTCTGTTTAAATCCTCCCTCTTCAGGGTTTTACTGAATAAGGCGAAAATGACCATCAACCAGGCTGGAGAAGGAGGTCAAGGGGCGCCTTTGGCACCGGGTCAGCCTACGGGAGGCCTGTTTGTATTCCCCAAACAGGACACTGTTAATGTGCCATCTTCCCACTTGTTCCTGGAAAGAATTCAACGCCCGTGGGAGAGCCATGCGACGGCCCAGGGCCCATCTAACCTGGACAGACTGTTTTATACCCTTGACCAGGCCATGGAGGATCTCCTGGAGCTACCTACGGTGGACAAGCCGGTAACCAGCTTGGTCTCGAATGCCCTGGTCCCTTCGGAGTCTCAGGAGGGATTAAGGGCTGAGGACAAGAGGGCAGACAACGTGACTCGGAGAGCTCATCAAATGGCGGCTTGGGCCGTAAGAGCCGCTTCTGCGGCATCATTTTTCAATAGAGCTACGATACTCTGGATACAAGACATCCAATCCAGAGTTGATCCACAGGACGGGAGGCTTCGTCAGGACCTGAACAAGCTGTTGGCGGCCACAGAATTTTCCGCAGATGCCACTGTTAATGCGGCTAAGTTTGCGTCGAGGGCAATGGCGTCGTCCGTAGCTTCCCGCAGGCTCATTTGGCTGAGGAATTGGCAGGCCGATGTAAAATCCAAGTGGTCCCTGGCCTCTTCACCTTTCAAAGGCAAGAAACTTTTCGGGGAGATCTTGGACGATGTGTTAGTGGAAGATAAGGACAAGAAAAAGGTAATGCCTAGATCCAATAAGAAGCAGGAAAAATGCTTTAATCCTTATCAAAGGAGACAGCCCTTTCGGACTGACTCCGCCTCGACCAGCAATCAGGGGTCGAGGCCCTACTTTCCAGGATCCTTTGGCCAGGGATCTTTTAGATCAGACAGGACCTCGCAGTCTGATTGCAACAGGTCCTTTCAAGGCCGCCGCCCCTTCAGAGGTGCCAACAGGGGATTTAGAAAGACCAAATGACTTTCCAGTGGATATCCCCTTGGGCGGCAAGCTGATACAGTTTGCGGACGTCTGGAACAATACATCCTCGGACACTTGGGCGGCTGCCACGGTATTAGAAGGTCTGAGGATCGAGTTCATTCGCCCTCCACCTTACCGATTTATTGCTTGTCGCACTCCATTGGACATTCACAAGAAAAGGCTTCTGTCCCAGGAGGTGTCGCACCTGTTGGAGATAGGGGCCATCGAGGAGGTCCCTCTACCACAACAGGGTACGGGGTTCTACTCAGCAATCTTCCTGGTCCCGAAGTCCTCAGGAGGAGTCCGTCTCATACTGAACCTTCGGAGATTGAACCTTTATGTCAAGTACAGAAGGTTCAAAATGCATTCTCTCAAGTCTATTCTAGCAGCTATCAGGCAGGGGGACTATATGACATCCATAGACCTAAAGGAGGCCTACCTCCATGTCCCCATTTTCCCACCTCACAGACAGTTTCTACGTTTCAGTCTGGACGGGGCCCATTTCCAGTACAGGGCCATGCCATTCGGGCTTTCATCAGCCCCAAGAACATTCACGAAACTGCTGGATGTCCTCACGGCCAGTCTCAGGCATCAATCGGTACGCCTGATGGCCTACCTAGACGACATCGTGATTTTGTCCAGGACAAGACACCTTGCATATCAGGACTTGCATCT
Organism: Erythrolamprus reginae; assembly: GCF_031021105.1. Taxonomy (NCBI): domain Eukaryota; kingdom Metazoa; phylum Chordata; class Lepidosauria; order Squamata; family Dipsadidae; genus Erythrolamprus; species Erythrolamprus reginae. Next base: position 32,799,050 of record NC_091956.1, on the reverse strand, counting down.
AACGATGCAGATGCTTCAAGATCATGGCTTTACGATCAACTTCGACAAGAGCCACTTAACTCCCACGACCCGCCTTGCTCACCTGGGGACAATCATAGATTCCAGGAGGGGCCTTGTCTTCCTGTCCCAGGAGAGACAGTCCAACATCAGGGAGCTAGTGCGGGAATTGACATCTCAACAATACCCCAGACTCTCCTTCCTATCCAAACTGCTTGGTACACTGGTTTCATGTATCGATATCACTCCATGGGCCAGGTATCACTTACGTCCTCTCCAGTGGTTCCTCTTGCCATTCCAGAGGAGGAAGTCCAGCCACTCTCACCAACGGGTGCATCTCAATGCACAGCTGCGCAGATCCTTGCAGTGGTGGGTGTCCCCGGCACTGGGGAGGGGTTCCCTTTTTCTGGAACGATACCTTCTAACGGTGACGCCAGACGCCAGCTTGACTGGGTGGGGAGCCCATCTGTCCTCACACATGGCCCAGGGCTTATGGGAGCCGTCAGACTTTGGGATGTCAACATCAATTTTCTGGAGTTAAAGGCGGTCTCTTTGGCCCTCCTCAGTTTCACAAACTTAGTGAGGGGTCATCATGTCCTCATTCGGACCGACAGTCTCCACCCGGTCACACATCAACAGACAGGGCGGGACTCGGTCGCGAAGACTGATGAGGGAGTCGGAGTCCCTCCTCAGGTGGGCGGAGGCCAACCTGGCTTCTCTGTCGGCAGAGCACATCTCAGGAGTGGAGAATGTGTGCGCGAACTGGCTGAGCCGGGAGACCTTAGACCCAGGGGAGTGGCAGCTAGATCCCGAAGTTTTTCTGGACATTGGGAGACCAGTGCTAGACCTGTTTGCTACTCAGAGCAACTCTCAACTCCCACGTTTCTTCTCCCGCTTCCCGGACCCAGGAGCGGAGGGGGTGAACGCTCTTCGACTTCAATGGCCACAGGGGCTTCTGTATGCATTCCCACCGATCTCCATCATTCCCAAGGTAATGCGGAAGATTCTGGAGCAAAGGGCGGAGGTGTTGTTGCTGGCTCCTTACTGGCCTCGCCGCATTTGGTTTGCGGATCTGATGCAACTGTCAGTGTCGTCTCACTGGAGAATCCCGGACCAACGGATCTCCCTCGCCCAGGGCTCGATATCACATCCAGAGCCTCAGTGGTGGCAGCTGACCGTGTGGCGATTGAGCGGGAACATCTGAAACGCCACAGTTTGCCAGACGGAGTCATTGATACGATTCAGGCTGCTCGCAGACCTTCGACAAGGAGGATTTATCAAGCGACTTGGGCCTCCTTTTGTAAGTTCTGTGAGGAAAGGGGGGTGGACCCCCATAGGGCCTCCCCTCTCATTGTCTTAAGCTTTCTGCAGACAGGCCTAGAAAAAGGACTAGCACCGAACACGTTGCACCGTCATGTGGCCGCCTTATCCACGATAATAGGAGGAGACAGTTACCGCCCCCTCACCAGACATCCTTGGATCAGGGACTTCCTAAAAGGGGCCGCCAACATCAGGCCACCAACGATACATCGGTTCCCTTCCTGGGGTTTGTCTTTGGTGTTACACGCTTTAACTGGTCCTCCTTTCGAACCGTTTCGCCAGGTACCGCTAAGAATGTTGACTCTCAAGACTGGTGGCTATCACATCTGCCAGGAGGGTCTCTGAGATTGCAGCTTTCTCCACCAGGGAGGACCTGTGCAGGTTTCACCCTGATAGAGTGGTCTTAAGACTTGATCCAGCATTTCTTCCAAAAATCAACTCCACCTTTCACAGGGCACAGGAAATAGTACTTCCAGATTTCTGTGCCCATGGGACTCACCCTTTGGAGCTGAGGTGGCATAAGCTCGATGTGAGACGAGCCCTGAAAATCTATATCCGCAGGACTCAGGAATTCAGGGCGTCAGAGGCTTTGTTTGTGTCCTTTGCAACTAGGTCCTTGGGCACCAAGGTCTCATCTCAGACCATTAGCCGCTGGTTGCGTGAGTGTATTGCAGAGGCCTACAAGACTAAGGGATCCCCAGTACCACAGGGGATAACTGGACATTCTACACACAGTACGGCCACTACAGCGGCCTGGAGGACTCAGGCTTCGCTAGAGGACATTTGTAGGGCGGCCACTTGGGCGGCTCCGTCCACATTTGTCAGACATTATCGGATTGACTCCTTTGCTTCTGCGGAAGCAGCCTTTGGGAGGAGGGTATTGCAGCGGGTGTGTTCCTTTTCAGAGCGCCCGGTCCAGCTTTCTCCCTCCCTTTGATTATATCTTGGGTATACAGTGATCCCCCGGTTATTGCGTCCCCGACCATTGCGAACAGGGTAATTCGCGATTTTTCAACCCGGAAGTCAAAATACCATCTACGCATGCGTGCCCTTTTTTTTCTATGGGCACGCATGCGTAGATGGCAACCGGGAGATCAGCTGCTGGGCGGCTTCCCTGGGTCTTCCCCCTCTTGCTGGCATCAGCGAGGAGTTTCCCCACCGCCCACGCAAACTCCTCGCTGCCGCTCGCCCGCCCTTCGCCTGCCCACGCCGTTCGCTCCCCCTCTTGCTGGCGGGAGGGCGAGAAGCCCTCCCCAGCACCCGCTCGCCCGCCCTTCGCCGCTCGCCCGCCCTTCGCCCTGGCCGCTTCTTCCCAGTGGAGAAATTCCAGCCCCCACCTGGTCCCGCCCGATCCTCCTCCCTGAGGCAGCTCGCCCTCCCATGGCCGCTTCCTCCATCCTCCATCGCAAGCCCTCGCCACCGCAGCCAACGCGCGCTGCGATCTTCAAGCCCGGCTCCTTTCGGCCCAGCATCCCGGGCCAAGCGGCTGCCTTCCGTCACTGAGCCTGGCTGGCCCGGAAGATCGTAGCGCGCGTTGGCTGCAGCGGCGAGCGAAGCCAAGCCGGCAGCAATGTCGCCGCCGCTGCAGCCAACGCGCGCTACGATCTTCCGTGCCAGCCAGGCTCAGTGACGGAAGGCAGCCGCTTGGCCCGGGATGCTGGGCCGAGAGGAGCCGGGCTTGATCCGCTGAGCCTGGCTGGCCCGGAAGATCGTAGCGCACGTTGGCTGCAGCGGCGGTGACATTGCTGCCGGCTTGGCTTCGCTCGCCGCTGCAGCCAACGCGCGCTACGATCTTCCGGGCCAGCCAGGCTCAGCGGATCAAGCCCGGCTCCTCTCGGCCCAGCATCCCGGGCCAAACGGCTGCCTTCCGTCACTGAGCCTGGCTGGCCCGGAAGATCGTAGCGCGCGTTGGCTGCAGCGGCGAGCGAAGCCAAGCAGGCGCGCCGTTCTCCGCTGACTCCTAAAGCGGGGAAGTTCGCCAGGAGTCAGCGGAGAACGGCGCAACTGTTTTAAAACGATCGGAGCTTTCCAATGAGTCCCGAAGACAAACAGCAAACTTCCGCGTTTGTCTTCGGGACTCATTGGAAAGCCGTGCGGGTGTTTTAAAACATCCCCGCCGACATGGGGGGCTTGCTAGCACCCCCCGAAACCCGGGTTGGGGGTTCGGGGGGGTGCTAGCGAGCCCCCCATGTCGGCGGCGACATTTTAAAACAGCCGCGCCGCCCCCCAATCTTCGGCTCCTCGCTAGCGCTGCGGAAGTTTAAAACACCATCTGCACATGCACAGATGGTGTTTTTACTTCCGCAGCACTACTTCGCGAAAACCCGCTCGTTGCGGGGGGTCCTGGAACGGAACCCTCGCAACGAGCGGGGGATCACTGTATCCCATCTTGGACTCTCCTTGCAAGTGCATTGGAGAAGGACCGTTGAACTTACCTGAACGGTCTTCTCGATGCACTGCAAGGAGAGTCCAAACCCGCCCAAATTTGGGACCGGGGCTACTGTTGGAAGGTTGTGTGTGTTTTTATTATCTTTACTAGTTACCTTGAATTGTTCAATAAATTGTGTTAGCTTTACTGCTCCTTCATTTCATTTAGACTGGAGGGCTAAGGGGGCGGTGCCTGCCTAATATTTAAATTAAACTCAGTCCCGACCAATCAGACTGTAGAATTACCCATCTTGGACTCTCCTTGCAGTGCATCGAGAAGACCGTTCAGATAAGTTCAACGGTCCATCTACTTAATTGCTAAAGATAATAGATGAGTAAAGGAAACACTGCGTGCAAAGTTGGTATATTAATGAGAAATAAAGAAGATGTGTTTTTGCAATGAGATCCATTGAGCAATTATTTATTCCAATTATTATCTGTATGAGCCTGAAACCAGAACAGTCCTAAGAAAAACTTGATTAGTTTAAATTAACTGGTCACAAGTCATCTTCTAAAAATATGGTTGTTACCGTGATTATTTAGGAACAGGATTAATAGAAGATCATTGCTATCTGTTCTGCAGTCAACTTTTAGCTCAACCAGAGAATAAAAGGTCTGGGTAGAAGCATAATGATCAGTGGTAACATAATCAATTTAGAATAGTTGAACTCATTATTTGAAATGGCAAATTGTTTGTGCGTGCACACACACACACATTCTCTAGCAATGATATCAACAGTTATATATCATGAATTTATTTAGAAATTTCTTTGATTTTTCATATTTTTTCCCCTTCTAACTGTTTTCTCTCCTTTAGTTTTGGGAAACGCTCTGCAGGAAGCTTCAGACGTGGCTGTGAATGCATTGTTCTAGAACCATCCGAAATGATTGTGGTAGGTATAACTAGATAAGTGGCGGTAAAAGTCAGTTTGCCATATTTATTAATCAGATTTATTTATTAATCAGATTTCTATACTGTCCTTCTTCTGGGACTCAGGGCGGCTCACAGCAATATTGTAGCTATTATTTGCCAAAATACATCCACTAACAGTTGTTCTGCCGGCGTGTGCCACACACCTTTAATTACAGGTTAATTAATCCAAGCAGACACACACACAGAATAGAATGCAAATAAATGTTCTTTATCAACAGAAGAGAAGAAAAAACTCCCTTTTAAACTTCAAAGAGATTTCTGGTACAAACAAGGCACACTTGGAATACAACCAAGAACGATGTCCCATAATAAATCCAATTACTAACCCAGTAACTGGGAATTGGCACACAGCTACTGTTGTCCAAACGCTGATAAACGCTCACAATGAATTTTAGTCCAGAGTCCGGGAATCCTAACAAAGTCTTGAAAACAGCAAGGCACGGTGTTGACAAACTACGATCAGATAATCTTCCACAACAGCTAAGCCAGCACACTGCTATTTTATCAGCAGCTCTAATTACTGGAGCCCCACCCAACCACAGGTGGCCTCTCTTATCTCCTGTAATATGTCTTACGTTGTTCTCTACTGTGCATAGCTCTACGCATGCGTGGGTCTGTCATAAAGACATTATTATCACCCCTGACCTGGATTGATTGATTGACTGATGAATTTTGAACTACTTAAGAACTGATCTTACATTAATTGATCCTAATTTATATTATTGTCTCAGTTTAATTTTATAATTGACCGATTGGCTTTTAAAAACATTTTTAATTAATTAATTATTTTTAATTTTTATATACTTTTTAACTAACTTATTGGGGGGTAATTTTAGTGATGGATATTTGGGATCGGATGGAAGGTATATATGAAATGAATGGAATGGATGATTGGATTAACTTGCGGAATGGATGGGATAGGTCAGACTATGGTATGGATGAGGTAAATGGTAACTGTAATTTATATGATATGAATGAGCGGGGTGGGTGGGATGCTATGTATGGGTACAATGGGGATAGTCTGAATGCAGAATTTAGCCTACCTGGTGGTAGAGGGACAGGAGGGATGGGGGCATCTTTCTCCGGGGTGACAGAAGGCCAGAATGTTCCGGTCCTGCTGGGGAGAGGTAGATATGGCGGGAGTCACGGGGCTAGCCGTTCTGGAGGAAAAAGAGATTGCTGCTTAATAGCAATCCCTTGTTCCAGTTCCGTGAGCTCAACCCAGGGTACTGGTGATGAGTATACTGGTGATGAGTGGCTCCAATCCTCCCCCGCAGGGAGGTGGAACTGATTAGGAGGTTCCGCCCCAGACGCTTGATGGACCCTGAGGGCTTTCAGAAAGTGCTTGGGGTTTTACCAGATTCACTCGTCCACAGCTTGGCAGAGTCTCTTGCTGAGGCCGGGAACAAGACTGCAGCGGAGGCTCTTGATCGAATTGCGCCATTGCGACCTCTCTGTGGCACTAGACCCCGTAGAGCTCTATGGTTCAACGAGGAGCTCCGGGAGTTGAAACACCAGAAGAGACGTCTAGAGAAGCGATGGAGGAAGAGTAAGTCCGAATCTGACCGAGCACTTGTAAGAGCTTTTATTAAGACCTACAAAGTGGCGCTCAAGGCGGCATGATGCGCGTACCATGCTGCCTTGATTGCATCAGCGGAATCCCGCCCGGCCGCTCTGTTTTGGATGACCCGCTCCCTTCTAAATTGGGGGAGTTGTGGAGCCCTTGCAGGGTAGTGCTGAGGAATTTAACTCGTTTTTTGCTGATAAAGCCGCTCGGATCCGGGCGGACCTTGACTTCAATTGTATAGCAGTATCGGCTGACAATGAATCAGTCGAGGTGACCGGGGCTAAACGTCTTTGTCCATCAGTCTGGGAGGAGTTTGACTTGGTGACAACTGATGAAGTGGACAGGGCCTTTGGAGCTGTGATTTCTGCCACCTGTTTACTGGATCCGTGTCCCTCTTGGCTCTTTTCGGCCGGCCGAGAAGTGACACAGAGCTGGGCCCAGGAGATTGTCCATCGTATCCATGGTATCCTTCTGCGCCGGCTGGATTGGCTGGGAGTGGGAGGCACTGTTCTCCAGTGGTTCTCCTCCTACCTCTTTGGTCGGTCGCAGTTGGTGTTAGTGGGGGGTCAGAGGTCGACCTCTATGTCTCTCCCTTGTGGGGTGCCTCAGAGGTCGGTCCTCTCCTCCCTGCTATTCAATATCTACATGAAACCGCTGGGTGAGATCATCCAAGGGCATGGGGTGAGGTATCATCAATATGCCGATGATACCTAGTTATACATCTCCACCCCATGTCCAGTCAATGAAGCAGTGGAAGTGATGTGCCGGTGCCTGGAGGCTGTTGGGGCCTGGATGGGTGTCAACAAACTCAAACTCAACCCAGACAAGACGGAGTGGCTGTGGGTCTTGCCTCCCAAGGACAATTCCATCTGTCCGTCCATCACCCGGGGGGGGGAATTACTGACCCCCTCAGAGAGGGTTCGCAACTTGGGCGTTCTCCTTGATCCACAGCTGACATTGGAGCATCATATTTTGGTTGTGGCGAGGAGGGCGTTTGCCCAGGTTCGCTTGGTGTACCAGTTGCGGCCCTATTTGGACAGGGAGTCATTGCTCACAGTCGCTCATGCCCTCATCACCTTGAGGTTCGATTACTGCAACGCTTTCTACATGGGGCTACCTTTGAAAAGTGTTGGGAAACTTCAGATCGTGCAGAATGCGGCTGCGAGAGCCATCGTGGGGCTTCTCAGATTTGCCCACGTTTCTACAACACTCCGTGGCCTGCATTGGCTGCAGATCAGTTTCCGGTCACAATTCAAAGTGTTGGTTCTTACCTTTAAAGCCCTACATGGCATGGGACCAGAATACCTCCGGAACCGCCTGCTACCGCACGAATGCCAGCGACCGATAAGGTCCCACAGAGTTGGCCTTCTCTGGGTCCCGTCGACTAAACAATGTCGTTTGGCGGGCCCTAGGGGAAGAGCCTTCTCTATGGCGGCCCCGGCCCTCTGGAATCAACTCCCCCCGGAGATTAGAACTGCCCCCATCCTCCTTGTCTTTCGTAAACTACTCAAGACCCACCTATACCGCCAGGCATGGGGGAGTTGAGACACCTCTACCCCAGGCTCTTTATATTTTATGTTTGGTATGTACAGTATGTGTTGTTTGGTTTTTAAATATGGTAGGGTTTTATATGCTTCTCTTTTAATATTAGATTTGTTTTGCTATAATATTGTTTTTTATTATTGTTGTGAGCCGCCCCGAGTCTTCGGAGAGGGGCGGCATACAAATCTAATAAATTATTATTATTATTATTATTATTATTATTATTATTATTATTATTATTATTATTAATTTGGGATTATTTCAGAAAGCCTGCTGCTAAGTCTTATTGAAGCTTTGGTGACTGTGGAATAACAGTGGTAATGGTTTTAGATCACATCATGCCTTAGTGGCCTTTCCACACCCAGGATTCCCGATGTTCTCCATGATACACGATGGAATTAAGGGAACTTAAGTGAAATAAGAGACATCTAGACCATCACTAGAGAAACCAAGGAACGAAGAGAATTTGGACAAGAGCTAGAGTAACTACCATGTTTCCCCAAAAATAAAACAGGGCCTTAAATTTATTTGAACCCCAAAATATGGCATTGGCATTATAGTTGGGGGGGGGTGTTGGGTGGTTGGCTTATTATTTTGTGGGTGCAGTAGGCTGTGAGTATGGGAGTATGGGATTGGATGCTCCATTGCCGCCTCCTCCTCTTCCTGTTCTTGGTGCTGAGCGGCTGGCCTGCCACTGCTTCCTCATGGAACAGGACTCTTTGCAAGGCTTGTTGTGCTATTACATGCACAAACTGAAAGACTGTTGATAGCTTCATACTGGCATACCTGGGGTCACAGACAAAACGACTCTCCCCATGCGCGCCCCTTTTCCCCATCTGTGGTTTTCCCCAGATTTATTAGTTGGGTGTTGTTTGTTTGCGGAGGCAAAGCGGGGTTTGTCTGTTGCTCCAACTGGTGGGTAAAAGTCTTTCTGGCAGTGCTTAGCTGTTTAAATAAATCATTGGGAAGAGAGTGCACGGCTATCTCTCTCTCCCTTTCCCGCTGCCACCCTTTCCTGTCCCCTGGGTGTTGTGTATACTCCTGTTCAGTTTGGGGATTTTGCAGATTCTGATTCGGAAAGTGTTTATGAATTAGTGGCAGGGCCTGATTTAGATGCAGAAGAAGGAGGAGACCAACCACAGGACGTTTCTATGAGTTCAGATTCAAGTGAAGGAGAAACAGATATTTGATGGGTAAATCCTTCTTTCATATGCTTGCAGAGACGAAGGGAGCAAGTGTCAGGGAAGAAATATTAAGGAGAGGAAAGGGTTAATTAATTAAGTAATTAATTTGTTACATCCGGGTGTCAGCGGAAGAGAATGGTGAAGTTCTCAATGTGCTATTAAGAAATATGGAAGTGTCTTTCAGCGGTTCTGAAAGTAAGCTTTGCTTTATGTGCTTTTAATTGCAGTTTTTATTACCCTGGGCTAACGCTGCCTAGCCATAAATCTTAGAATGACTTGTGGAATGCTTTGATGATTTTGATGTTGCCTTGACTACTAAAGACTGAGATAAGAGAGCATGCCAAGATGACACAGTTTGTAACAGAAGGAAGAAAAATAAAGATGATGTTTTGGTTTTACAAATCTCTGAATTTAGCAAGCCTTTATTTCAATTAACAGTGGCCTTAGCCGGAGATAAGAACACTGGCTTTCTTTCCAACTGGAGCATTACGCAACCGTGGTACTTTTGCAGACAATGCGGCCCAGCTTTGGTAAAATTTGTCTCCTGCTCAGAGGAGGACACTGCTGGGTTTGCAATTCTTCCTCTTCACTTCCCCTTCCCCAGAAAAACAACTGATGTATGTCCCTGAGTGTCCCGCGTGCCCTGAAAAGGAGCACCTCCCCTCTCTTTTCTGCTCCTGAGCTGAAGCGGTGCGTCCAGCTCACCGAATCTGGCCTGCCAATTTCTGAACACGTGGTTGCCATTCAGGAGAAGAAGAGAAAGAAGCGCTGCGAGAGAGCCCATTATTCAGGTTATTTTCCCAAGTGGTGGCAGCTCATTCAGAAGCTTTTCTTTACATTAGAATTTCCCCGCAAAGACCAGATGAAAGAGAGTAGTGGCAGAGAGAAGATGCTGGTAAGATGTATATCTTGTGGCCTGCTCCTCTCCATCCCCTGCCTCCCCCAAATTGTGCCTGAATATCTTACCAGCATCTGGCAGGTTTACTGCTTCTCTTTCTTGGCAGGTCTTTATAGGGAAACTCCTTGAAATGTAAAGAAATGAACTTCTCGTGAGTGTGAGAAGTTGTTAACTGCTTGCACTCAGAAAAAGGGTTTTTTTTTACATTACAAGGAATTTCTCTGCAAAGACTTGCCGAGAAAGAGAAATGGTGAGCTGCCTGGTAAAATATTCAGGCACAGTTTGGGGGTAGCAGATAGGGCAGGGGATCTGTGTACATAGTTAGGGAAGGGGGCTTATGGGGGGGGGCTTACTTCAATGCATGTCCTGAAAAGTCCTGTTCGGCTTATTATCAGGACATATCTTATTATAGAAGAAACAAGATAATAATGCCTATCTCATAGCAATAAGGGTGGTGAATACTACCAGAAACTACCTCTCTTTCCTTATTGTGTTTGCTGGTGGCTGTCCAGGTCATTTGGTTCCTCCTTGGAGGAAGCAATACCAAAGTATACCCAAAGGGTTGCTGTGAAGAATATGCTACACGTCTGACAGATAAAACTGGTTGCATTCGCTCTACATTGGATCTTTAGGGCAGAGTCTGTAGAGGTGGTGAGGACTACATCTTGCAAGGTGATCTGGGACAAATGTGAGCCTGTTGAACCTGTGAAAGTTGATTCCATTTGTGAGTTAGATCTGTGCCCCTCCTGGCTAATGAAGGTGTCTCAGGAGGGGATGGATGAGTGGATCTGGCCAATAGTAAACTCCTCCTTGAGAGAGAAAATTATTCTTAAAGAAGTCATGGTGCGCCCCTGCCACAAAGGATCATTTCTCAACCCAGCTAGCCTAGCTAGTTTGTGTCCAACCTCTCCTTTGTAGGGAAGGTGGTGAAAAGTGTGTTTCACGGCAGCTTCAGAGAAGTCTGAACAAAGAAAATTATCTAGAGCCCTTTCAGCTAAGGTTACAGCAGGGCTTAGTACTGAGATGGCATTGATCATGCTTGTGGATAACTTCTGGTGGGAGCCAGGATTGAGGTAACATACTGGCCAAAGACTAGTACAGATAATAAACTCAATAAAATTTAAGGCAGAGTTAAAATACATTTGTAAAACAACCTACATAAAACTATAGGTGATATCCAAGATAGATATGATAATATCTAAAGTTCAGTTGGATTCACTATTTAAAATATTATACATTTTGTAGGTAGTAAACTGTGATTTCATATCCTCAGAATAAAACAAATCTTTGCAAATGCATTGGAGACCATCTGTTAATGTTGCTTAAAATACACTTAAAGTACATTATTACATTTGCTTATTTATTAGGTGGATTACATGGATGAAAATGAAGAGTATTTCCAGCGACAAGCTTCACATAGACAATCTAGAAGGAGATTTAGAAAAATCAACCAAAAAGGAGAAAGACAAACAATTATTGATACTGTTGATGCTTATCCTGTGGGGAAGCCACCCTTACCTAGAGGTTATCATACGGTAAGCTGTTAATAGTTGTATAGTATATATTACAGTGTAAGTATGCGAGTTAGAGCATGAAATTGCTAATCATTAACTTTTTTCTAGTGTGACAAAAGATATTATCAAATCATTATCTGCGTAGACGTTTCCTTTTATAATAAGTAGTTATGTGCAAAATGCATTTTAATATGATGGATATTTCAAGTACATTTTATATCAACTCTGTGTTTGAAGATTCATATCACTGAATTATCATTACCTCATTCCAAAAAACAAATTTGTGGTGTGTTATCTATGTAAGCTCAATTTTACTTTGTCTCTTCTCAACATATTAAACCAGACTGTATATGCTGGTATGCTGACATAATATTACATCATTTAATAAATCTGAACCAAATCTTTATCATCTGAGAGAGCATTGTGTTGCATAATCAGTTTGCAAATGATTTGGATACTCTAGTTGAAGAAGACATATTTTTTTACTTTAAAGTTATAATATTTGACTAACGTTTAAAAAGTGTTTGTATTTTGAATTACCGGAGTCTTATTGTCAGCTTTGCAGGGCTTTGCAGGAGTTCTATAATACAAGACTGATATGATACTGCCATTTTTCATAGCAACATTAATACTAACTAGAATATTTTTGGGGGGTGGGGGTGGTTATTTTTAAATATGCTTGTTATTTTTGTAATCTTGAAATGGTATATTACTAACAAAAATCTATATTTGTCCAAAATGTAATTTTATTTAAGATTTCTACATAAATAATTAGAGAATAAAATTTCCTTGTTCTAGAAAGAGGCTCTGACTTGTCACTCTTGCCTCTGAAAGCCTAATTCGTTCTGACAAATAGATAGACTCAAATACAGAACTATTTTAACTGGGAAAATGGGTTCCTGAGGTGAGAATTACTGTTGAAGAGGTTAAGATTTTCATATAACATAAAATAACATAAAGTAATAGAGTTGGACATATTCACTGTGCATATATTAATTTTAAGACTAACAGTTTGAGTTAGTCCATGGGTAAATTCTATATCATAAATTGCATATGTATTAACTTCTTTTTATCCCCAATTACAATGTTAGGTATTTCATTCTGTACCAATAGATTGATAACTATTTTCACTGTATAAAAGCATGAAAACTCAGACTTGTAAACTACATAAGGAAGAATTAGCTTGGGAAGCCATGACATTTTATGAGAGGAAAAAGTCTTTTAATTTTGTAATTTTGATACAGTGGATTAATCTTCATATAATACAGAAAAGAGAGAATCTTTTGAATTGTTTAGTATACTTCAAGTGCTCTCTCTGATTCTAAAGTATTGGGGAACAACTTTTTCGAGAATGTTTGTTCCTTTATGTGTAGCCAATGTCAGTTTATAATTATTGTCGGCCTGAAATGTTTGCTAGTATCAAAAAACTTTTCTTGATGTTTTATGAATCTGTTGAATACCCCTGATTATTTATTTTGTTTATATAATAGAAAAATTCCCAGGGAAAGGATTGACGTGGTAACTTTCTGTATAATTTTATGAATTCTTATATTTGAACTCAATACCCTAAAGATAGGAATGTTTTTAAAAGTATAAAGCAGAAACATTGAAAAATTTCTTACATTTGTCCAAATATATGATAAGAGAAGACAGAAGTGCACTAAACTCATTGTAAATATAATACTTCATTTCGCAAGTTTCCTTTTTTGTCCTTCATTGTAAAGGCAGAAAATCAGGCTATAAAATAAAATATGATTTGAATGTTTGGTTTCTCAATGCAATTTACTTGATTTTGCACATGCTCAATAAATTATGTTTTAAAGGCTAAAAGAAATAACATATAGAAAGGAAATACAGTGATACCTTGTCTTACAAACCCCTCGTCATACAAACTTTTTGAAATACAAACCTGGGGTTTAAGATTTTTTTGCCTCTTCTTCCAAACTATTTTCACCTTACAAACCCAAGCTGCCGCCACTGGGATACCCCGCCTCCGGACTTCTGTTGCCAGCGAAGCGCCCGTTTTTGCGCTGCTGGGATTTCCCTGAGGCTCCCCTCCATGGGAAACACTACCTCCACACTTCCGTTTTTTTGCGATGCTGCAGGGGAATCCCAGCAGCGCAAAAACGGGCGCTTCGCTGGCAACAGAAGTCTGGAGGTGGGGTTTCCCAACGAGGGGAGCCTCAGCGAAATCGCAGCATCACAAAAACACGGAAGTCCAGATGTGGAGTTTCAAGGACTTCTGTGTTTTTGCGATGCTGCAATCTTGCTGAGGCTCCCCTCGCTGGAAATCCCACCTCCGGACTTCTGTTGCCAGCGAAGCACCCGTTTTTGTGCTGCTGGGATTCCTCTGCTGGGATTCCCCTGCAGCATCACAAAAACATGGAAGTCTGGAGGTGGGGTTTCCCATGGAGGGGAACCTCAGGGAAATCCCAGCAGCGCAAAAACGGGCAGTTTGGCTGGCAAAAGGAGTGAGTTTTGGGCTTGCACGCATTAATCACTTTTCCATTGATTCCTATGGGAAACATTGTTTCGTCTTACAAACTTTTCACCTTACAAACCTCGTCCCGGAACCAATTAAGTTCGTAAGACGAGGTATCACTGTATAGATGAAAATTGACAAATGTTAGCAATGCAGCGATACCTCATCTTACGAACCCCTCCTCATACAAACATTTTGTGATACGAACCCAGTGTTTAAGATTTTTTTGCCTCTTCTTCCAAACTATTTTCACCTTACGAACCTGAGCTGCCGCCGCAGGGATATCCTGAAGCACTGAGATTTCCCTGAGTCTCCCCTCGCTGGGATTCCCTTCACTTTTGCCGGCGCTGCTTTGAATCCCAGCGACAAACTCCCCCCTTCCAAACTGCATGTTGAAGTCTCTTCCCCCCCCCCTAGCTTCAGAGACATTATAATAGCAGGATTTAAGGAAGCAAAGAGAATATCCTGGCAGTGGAAAGGACAGATCCAGGAGGACGGGGGCAATCGTTTGGATGCCGGTGAAGGAGCAAGAGAAAGAAAGGAAGAGGAGAAGGAAGAGGAGAAGGGGAGGAGAAGGAAGAGGAGAAGGGGAGGAGGAGGAGAAGGAAGAGGAGGAAAATAATCCTGTAACCAACCCCTCCATCCCCTCCTAAAGCCCCTTTCTTTCTTCCCCAAACTTTGCCAGCACTGCCCTATGGTTCTCCAGAAGACACAGCCAGGGAAGAGCGATCGCCTTCCCAGCCCTGCACGCCAGCAAATGAGTGAGCGATCTGTGGGGGGACGGGACAGTGGAGGGACTGGAAGAGGGGAGCAGTCGTTTGGATGCCTGTGGAGGAGGAAGAGAAAGAAAGGAGGAGGACGAGGGGGAGGAAGAGGAGAAGGAAGAGGAGGAAAGGAAGAGGAGAAGTAGGAGGAAGAGAGGAGGAAGAGGAGAAAAGAAGGGGGAGGAAAAGGAGAACGAGGCAGCAGGACTGTCAAGAAGGGCAGAAGCCAAAGCAGGGCTGTCAAGGAGGGAGGAAGTCTCTCCCAGCGACCCAGAGAAAAGAATCCCTCTGTTCTGTTGTGGTTGGCTCTGGCCCAGCTTCTGCCCCAAGGAATGTGGAGGGGGATGCAGGGGAAACATCAACATATCATAGGCCTGTTTTATTGCCGACAGAGTCAGGTAGTGCAGTTTCCTCGGATGATGAAGAAGGTGGGGGTGACTTGGAAGAGGGGGGCTTGGCACATAGCCCAGGAAGCCAATCTCCATTATCTTTGGTTGATTTGAATGAGGAAGTGTTTAGACCCATGCAGGCGCAGAATTATGCATAGAAAAGACCAATTGAAGAAATATTACAGGAGATAAGAGAGGCCACCTGTGTTTGGGTGGGGCTCCAGCAATTAGAGCTGCTGATATGAATAGCAGCATGCTAGCTTGGCCATTGTGGAAGATTATCTGATCTATGTTTCTTCAGGACTGTGCCTTGCTGTTTCCGGACTTTCTTTGTTGATTTTTCACAACTTTGAAACCAAAGCAGATCAAAGTGTTGTGTGTCTCACTTCGTGGAAGAAGGAGGGCTGTGACGTTTCTTCACAGCTGTTAGCTAAGTACTTAAGGACTGATTAAGGGGATTGTACAGCCTACAAGGTTGTTTTGGGACGAGTGTTCTTTGCAATACAAAAAGGGTGCTTTGTTTCTTTTGAATTTTGTGATAAAGAACATTGTTTTTGAAATTTCAAGTGTGTGTGTGTGTCTGAAATTTTTACCCTTGAATTTTCGGGAGACTTATACCATAGAGCCCGGCAGAACACCTTCTATCTGGATAGCCTGGAATCAAGGGAGTGTTTTGCATTCTCTGGGTGCTGGGGGAAGGGATAAGTCTGTCCCAGCGCCCAGACAAATGAGAGGCACAGACTCATGGAGCTCAAGAGAGGAGAAAGGTGGGGGGGAAATGAGCAGAGTGGGGTGGACAGAAACGGGAGGCAAAGACTCATGGAGCTCAAGAGAGGAAAAAGGTGTGGAGGGGAAGTAGCACAGTGGGATGGACAAAAACGGGAGGCAAAGACTCATGGAGCTCAAGAGAGGCTTTTTTCGCCTTGCTTTGTTGGGACTGACACCTCTTGCCACCTCTCGCTGTCCTTCCCCCATCTCCGTTCGCCTCAGCTTCATCCGCCCAACGTTTTTTTTTTTAAGCCTTAATGTTTTGGATTTTCCTAATGGGCTTGCACGCATTATTCGCTTTTATATTGATTCCTATGGGAAACATTGTTTCATCTACAAACTTTTCTTCTTACAAATCTTGTCACAGAACGAATTAAGTTCGTAAGACGAGGTACCACTGTAGTAGTTTATATTAAATTACCGGTACTAATATATAACACTTTGTATTAAATGACTAAATAGCCTAGGGAAAATTCATTTTAAAACTTCCTTACATAAAAGCAGTAATTCATAATAGTATACGTTTTGTTATATCTGATTATGTTCATCTTTTCCTTTCCTCCTACATGGCATTCATTTCATTTTGGCTCACAGGAATGCACTAAACAGCAGGTATTGTAACCTATCTGTATGGTCGTTTAATGTTTATTTTTCCCAAGTTTGGTGTGTGACTAATGTCTTAATTCCGGCTTGTTGCAAATTTGTGTCATATCCCTATTGTTCTACTACATAGTATATATTTTAGTTTGAATTTAAGTCACAAATGTTAATCATTGTGACTTCATAATTGTTAGCATTTCATTTGTTGTTGCTGTTGTCATTTTTCATTGCCTGTGTGGCATCTTTCATTGTTAAAAATTTCATAATTTAAATATACAATGCTTAGATATATAAAATAGTTGAACATGCCCTATAAGTATTCTATTCATAAATTTTTCAGTTTTCATTCTCAAGCAGCAGCTATATGTTATACTTGAGCAACTGAGCTCTGTAACAAAAGTTAGTTTTATAGGTAGTCCTCGACTTATGACCACAGTTGAGACTCACATTTGCTTTCTAAGCAAGATAATTGTTGAATGGGTTGTGCCTCCTTTTCATGTTTTTATGCCACAATTGTTAGGCAAATCACTTCAGTTGTTAAGTGAATCATTTAGTCATTAAGCAAACCCGGCTTCCCCCATTGAATCTTCTAGTTACAAAGAGCAATCACGTGACCTGAGGATAGTTATAAATACATGACAGTTGCCTGAAGTTTATTTACATGACATGGGGATGCTGCAACAGTTGCATACATGAAAACTGATTGTCAGTCAGTGCTGTTTTAACTTTGAATCGGGTGGCTTTTAACATTTTTTTACTACCAGTTCTTTGGGCGTGGCTTCATGGTCATGTGACTGGATGGCATGACTTCATGGCCATGTGACTGAGTAGGCATGGCCATCTAAATGTCACTCACGTCAGGGTGCCTTGCCTGGCCCCTCCCCTCCCAGACATTCCTTGTCACACCCAGCCTCAACGTATCTAAAGTTCTGTAAAGATATTCACCTTTATTCAACTTTATTATCTACATACTATAGTTGTACTTTCATGGACCACTGAAAGGAAGAATTGTCTCACATGCTTTGCCCAAGAGTGTGATAGGCAACCCACTTTTAAGGGGCTGCTAGAAAGAGGGGGGGGGCAATATATTTTCCAAAGCACCAGAAAGCAAAACAAGAAGCAATGGGTGGAAACTGAACAAAGAGAGAAGCAACCTAAAACTAAGGAGAAACCTGGGAGAACCAATATAGGTGCAGAAATATTTCAGTAATAATTTGGCATATAACATAGCCATTCCTGTAATACCACCTGCATATTGTTCAAAACAAGTAATTAATGGCTGATGTTGAAAGATGTTTGTTGTGTTTAACAGATTAACAGAGTTGGAAGAGACCTTGTATGTCATCTAGTCCAACCGCCCACCCAAGCAGGAGACCTTACACCATTTTTGAAAAATGGCAGTCCAGTCTCTTGTTCCTTACCTTCAGTAAGAGGAACCAAAATTAAATGAATCCTCAAAATTGCATGTATATTTTGATGGTGAAAGGATGTCTACAGATTCTAATGGATTCCATCAGGACTGAGGATTACAATGAGGCTAGTTGTTCCTCTTTTCTCTTAGTATTGATGTTGCCAATGGAACAAAAGGGCAGGTTGAAATGGGTTAAGAAGATAAAAGGAATTGGACTCAGCAGAGAAAAATTAAAATTTCTTTTAGGAACAGGCAGGAGGGGAATGACAGCAGCATCGGGATACTCTACCTGACTTAGATGCTTAGAAATGAAACAGATTATGAGACTGGGAAAAGAAATCAAGAAAGACAAAATAGCTTGTCAGCTAAGTTTAATTAAAGCCCCTGAGAAAGGTTTCTGGGGAATTGAATAATACTCTTACACCTAGTTATAGCTTAACAAGGGATAGGTCTTAATAACGTAAGTATTCTTGTTGACAGAAGGATACCTAATGTATAATACTAGAACAATTAGCTATACACAAGTTTACTACATTTAATCCTCCTTTAAAGGAAGATGCCAGAAATATATGTATGGGAGGGTAAGATGTGTGTGGTGGGGATTGGAGGTCTATTTATATTGCATTAGCTAAATGTCACTCCCCTAATATATTATAAATAGAAAAAGTAATTTAATTTGATTTATAACAAGGGCACTAGCTACTGTATCTTGTTTGATGAATTCTAACAACTCCCAACAAGTGGTGATAGCATGGTTGGAATTAACAGATAAACAGCAGATTATTTTGAAAAATTGTACCAAGATCCAGAGCAAAGAAATAATTAAGGCCAAAAATTTGTGTTTTTATCCAGTGTTTCCTGAAACCTGGAAGTTCAAGGTCATCCACACTTTTTTTTTTGCAAAAAGGTTAATTGATGGGCTAATTTTAAAAATGATCATGCCACATTCAAAGGGGACAGATATATAGAGGTGTGTGTGTGTGTAGAGTAAGAGAGAGTTGGGTGGGGAGGGAGGGATGGTTACAGAGCTCATTCGTAAGCTGAAGGCTTATCAAATTCTCTCACAGTTGATGATGAAGGAGAGGAAATCAAAGCTAATAGAGCCCTTCTTTTTAAGTAAGATAAAAGAAGTAGGGTGGGGGATGAGGGGATCTAGTAATAAGCCCAAAATTATAAAAAAACAAACAACAACTTATACAAGTATTGTATAAATCCAGCTATATCAAAAGAGTGTACTGAAATATAAATTCCATATTTGCAACAAATCCAATAAACATTTACTTATAACAAAGGATATGTCAATTAATAATGTGATATAAATAAAATATATACAGTGGTTTATTCACCTATCAAAAGATGGGATTCCTTAAACCTTACCTTTTGGGAAAAGTAAATGCTGTCAAAATGAATATCATTCGAGATTAATTTATATACTGAAAGGAATTTCAGTATATACACCAGGGAACTATTTTCATAAAATAAATTCTTTGTTTAAAAAAATTAAATCGGGTTCTTTGATTCTGAGAATATCTTTACAGAAATTATTATTACCAATTAATGAGGGAAGATTTGATTTCCTAAATCTCAAGCTATATCTTCATACTTGCCTAGTGTCAAATATTGAATATTGGAAGCCAACCAGTGGTGTTAATTTTCTAATTTGGTCAACTTTGGAATGTACATATACAGCATCTTTGATTGGATAGATAGTCTAAACAAACTTAAACTCTTGTTATCTCTGTAAACAATGATGGCACTTAGGTAACTATGGAATACAATGCCTAATAAAAAGTTTGACTCTCTTTACCATGCCAAATTGACTTTATGTGGAAAGCCAACTTTAAAACGGTGATATGGAAAAAGTTGGTGGAAGCAGTCATGTTGACTTTGGATCAATTGATAGATGATGAAGTTGAATTTTTAATAACTCGGTGGCAATTTTAAAGTTACAATATTTATTATTCATTCGACTTCTATGCCGCCCAATCCCGAAGGATTTAGGGCGGCTTATAATAATAATAGAAATAGAAATAAAAAGAATAAAAAAATACAATAAGCAATAAAAAGAAATTAAATACAGTAGAACCCCGACTTACGAGACTAATTGGTTCCGGAAGGAGGCTCGTAAGTCGGAACGCTCGTATGACGAAACATTGTTTCCCATAGGAAACAATGTAAAGTCAATTAATCCGTGCAACAAAAAAAAAAAACCGCTGCCGCCGAACGCGGAAGTTAGCGTTTGGCTTCAGGAGACAGCTGCGAAGCGGCGCGGGTGTTTTAAAACGTCGCAGCCGGCCTGGGGGGCCGAGCCCCCCAGGCCGGCTGCGACATTTTAAAACACCCGCGCCGCTTCGCAGCTGTCTCCTGAAGCCGAATGCGGAAGTTAGCGTTCAGCTTCAGGAGACAGCTGCGAAGTGGCACGCGTGTTTTAAAAGGTTGCAGCCGGCCTGGGGGGCTTGCCAGCACCCCAGCGAGCCCCCCAGGCCGGCTGTGACGTTTTAAAACACGCGCGCCACTTCGCAGCTGTCTCCTGAAGCCAAACGCTAACTTCCGCGTTCGGCTTCAGGAGACAGCTGCGAAGCGGCACGTGTGTTTTAAAAGGTTGCAGCCGGCCTGGGGGGCTTGCCAGCACCCCAGCGAGCCCCCCAGGCCGGCTGTGACGTTTTAAAACACGCGCGCCACTTCGCAGCTGTCTCCTGAAGCCAAACGCTAACTTCCGCGTTCGGCTTCAGGAGACAGCTGCGAAGTGGCGCGCGTGTTTTAAAATGTCGCAGCCGGCCTGGGGGGCTCAGGGGGAAGCCCCCGAGCCCCCCAGGCCGGCTGCGACGTTTTAAAACACCCGAATGTGAGCTCGGGAGGCGAACAAAAATGTCGCTCCCCTCCCAGCTCTTATCTCGAGTAGCTCGTAAGTAGAGCTGCTCGTATGTCGAGGTTCCACTGTATAATCAAAACTATAAAACCCCATATTAAAAGAAACCCATTAATTGTTTACAGTTATTAACAATATTATTTGGACCAGAATCATTTTCAGATTCTGAGGCACTAGAACAGCTTATTAAATTATTTAAAAAAATGCAATTAGTGGGGAAATCCTTCAAAAATGGTGTGCTGAGCAACAAAGTGATTTTTCTTCCCTGCTGACAGACAACTGACTTCACTAACAAAGCTGGCTCTTCAGCAGCACACTTCCCATATTTGAAAGGGAGTTACTAGAAAGGATACAAAATGACCTTTGAATGTACCTACCTGAGAAAAGAAATCTTGAAGATTTCAATTTTCAGTAGATGAGACTGGAGGGTTGAGTTTTCATCTTTTCTTTTCAGTTGTTTGGTTGTTTTAAGCACACCTTGATTTTAATGGCATGTTTTGATTTTTTAAAATTCCGATTTACTTTTTAATGTTAATCAAATGTTGAATGCTGTAAAAAAAATGTTTTTTCTATATGGAAGTTGATAGTTATTTCCTAGATAGTGAAAGTGATCTGATCTTATTTATATTTGTATCAGATGTTAATTATAGAAATTTCACATTTTATTTTTAAAAGTTTGGGTCTTTTTTTTTTTTAATGGAAATCTCCCTTTTCCCCACATCTTTATTGTGGGAAATATAATATTATTATATTTTATTATCAAACTTCTGAGGTTACTTTAATATAACTGTAATAGTGCTTCTCCTGTCCTTGAAAGGCTGTGAAAGCTTAGCTACAGAAAAATGTACAGTTATATTAAAGATGCAAGCAATGCATCAACTTAAGGACAAAGCTCTTTGGGAAGCCTTGGGGAAAATGTCTTTACCGATACATAATCTAAATAGTTTTTAAATTTTAAAATAGCACTCAGTAACATCCCCATTTGTTTACCTAAATTTCATCTTCTATCTGAGTCTTCTATGTGGCAGATTTTTGTGACTCCTTAGAGTTTTTTTCCTTTTTTAAAAAATCCTTTCACAGAACTGCTTGATTGATCTCATAATTGAGCCTACATTTGGGTGGCTTTAGAAACTAAGTATGATAAGGGTGTTGTGATAAAATTAGATTTCTAAATAATGTGGCTGCAAATTTATGGAAATTAACAATGCTGAGTTGCTATGGGGAAGTAATGTATTGCGATAATATTCACAGGAAAGATTTTAATTTTTGAATTATTTTCATTTTTGCAGTGGAACTAGTCAAGTTTTTCTCTGATATTTCCCCAAATGTTATAATTTACATAAAACAATAGATGGCCTTTTTTATACACATAGAAATATGTAAATTAAAGTAAGCTTGTAGATGAGATTTGTCAGTTTTAAAATCTCAGAGATCAAATATAGTAATGAACTAAAATAAGGAGACATACAGTGGTACCTCGAGATACGAGTTTAATTCGTTCCGGACCCGGGCTCTTAAGTCGAGCAGCTCTTATCTCGAACGACTTTTCCCCATAGGAATTAATGTAAATAATTTTAATTGGTTCCAGCCCTCAAAAAACTCACAAAGTTAGTCTAAATTATGCAGAAAGACATGTTTTTAATGAAGAAATGTACATGTACATATAAATGAATAATGAAGTTTCTTTCACTTAACTCGTAAACTTTCTTAAACTTTTAAATTTACATATGTTCAACTTCTCTGCCACCCAATCCTGTAGGACAGAGGTCCCCAACCCTTTTTGCACCAGGGACCGGCTTTAAGCGATCAAGAGAGGAATGGGTGAATGAATGGACGGAGGGTGGGAAGGAAGGAAGGAAAGAGGGAAGGGACAGGAACAGAGGAAGGAAGCAAGGAAACTTATGAAAGGGGAGAGTAAGAGAGGAATGAGTGAAGGGAGGGAGGGAGGGAGGGAAGAAGGTGGGAAGGAGAAAGAAAAGAAGAAATAGAGGAAGGGAAGGTAAAAGAGAGAAAGAAAAAGAGCAAGAAAGAAAGAAAGAAAGAAAGAAAGAAAGAAAGAAAGAAAGAAAGGGGGAAGGGACAGGAACAGAGGAAGGAAGCAAGGAAACTTATGAAAGGGGAGAGTAAGAGAGGAATGAGTGAAGGGAGGGAGGGAGGGAAGAAGGTGGGAAGGAGAAAGAAAAGAAGAAATAGAGGAAGGGAAGGTAAAAGAGAGAAAGAAAAAGAGCAAGAAAGAAAGCTGCAAGCACCCCCCCGAGCCCCCCAGGCCGGCTGCAACCTTTTAAAACACGCGCGCCGCTTCGCAGCTGTCTCCTGAAGGCGAACGCAGAAGTTAGCGTTTGGCTTCAGGAGACAGCTCCTTGGCGCTTGTATCTCGAATTTGGGCTTGTAAGTAGAACAAAAATATCTCTCCCCTCCCAGCTCTTATCTCGAGTTGCTCTTAAGTAGAGCAGCTCTTATGTCGGGGTTCCACTGTATTGATAAAAAATAACAGAAAACAATTTGATACAAAAATAGACTTAGATTTCAATATGCCAATTTTGGAAAACTTTTTTTAAAGTATTATTTTTTTTCCTAATTCTTTTGACTTCACTACTTCATTAAGTAATTTTTCTGTTTCACATTTTGGTTCCAAATATTACCAACTATTGTTTGCTTTTCTTTTTGATAAATGCTAGCTGGAATATTATTGTATCTACTATTGGTCCAACGGGCTGAGGCTAGAGACACCACAGTGGTTAAATATAACATTAGAAGGATAACAAAACTAGATTGGGAGATTATGAATTCAAGACATTTTATCCCTTCACGGGTCAACTTTGTTGGTCAGAGTTATCATCATCACCCTGGTCAAATATCTTTGTACGTTCTCCTTTATAAAAGTAGAACCTTAATCTGAAATCTTTAAAGAATGTTCTTCAAAGCTGTTATGCTTAGTATTCTTCAGCTGTATTTTACTGGCAAGAATTTTGCTCATAAGCTGTATTCAAGTTGATTTAGAATTCACCAGATCTGTTTGACAAGATTGTCTTTCAGAGATACAAACCAGTAGTGGGTTCTAAAACCTGTTGTTATTGGTTTGCGTGAGCGCTTGGCGCGCAACGCTTCTGTGTATGCGCAGAAGCGTCCTGGGTGGGTGGAGTCTCCTGCCCCCACCGCTACTGGTTCGCAGAACCGGGCTGAACTGATAGCAACCCACCATTGTTACATGCATATATATTACCAAAATGTCAGAAAAGATTTGTCATATTTCAGGGAATTTATATTTAGAGGAAGCCGATAAAAATTGGTCATTCCAACCTCCTTTTAGAGTGGGGGACGAAGCCTTTTGGTCAACCAATTACATTCGATTCAAAATGCCTAGCAAAAAGCTAGGACCCAAATTTTTAGGCCCTTTCCCAATAGTGAAAGTGATAAACCCAATCACCGTGCAACTTGCATTACCTAGAATTCTAGGGAAATTTCAACCTGTATTTCATTGCAGCTTGCTTAAGCCAGTAATTAGATCCACTATAAGACCTCATACACAACCACCACCTCCCCTACTAATAATACAGAGGGAGACACACTATGAAGTGGGGAAAAAAATATACTTCCATATATTTAGAGATCAGTTACAATATTTAATTCATTGGAAGAGATATCCTTTGTCTGAGGCCACTTGGGTTAAAAGTTGGAATGTGAAATAATAATAATAATAATAATAATAATAATAATAATAATAATAATAATAATAATAATAATAGTTTTGCTTGCTCATTTTCGGCCCGAAAAAGTGGTCGAAAATGAGCAAGCAAAACTACTGTGGGACTTCCGACTTCAGACTTACCGAATTCTGAAGCATAACACACCAGACATCTTGATTGTGGAGAAAAAGAAAGCATGGATCATCGACATCGCAATCCCAGGAGACAGCAGTATTGAGGAGAAGCAGCTAGAAAAATTAGTGAAATATGAAGATCTAAAAATCAATCTGCAACGACTCTGGCATAAGCCAGTGAAAGTGGTCCCAATGGTACTTGGCATGCTGGGCGCAGTGCCAAAGGATCTCAGCGGATATTTGAAAACCATCAGAATTGACAAAATCTCCACCTGTCAATTGCAGATGGCCGCTTTACTGGGATCGGCAAACATAATTCGCTGCTACATCACGCAGTCCTAGGTGCTTGGGAAGCACCCGACTGGTGATGAAATATGAAATCCAGCATAGTGATCTCATTTTCTGTGTTGTATTGAAATAATAATAATAATAATAATAATAATAATAATAATAATAATAATAATAATAATAATAATTAATAATAATAATAATAATAATAATAATAATAATAATAATAATATATTAGATTTGTATGCCGCCCCTCTCCACAGACTCGGGGCGGCTGACAAACTAATTAAACAGTTCCACGAAAAATACCCAAAACAAAGGGTCCCCCCCGGGGGGGGGGAGAGGAGGTTGAGGATGATATTAACCTGTGTTCTTTTATTCTCTCCTTTGACAGGGCACGCTTTTATCTTGGTGGGGGGGGGGCACCTGTCAGGCTGAAGCCACTGTTTTGAGTTGGAGACTTTGGCCTGCCACAAGTAGAATAGCACTGTGGGAATTGGGGAGGGGTGGTTGCATGAGAGGGAAAAATACTAACCACAACGGATTATTTCCAGAGATGCAAGGTCATATTTTGTTCACCACCAGCAGGGAGTACATGGGAGGATCATGGATGTTGACAGAACCAGGATGGTCCATGTGATGAACTTGTGGGTGTAGGGACAAGCGATGAACCTTGACCTGGGTGGAGAACTGTAAGTTAGTATCGGGTTGACTAGAATTTGTA
This sequence comes from Erythrolamprus reginae, assembly GCF_031021105.1. Lineage (NCBI taxonomy): Eukaryota > Metazoa > Chordata > Lepidosauria > Squamata > Dipsadidae > Erythrolamprus > Erythrolamprus reginae. Next base: position 32,773,552 of record NC_091956.1, on the reverse strand, counting down.
ACCAACATGGCTCTGTTAATAAAATGGACTTAATTAATTAATTGATTGATTGATTGATTGATTGATTCATTCATTCACTGATTATTAAATTGGAAGGTGGAAAATATCCCCACCTTCATGGACCATAAGTTATGAGAAGTTTGCAATGATCTCAACAGAAGTTTTCCTCAGCTCTGCTTTGTCTGAATATGCAATATCTATGCTCTGTCATTGAGCTGTGATCATTCTGGCCCTAAAAATAAACATAAAGTTCTCTCAATAACAAGAATTGTACTCCATTCTCTTTATTTATAGTATGGAACCTTAAGTTCTCCATATCATAAAAGAGACACGGGAAAAAAGGGATTTTTACATTGCTCCTTAAGATTCCTTCCCTTCCCTACCCCACCCCACCCTATTATTGATGTACTGATATGATTCTGAAATCAGACGTAAAAGTTATTAGTACAGAAATTGTAATTGGAGCAAAGAAGGATGCAAGGGACTTTAGGAAGACGAATTTATGCAATTCAAGTTTTTGATGAATTTCTCGTTTTTCTTATTTTCATATCTTGGCTTTAAATCAACCCAAAGACATATTTATTCAATATACTGTATCTATATATGGGGTATGGTAACTTATATAATTTTTTTCATAAAGTTTTGCTATATTCCAGGTGTTACTGTGCTTAGTAGTGCTATTTTATGCTATTTCATATGGTTGTGTACTAATCCAAATTCAGAAGGCGGAATGTGCTTTGGGGTGAAGGCTCACTTTGTATTTGCTAGCAAATGTTTAAAAGGTTTGTACAGCAGGGCAGGAAAAAGCACAGTGGATATGAAGTATTGAGAGCTATGAATTCCTCTTCCCCTTTCAAATCCAGATTGTTGTACAGTTTCAAGAGAGGTAACTGAAGATTTGAAATCTTCATTTTTCAGGCTTTTGGGGGGCCGTTTTAGATGTTCAGTTGTAGTAAACAAACAGAGAGGGAAATTGTACCTGTTGAGGCCTTTGATTCAATTTCCCTATTTATTTATTTACTACTACTGAACATCTAAAATGGTCCCCAAAATGGCCCTAAAGGCCAAAAAATGGCAGGGCCAGCCGCTGGTGGGATTAGCCAGTTCACCAAACTGGGCAGAATTTTAACAATTGGTTTGCCTAAACCGGTCCGAAGTAGCTGAATACCACCTCTGGATCAGGCTCAGATTATTCTTGGCTTGGTGTCTCCTAAGGCTAACATTCCACTGATTTAGGTGAAACCACTTCATCAGAGGCTGAGTCCTGGACCATGACCAAAGGGAGAAGAGAGAAGAAGAAAAAAGTATTCTGAATTTCAAATGTTCAAATCCACAAATTATGGATGCATTTCAAAAATAGTTACCAATCAAATAGATTTAAGCTGTGTAGTAGAACAGCGGTCCCCAAACTACGGCCCGCTGAGGCCATTTATTCGGCCCGCAGTGGTGCACGAGATTTTACCGATCGATATAATAAGCTCCTGAATCTCCTGTCCACTCACTGCAGTCGGCTGCTGAGTGAGGAGGAGGTGGAGAGCCAAGGGGCGGGGAGGAAAGCGGGCCTGCAATTGGCCCCTTTCTTTGCCACCTTTAGGGAGAGAAACTGTTGCTGCCCTATGGCAGAGCAGCAACAGCTCCTCTCCCTAAAAGCAAGCAAGAAAGAAAGGGGCCAATTGCAGGCCCGCTTTCCTCCCAGCCCCTTTGCTCTCCACCTCCTCTTCCTCCTCCCCACCTCCTCCTCCGCAGTGAGTGGATGGGAGATTCAGGAAAAGACGATTCAAAAACCGTGCACTGAAAGTCACAGCTAAGTGCACCATGGCTAAGTGCATGGAGGGAGGCGGCCGCTTGGAAACCCCTGACCTCCACCGCCTCTCCCCCGCAGCACAAGGCGAGCACACCTCGCTGCTGACACAGGCGGCGGGGACTGCCCTTTCCCCCTTCATGGCCTCTTTGATAGCCCTTCCCGGCAAAGGTGCCGTGTCTGCCTCCCCGCCAACTGCCGCCGCCGGCGCGCAGCTCTGCTCACCCAAAGTCTGGTGTTGATGCTTGAGAGAGGGCTTGGGGCTCTTGGCATCAGCGGCTGCCATGGCGCCATTGTTGTTGTCACTGTGGCGGCTGCCTTGCGCTGGCCAGTAAAGCCGGCTGCCTGGGAAAGCAGCGCAGGAAAGCGGCGCATTTGAAAAGCGTGCTGCTTTCCCGGGCAGCTGACTTTGCTGGCCAGTGCAAGGCAGCCGCCGTGGCGACAACAACAACGGCGCCGTGACAGCCGCTGATGCCAAGAGCCCCAAGCCCGCTCTCAAGCGTCAACGAGAGGCTTCGGGTGAGCAGAGCTGCGTGCCAGCGACGGGAGCTGGCGGGGAGTCAGACGCAGTGCCTCTGCCGGGAAGGGCTGTCAAAGAGGCCCTGAAGGGGGACAGGGCAGTCCCCGCCACCTGTGTCAGCGGCAAGGTGGCCGTGCCGGCTGGGGCGGGAGAAGGCTGGAGTTGCGCGGAAAGTGGCACCTGCTGGTGTGGGCCTGGTCCAAGAGGAGCCACCGCTGTCGCTGCACCAATGGCAGCTGCCGTGGGGGCAGAGCCAAGGGGAGGGCGCGGAGGCAGTGCCCGCTAGAGAAGCGGAGAGAGAGAGAGAAGTGGACCGAAAGAAAGAAAAGGGAAAGAGAGGGAGGGAAAGAGAAATGGAGAGGAAGGAAGGAGGGAGGGAGGGGAAGGAGGAAGGGAGGGAAGGAAGGAAGACAGAAAGGGAGAAGAGAGGGAGAGAGAGATAGAAAGGGAAAGAGAGAAAGAGGGAGAGATAGAGAGGGAGAGAGAAAGGAAGAGAGAGAAAGGGAGAGAGAGAAAGAAAGAGGGAGAGATAGAGAGAGAAAGAGGAAGAGATACAAAGAGAGTGAGTGAGAGAGAGAAATGAGAAAGTGATGGAGGGAAAGAACGAGGGAGAGGAAAATGAAACAAATGAGAGAGAAGGAAAAAAGGGAGAGGGAAGAGAGAAATGGAGAGGAAGGAGGGAGGGAGGGAGGGATGTAAGGAAGGAGAATTGGAGTTTATTGATTTAAGTTTAAATTTACTTGTTAATAAAGAAGTATAAATTACTTTATTACTTAATTACTTAATTACTTCTTTATTTTAAATATTGTATTTGTTCCCATTTTATTTTTTACTTTAAATAAGGTATGTGCAGTGTGCATAGGGATTTGTTCATATGTTATTTTTATAGTCCATCCCTCCAATAGTCTGAGAGACAGTGAACTGGCCCTCTGTGTAAAAGGTTTGGGGACCCCTGTAGTAGAATATTATACAGATACAAGGAAAGCTCTCTACAATAGCAACATTACAGAACCTCCAAAGAAAAGGTTTTAGAGGAGGAGCTCAATAAAATGCTTTAAATGGCAGATGCATTCAACAAATAACAAAATAACAGATGCATTCAAAAGTGACTAGTTGTGCTGGTACTAAAATCAAATGGGAAAGCCAATAGCCTCAGTGAATGACATCTAAAGTGACTTTAGTGAGGGCCAAAATTTTGTTCTTGTATATAAAAAAAGAATACGGGCATATTCCAATAGAATCCAACTCAAAAGAAAAGAATGACTTTTGATTCATGATGATGCCATTCATGAATATGGAACAGATACCACATTCCAACATATCACTTACAATTTCTTACTTGGCTAAGATTAATAGAGTGCCCCAAATGTTTATATGATCATCGACAGTAAATCATGGGAAGGCATCACCAAAATTTGGGATTGGTAACTCAGAGCTTCAAGAAAGCCAGTTTACCTTTCAATCTAGTCAACTGGAGGGAGATATATTTAAGGACAACATGACTAGACAAGATAATTCTACTTTATGGAATGTACTGTACTTTAGGAATAAAATCTTAATGTACAAACTTGCTGTCCCCATTTTCAGCTGTCTGAAAATTACAGCATAATCTTCCCCAAGTTTCTTCCTTTGAACATTAATCCTTTAGGTGATCCTCCCTTCCTTTTCTGATTGTTTTCTAGACAGCATCGGATCTCCTCATTCCCCAAGGTCATTCGCACATTCCTCCTTTCTTCTCCTTCATTTTCAGTATTAGGATCACATAGCTGTTGATGAAACCGTAGAATTTTGAAATTTTGAGTAGAGAGGAAAAGAATAGCATTTTTAAGCTATACAACTAGAAGAACTGCGAGAAGCATATGGGCTGGCAAGACAGCTGTTGGCCTTGCCAGGTAGACCAGAGAGGAAACACAATCATATAAGCTAATTCTACTATGTTGAAAAGAATCTTCATTGACATAGTCTTGCTATTGCAATTCTTGCAATTCTCCTGCTGTAAACTTTAAAGACTGATAACTTAGACACGGTCTCTCTTGCTTCACCCACTATGAAGCTGTGAGCTATGCTCCCCCTTATCTGACCAGTCCCTATGTACTGTAGTAGTTCTTCATCATGTTTCCCAAGATCATTCCCACATACTATTACCTCACCAGGAGAAAAGGAGAAAAGATCTGCTGTTGGATATTTCTGGAAAACAAAACACCGGGTATGAGTGCAGCAAAAGAACAGCAGTGAAGTCAAAGTCCTATTGACCAAAGAGGCAACAGGAAAGATAGCAGCAACTTGGAAACTGGAATGTATGTCCCAACCTTGCCCTGTCCCCCTGCCCAAATTAGTCTTAGATTTGAGGTAAGGGAAGAGCCTGGAAGGGAAAGAAACCTTGGCTGGAGAAATTATTTCCAAGAAGAAAAAGTAAAGAAACAAACAGAAAAATGCTAGATCCCTACCTACTGACTGTTGGAGGAAAAAGTAAGGACAGAGCAGACAAGACAAGAACCCCCACACACACAAAATATATAGTCCAAAACCTCCCCCCCCCTTTCTTTGGAAAAGGAATAGGAGTTTAGATATTAGTATTAAGGAAATAATAGATTAGTACTAGAAATATGAAGATATCGGAATGGGTATTATTTTATAAAATAATTTAAGACATTCACATTCTCCTTTTGAAAACCATCCATGTTTGTATTATAAAAGCAATGGTACAAGAATCAACCAATCATGGTTAAAAATCAGAGTAGACTTGCATGGCCACAAAAGCTGATTGGAAAGAAGCTTTTCAAATTAATTGCATACTAAGAATTTGCATATGAAATCATACTGTCTGATTTATTATGAATTTTGTTTCAATTTTATTAGGTTTTTGTATAATTTGTATAAATGTAAATTTATATTTATAATTTATATAATTCATTATAATTTATCAGTTTATTTGATACAGAAAGTGGTAAGAAAAAAAGAAAATCTGAAAGACCAGATTAAAGACAGATAATGGGAAAAAAAATCTAAGATATCACTATAAATTAACAACAACTTGATGGCACATAATTAATCAAGCTGAATCCTACCGCCAGCCCGGCTACTTCCTTGAGCAGCACAGGCAGGGCTGTTGACACGCATCTGGGAGGCAGGTACGTGAGCAACAAGCTCACCAGAACTCCTAAGTCCAACTTCACTAGGAGGGACTCACAGCCCGCAATCTCTGGAGCAACGGGTTTACACAGGCAAAGGCTCTCCCTGGCTATAATAGCCACTCCTCTCCCCCTTCCCTGGGGTCGAGGCTGATGCCATATCTGAAACCTGGCTGGGCAGATTTCAGAGAGAGGAACTCCTCCCTCTGGGCCCAGCCACGTTTCAGTCACACATGCCAGGTCGGCCTCCTCATCCGGAATCAAATCCCGGATGAGGAGAGCTTTATTTACCACCGACCTGGCATTGAGTAGCAGCAGCCTGAGTCCAGGGCCAGAATTACACTCATCACCAGTACCCAGGGTTGAACTCACGGAGCCGGAAGACGGGATTTCTATTAAGCAGCGATCTCTCCTTCCCCTGGAATAGCTAGCTCCGTGGCTCCCGCCATATCTGCCTCTCCCCAGCAGCACCGGAATTTTCCGACCCTCTGCCATCCCAGAGATAGGTGCCCCCTCCCCTCCTGTCTCTCTAGCGTCAGGTGGGCCAAATATATCATTCATACCATTTCCATTCACCTCATCCATTCCATAACCCCACCCACCCCAACCATCCCACTCATACCAATCATTCATCCCATACACATTATTACATCCACCCCAGTTATCCATTACTTAAAAAGCCCCCCCCCAATAATTTAATTAAAATGGATTAAATTAGCAATGATTAAAACACTAATAAAATGCATAACAAATATATAAAATATGCAATATAAAATTCATAATAGTTAATATTGATGGATATAAAATCAGATCTTAGTCACTGGTCAATCATCAGTCAATCAGTCAATCAATCAATCAATCAATCAATCCAGGTATAATGTCCTCTTTAGATCTTCCATACAGTCTTAGTCTTAAAGTCTGCTGTCTTCTACAATCTTCCCACTAGGGGGCGCAGGTCTTCTATGATCTTGCGTAGTAATTAGAAACATAGAAAAATAGAAGTCTGACGGCAGAAAAAGACCTCATGGTCCATATAGTCTGCCCTTATACTACTTCCTGTATTTTATCTTAAGATGGATATATGTTTATCCCAGGCATATTTAAATTCAGTTACTGTGGATTTATCTACCACATCTGCTGGAAGTTTGTTCCAAGGATTTACTACTCTTTCAGTAAAATAATATTTTCTCATGTTGCTTTTGACCTTTCCCCCAACTAACTTCAGATTGTGTCCCCTTGTTCTTGTGTTCACTTTCCTATTAAAAACACTTCCCTCCTGGACCTTATTTAACCCTTTAACATATTTAAATGTTTCGATCAGGTCCCCCCTTTTCCTCCTGTCCTCCAGACTATACAGATTGAGTTCATTAAGTCTCTCCTGATAAGTTTGATGCTTAAGACCTTCCACCATTTTGTAGCCCATCTTTGGACCTGTTCAATTTTGTCAATATCTTTTTGTAGGTGAGGTATCCAGAACTGAACACAGTATTCCAAATGTGGTCTCACCTGCACTCTATATAGCGGGATCATAATCTCCCTCTTCCTGCTTGTTATACCTCTAGCTATGCAGCCATGCATTGTACTTGCTTTCCCTACTGCCTAACTGCACTGTTCACCCATTTTGAGACTGTCAGAAATCACTACCCCTAAATCCCTTTCTTCTGAAGTTTTTGCTAACACAGAACTGCCAATACAATACTCAGATTGAAGATTCCTTTTCCCCAAGTGCATTATTTTACATTTGGAAACATTAAACTGCAGTTTCCATTGCTTTGACCATTTAGCTAGTAAAGCTAAATCATTTACCATATTACAGACGCCTCCAGGAATATCAACCCTATTGCACACTTTAGAGTCATCGGCAAATAGGCAAACGTTCCCTACCAAACCTTCCCCTATGTCACTCACAAACATATTAAAAAGAATAGGACCCAGAACAGACCCTTGTGGCACACCGCTTGTAACCAATCTCTGCTCAGAATACTCGCCATTAACAATAACTCTCTGATGTCTACGCTTCCGCCAGCTGCAAATCCATTGAACTATCTAGGGATTAAGTCCAATCTTCACTAATTTATCTATCAGCTCTTTATGTGGAACTGTATCAAAGGCTTTGCTGAATTCCAGATAGGCAATATCCACGGCACCACCTTGATCCAACACCTTTGTGACATAGTCAAAGAAATCAATGAGATGCCTTCAGTAAAGCCATGCTGATTTGGGTCCAATAAGTTATTGTTTTTAAGGTGCTGATTTATCCTCTTTTTGAGTAGAGTCTCCATCATTTTAACTACAACTGATGTCAAGCTAAGTGGCCTGTAGTTACCAGATTCTCTACTGCCCTTCTTGTGGATAGGCACAACACTGGCCATTCTCCAATCCTCAGGAACATCTCCTGTTAACAGGGATTGGTTAAACAAATCAGTTAGTGGGGTAGCAATGACAGATCTGAGTTCTTTAAGAACTCTGGGGTAGATGCCATCTGGACCCATTGCCTGATTTATCTTTAATCGTTCAAGTTCTTCTAAGACATCGGCTTCTAAGATCACTGGAGATGAATCTATACAGCTGGAAGCAATGCTATATCCCTCTATAGTATTATTTTGTAAGGTGTCTTTTGAGAAAACTGAACAGAAGCAGCTATTGAAATGGTCAGCGATCTCCTTATTCCCATTAATGCATATATTATTCCCGGTACTAAGCTTCGTGATGCTGCAGTTTTTCTTCTTCATATCACTAACATATCTGAAGAAGGTTTTATCCCCCTTCTTTACAGATTTGGCAATTTCTTCCTCTTTTCAGGCTTTAGCAGCATATATTATCTGTTTCGCCTCCTTCTGTCTCATTTTACACACCTCTCTATCAGCTATACTTCCAGACTCTTTATACCTCCTAAAGTCTTCACATCTTAAAAGTTGCCAAATTTGAAGAAAACATTATCTATCAGAACATCTAGCTCAGAAATATCCAACCTTGTCAACTTTAAGACTTGTGGACTTTAAAACGGGCGGAAAAGTGGGCAGGGCCAGTCATTGATGGGATTAACCCGAACCGGCAGAATCCTACCTCTGCCTTTGAGGCGAGTGGCCAGGAGGCCGGGCTGGCTTTGATGAGTGATGTTGAGTTACCCATGCCCACCCAGTCACATGACCCATGGCTACGCTTACCTAGCCAGTCATTAGGGCAGAGGACTGGTTGTTAAATTATTTGAATTCTATCATTAGGCTGATCAAACAGAACTAGAGCAGCTAGATGATGAGACAGGGCCTCCAAGCTCTTGGACCTGACAAACAGAATGGAGGGCAGAGCAAAAATACTCAGTGAGGCTCCTTGCCAAGCAAGGGAATAACTATCCTATTAGCATGTCATTCTTGTGAATATAATATAATATAATATAATATAATATAATATAATATAATATAATATAATATAATATAATATAATATAATATAATGTGGACTGTTTGACAAATCTGGCTTGGTTGTCAGAATTTTACACTGGATTTTGACTCTTCTGTGCATTCCTGTTGAAAACAAAATTAAAAAGCCCCCCCCCCTCATTTATATTCCTTTCCTTGTCTGCAATTATCTACTTAGCATTGAGTAAATTGCCATCTTTATTATGTGTATGTGTGTGTGTATTGAAACCTGAAACGGGATAGCTCCAAGTTCTATTTTGTCATGCCAGTTTTATAATAAAGTTGCATGGTATATTTTTCTTCAGTCTGATTCTTTGCAAGATCCATTGTTTTTCAAATTATATGGGATCTTGCCACTCGCTCTGTAATTTATATTATGTGCTGGGCAAAGTGTGCCCGGGGGCCGGATGCGGCCCGCCCGCTGTCTGTGACTGGCCCGCGGAGGTAGGAAGGAAGGAAGGAAGGAAGGAAAGAAGGAAGGAAGGAAAGAAGGAGAAATGGAGGGAGGAAAGAAGAGAGGAGAAATTCTCTTTCCATGCCCTTTTGCAAAAGTCCAATAAATGCTCATTTTTTAATTGTTCATTGGTTTCATTGGCCTTTCCAAGAAATTTAAAGCAAACCCCCCACCTCACCTCTCAGGGGGAAAAAAGGGAGGAGGAGGAAGAAAATGAATCCATAGCTACTTTCAGGCAAAGCCTCCACTATGTTTTTTCAACTGATAATGTAGGTCAGTTGAAGAGAGGCACCTGAAAGGAATATTTTGAAAGAGAAGTAAAGAACTGCCCCAAAACAGAAATAAAAGGCAGAGAAAATCAGAGAGACAGAAGCTTCTCTCCATCTGGAGAAGGAAGGAAGGAAGAAAGGAGAAATGGAGGGAACAAGGTGGGCAATTAATTTATAATTAATATAATATAATATAATATAATATAAAATATAATACTATAAGTGATTGATATAATATAATAAATATAATGTAATATAATATATAATTCTAATTTATAATTATAATATAATTAACTCAGTTCTGTCCAATAATATACAGTATTGGGTAGAACTGAGTTAATTATATTAATCTGGCCCTCTAAAACCATCCCAATTTCTCATGCTGCCCCAAGGCAAAATTAATTGCCCACTCCTGTGCTAGATAGTCACAAAAGTTCTTGTTGCCATTTTAATTGTTTTGATATTATCTATTTATCATATTGCCTGTTCTATTCTTCCTTGGTTTTGACAAGAAATTATTGGTGAATTGTTCTAATACAGCTTTCCCCAATCTTTCTGGGTTGTGGGTGAAGAAGAGGGGATGGTTTTGCAGGTGTGCATGCATGCATGCATGGAAATGTATGCATAGCTTCATTTGTGTGAGCAGGAGTTGGGGCTGCGAGCACCGCTGCCCGCCGGTAATGTGAATGGTGTGTGTGTGTGCGTGCGTGCTTGCCCACCACTCACACAGCTGGTTGCAAATAGGCCATGGCCTGGTAGTACACAGGTTGTGGACCCCTGTTTTAATACCTTTAGTTTATGCTGCTGTGTAAATAAAATAATCACTGAAGGCAGAGAATATAAACCAGATGATTGGTGATATTCTTTTGATCTGTAATATATTTGTACTTTTTATTAATTAATTTATTAATTAAAAGTAATTAAGTAAAACACCTAATAGAAAAATGAAAAAAAGGACAGATACATGTATGTGTGTGTGTGTGTAATATAGATATACAGTGATCCCCCGCTCGTTGCGAGGGTTCCGTTCCAGGAGCCCCCGCAACGAGCGGGTTTTCGCGAAGTAGCGATGCGGAAGTAAAAACACCGTCTGCGCATGTGCAGACGGTGTTTTTACTCCCACAGCGCTAGCGAGGAGCCGAAGATTGGGGGCGGGGCGGCTGTTTGCCGCCGGCATGGAGGGCTTCCTAGCAGCCCCCCAAACCCGGGTTGGGGGTCCGGGGGGCGCTGGCTCTCGGCGCTTTTGAGCTGAGTCTGGAAGCGAATTCGCTTCCGGACTCAGCTCAAAAGTGCCGATAGCAAGCGGCAAGGAACGGCTTGTCTCGGCGCTTTCGAGCTGACCGGACTCAGCTCGAAAGCGCCGAGACAAGCCGTTCCTTGCCGCTTGCTATCGGCGGTTTTGAGCTGAGTCCGGAAGCGAATTCGCTTCCGGACAGCTCAAAACCGCCGATAGCAAGCGGCAAGGAACGGCTTGTCTCGGCGCTTTCGAGCTGACAGCTCGAAAGCGCCGAGACAAGCCGTTCCTTGCCGCTTGCTATCGGCGGTTTTGAGCTGAGTCCGGAAGCGAATTCGCTTCCGGACAGCTCAAAAGCGGCGAGAATGAACGGCGTGGGCGGGCGAAGGGCGGGCGGCAGCGAGGAGTTTGCGTGGGCGGTGGGGAAACTCCTCGCTGACGCCAGCAAGAGGGGGAAGACCCAGGGAAGCCGCTGCCATCTACGCATGCGTGCCCGGCACGCATGCGTAGATGGTATTTTTGACTTCCGGGTTGAAAAATAGCGAAGTACCCTGTTCGCAATGGTTGGGGACGCAATAAACGGGGGATCACTGTATAATTTTATACTGGGGGTAAGATATGAAAATAAGGTGTCTATTTTTTAAAGGACATTAAAAATAAAAATTTAGATAGTAACATTTATTTCCAAGACATTTTTTCTTTCAAAAAATTGATGAAAATATTGAGAGAATAAAAAATAACCTTAAGTATTTTCTTCTAGAATGAATATTGCAATAAGTTGCTCATATGCTGCTGCATTTAATTTCCCACCCTCCCTTTTTATTAATAACCAGCAATAGAAAGATTAACAGTAGCACATTATAGTTATTAAAACATGGATTAGCATGTAAAAATGTATAAAAGCTCATTTCAATCTGAGCAGATCTTCAGTTTTAAGAAGTCTAATAGAATAAAATAAAGCATTAATCTAAAAAAAAAGCAAAAACATTGAATAACAATAACTCAGAAAAGCTGATAATATATTATAGATAAATCATCTAGAGATTTATTCAGTGAATCTCTTTTCCCAGTTTGTCTAAAAATGGAATATGTAGAGAAGTCTAAAGCAATTACTTTTATAGTTTACTGTTATATTGATGTTTCATTGGGTTTCTTTGTTAGGCAACTTATCAAATGGACAAAATTAATGTATCATTTGGATTATGACTTATGTTCTGCCCTATCGTTACTTACTTAGTCCTCTAAATTTATTGAAATTTTAAAAAGTCTGCTTTGTACTGCTAGCAACCATTAAAAGCAACCATCTGAACTGTTGATGAACTTGTGGAAGAACAGGAAGTGCTGGAGGGTAAAGTTAAATACACCATCAGTTTAGAGTCCTTGTGTTGCCACAAGTGACTCAAGTCCAGCCCCCCTTGAATTCTGTGGGCCCTTATCTAGAGCTAATGTAGTGCTGACCAAATTCATGTCCAAATCCACTTCCAAAGTAGAGCAATAAATCTTTCTGAACTATAACTTAGCTATGATCCTGATCCTTTGTGCTTGACAGAACTTGTTTTGCACATTGTAATTAGCTTGAGAGGCACATGGGACTGCTATTCAATTGCCTATGTTAGAATCAAAGGCTGTTCCAATTTCTTTTTTGGATGGGAGAAGGATGCAGCAAATTGTCTGTAATAAAATGTCTTTCAGTGATTGGACAGTTTTTTCCTCCTATTTTTGGAATGTTTTTGCTATTGTAAAGCACCTGATAGTCCAGTCATATGGTTAATTAAGCTTAGATTTGTGATAGTATCAGTATTGGGTTCCTGGAGGAATGGTGGAGGACGGCGTCCAGTAGATAAAATGGAGCTACATATGCAGCTCCGTGTCCCTGATGCATGTGTGCATGAACCTGCGTGAGATTTAGCATGCGTAGGAAGTCAAATCTTGTATGAGGACGCTCGCGCACAGGAGATTTTGCCGATTTTTGACCTTTTTTTGCTTCCATCAAGCAAAAACTGCCGAAAAATTAGCAAAATCTAACACATGTGTGCATCCCTGTGTGAGATTTGGCAGGAGCCAAATCTCATGCCAACATGCCCACACCCACCTGCCGAATGTGCATGCACCTGCACCAGTCACCGGGAGCACACCAGTAGCACCAGTGACGGGGAACCCTTGCCTGGATAATATGGGTCAAAAATCAAGAAAGTATTATTTTTTTTGCATCTCAATTTTAAAAAGATAAAACATTAAAGGAGAAAGGGATAAAAGAATATGAATTATTTTAATTTAGAACAAGGAATATATTTAAAACAAGATATTCAAAAATAAAACTCAACAAGAGACTTTTTACACAAAAACTTCATCATTCCTTTTCAGTTCTTGTAGCATTAAACAGATTATTGTCTTCAGGTTATCCTCCTCTTATAGAGAATAAATTTGGTCATCTTTTCTAGAGATTAGTGTATCTGTTCTTGTTTTCCTGTCAGTCTGATGAGATCTTAGAAGATAGGAATACAGAAACTAATATTTCCCAAATATTTCTGTGGATAGTAGAGGAAAAACTTATAACTTCTCAGGCTCAGAGAATAAATGAAATATAAAGTTTTGAAATGGGAAAGAATCTCTTCCCATGGCACTGATCTCTTTTTTTGAGATCTATGATAGAAGTAGTCTCTACAAAAGCAAGCAGTAGCACTGTATACATCTTTATTGAAAAATAAAGATAATCCAGAGTGCATTAAATTCTGTTTCAGATGCACATATATATTTTAGTACTTTATGAACATTGCTGTTGAATACTTACTAATAGGATAATATAGTGGCAAAATTGCCTACATAAACAAACATTTAAATATAATATGCAAAATATATTAGAATTAGAATTCTTAATTGGCCAAGTGTGATTACTCACACAAGGAATTTATCTTTGGTGCATAAGCTCTCATAGCAATAGTGATAGATCATTATAATATATTTATATTGTTACATTTAAGGTTCCTAGAATAATAAAATGATTTTAGATCTATACAAGCTTTTAATTTTTTTTCAAATAATTCCTTTTTTAAATTACCTTACCCCCTTTCAGAAAGATTTATACCTCTATTTAAGTCCTGTCTGAACTTTTTAAAAAGATAGCATGTCAGCATTTTTTAAAAAAAAGAAAAATAGTCTTATAATCTCTGTATTTTAGGAATATTTCAGCTGATTTCTTTAGATAAAATATGACAAGAGAAACAGTTGCAACAATTTCAAGTGTTAATGTTATTCCCATCGAAATTTCCTGAAGGACTTCATACTATTGAAAATTATTGCCTATAGTGTGTGTGTGATTTTAGAAATATGTTCATTTAACCAAAGTGGCAGATGTTTTGCTTATTAGTTTTATTGCGGTTATTAGTTATTAACATGCTTGTTAAGTTGAACCTGGCTTCCCTATTGACTTTGCTTGGCAAAAAGTAGTAAAAGGACATATACCTCAGGACACTGCAACAGTCATAAATACATGCCAGTTTGCCAAGTGACCAAATTTCAATCACATGATCAAGGGGATGTTGCAACAATTTGTTAAGTGTGAAAAATGATCATAAATCATGTTTTCAGTTGTGTTTTGTGATTTTGAACAGTCACTAAATGAATGGTACCTGTACCTGTAAATTTGAAATCTTGTCAAGTACTCCATTAATGATTAGATATTTACAGCTTTGGTGCAATATTATTTTTGGATGAAGTATGGAATGAGGTATCAACCAATGCTATGCATTATATTTATCTTGGTGAACATTTATATTTAGTTTGGAGACTGTTAAGTAAGTAAATCTTCTTATTCCTATCCTGCATTGGTAAGGCACTGGAGCCAGCAGTCAATGGATTTCTTCCCCTCTGGGATTTGCTTGACCTACAGAAGCCGATATAATACAGGCAAGCGCTTGTTACTCTATTTGAATTGTCCATCTGTAGTTTAATGAGTGAAATAGTTAAGCAGCTGAGGGGGCGAGCTGCAAGGAATCTGTCTTTCCATTTGAGTTGAATTTTTCGTTGTATGGGGGGAAAAGGGAGGGAGGCAGTGAGAGATCGACTTACATCATTAGAACTGCATTGAGGGTGCCTGTGTGCAGGTTAAGAGACAGACTACAGTGTCTTTGCTTTCTGCAGGAAGCAGCAATGCCGTTTGTATCCTAAGAGGAATTTTTTATTTAGAAAAGGAAGCGTTCTTTCTACCAAGGAAATGGCTTTCCTTGTGCGTTGCTATGCCAACTGCCTGCAGCCATGGTCTTCCAAAGTAAGCACAATAACGTAATTATATTGGCGTATTACATTCAGACTCATGATTCTCTAGGTTTGTTTTTCTCTGTGTATGTGCCTTTGGTGCTCTCTCTCCCTTTTGCTTAGTGACGTTCCTGGTGTTAGACATGATTTCCTTGAATGTGAGGGACAGACATTATTAAATTAAATGTCTGTCAGTGTTATGCTGCTTAGATTAATTGTGCAAACTTGGCTAGTTGACGGGAACAGAGATCACTGGTCATCCTGTCAGCATCATTAGCAGCCATGGAGGAGGTCCTATTCAGATGCTCTGCCCTAATTTTTTATTTTTTAAAAAATGGGGCATAGGAGCTCTCTGTCATTGTGATTGCAAACTAAGCAGGAGAAATAACAATCTGGGCTGTGTACAGAAAGCTGCTTGCTGCATCCTGACTAATACTATATGGTTTTAAGCTTTTTTGAGGGAGTCTTGTGTGCAGTCAGCCATTTTAGCTCCCCCCTCCCTTTTTTCTCCTTTTTGGTCTCAGGGAATGCTCCTGCTTCTTGTAGAAGAATGCTGGATATGTATGGTGTTGCTAGGCACTTTACCTCTGTGCATGCTTAAGATATAAAGTGTTACAAAAATGGAGGCAAATGCTGTTTGGATTATATTTCTGCACTATCCATGTGAGAGATTTTGTGAACGATACTTTGAGCTCTTGGCTTGCTTCTCCTCTGTTTTTTTTAAATTTAATTTATTGCAGTAGAGGTTGATTACTATTCATGATAAATTAGTATATCATGTGCAAATTAAGTTCGGCATATGTTTGTTCATTATGAAACCTCTTGCAATCCCAGCTAACCATGGAGTTATGGGCCAGCAGGAGAAATATTCAGTAAGTATAGCAAATTCTGCTTATTTTTAAAGGGTTTTTTTCTACATTTAATTTTAAATTGTAGCTGCCTGTATTATGTTTATTTTACTTTTGTGGAAATAATTGTGAATCATTTCAGTAAGATCAGCTTGAATTTAATTTTTTATTTGTATTTAAAATATTTAAGTTGCATGATTCTAAATAAAGAAGTTTGCAATATTAACTTTATGTAGGCTATACTTAAGTTGAACTTCTGACCATATTTCTTTTGAAGTTAAAATTACTTCAGAATGCACAGTGAAGTGGAATAATTCTCTAATTTGTTGTATGCACATTATAAATCTGCTTTTCCTGTGTGTGGCAAATCTTGTTTGTTAAAAATTAGAATTATTTAAAATTTATAAGCAATAAATGGTAGTTCTTTTAATTGATCCCATGAGTCAACTATACTTATATCATCTAGTAATCCCATAGGTAGCTGCTGTTTGTTGTATATAAAAATAGCATTCATAAAAAGAAGACTTTTTTTTAAAGTGTTGCTCTTGAATGCCAAACATTTAAGGCCAAAATCCAGAAAACTCTAGGTGTGCCCAACAGAGCTTGCCCTTTTTTTCTTGAATGGCAGTCCCTTACGCAGCATTGATCAAATTGCCTCAGAAATTCCCCTGAGGTTTCAAAGCAGTTTGCCATGCTATGTAAGAGACTGGTGTTTGAAAAATAGAGGTCAAAAATTCCTTTGGGCAGAGCCAATTCATTTCATGGCTGCCTGAATAATGGCCTTTATTTGTCATTTAAACTTCACAGGACCTTAAAATGTGTGAAAATAAGTAGTAATTAGCATTATGATATAAGCTTATGATTATGCAATAAACTTTTTTTTTTAATGCTTTGTGCAAGTATGACATTTATGAACATCTTGCATCCTTAAACAGGTTGCCATATTTCTGCTGAAGTGATATAAGGCCTATGGAGTAATAGTAACTTTTCATTGCAATGAAGTGCACTAATCTTTAATAACATGTGGATAAAAGTGATACTTGATGTATGAAAGATGGAAAAGAAATAGACATTTGAAACAATTTTAAAGCTAAGACTGAAACCAGAATGTATCAGGTGGTTGTTAGTATTTTTAAACTTAATCATTTTAAAATTGCAAAATAATATTGTGTTAGTGAATTATAATTAAGATACCATTTAGATTCTTTAAATATATTTAGTAATGTATTACATTCTAGCAGTCTTTAGATATGCTTTTCCTTTCTGAATCGCTGTGCTGATTGAAGCTCCCAAAAGAGAGTACTGCCCTTCTCCTTCTTTATAGCTATATATTTTATAATGCAATATATCTATATCTATATATTTATGTGGCAATAGTAACCTATTAATCTAGTGTGCATTATCTTTCCAATTAGCATGCTTTAAACCCCTAATTTTCCGTGCTAAGAAGTGACTCAAAGATGGGATGCTTGAGTGATATAGAAACAAAATATTCAGGTTTTTTATTGGAACAATATAAAATGTGGGAGGAAGGACAGGAGAACTTGTCCATTGATTGTCATCTTAACGTAAGAAGACACTACTTAGACCAGTGATGGCGAACCTTTTTTCTTTGGCTGCCAGAAGTGTACGTATATTCTTTATCACACATGCGTGTATGCATGGCCACACCCATAATTTTATGCTCCCGTGCATCTTTCCCCTGCTTGTGCGTGTGAACCCCCATGCACTGCTCTGTGCTTTTGCACACAACCCCCTTCCCCACTACCCATTTCCCAACTTCCAGTGGGCCCAGTAGGCCCATTTTTTGCCCTCCCCAGGCTCCAGAGGCTTTCTTGGATTTGGGGGAGGGAGAAAATGTCTTCTCCCACCCTGGGAGGCCGAAAACACCCTCAGAGAGCCTCCGCACGAGTGAAAATCAGCTGGTTGGCATGCGCATGCATGCTGGAGCTGAACTAGGGCAATGGCTCGCGTGCTGGCAGATATGGCTCTGTGTATCACAGGTTCGCCATCACGGAGTTAGACTTTTGGATAGTCAGCAATAATATGGGGAAAAATATTTCTAGTTTGAAGATTACCAATCAGGTGATTTCAGGATATTTTCATAGGCTAGACTTGCCTTCTCCATTGTTACTTTTCATCAGAGAAACTCACTTTATAGAAGAAAAGGCTATGGAAGGCTTCTAACAAAATAGGAAACGCATGGAGAGCATGAGTTGTGTCATTCCTTCCAACTCCTTTACCAGCACTAGCTATTTCTTTGTGTATATGTGGATGAGGAAGCAAAGGATAGTTTGTGTTAAAGCAAAGGATATTTTGTGTCACATGAACAGGGGGGGGGGGGAGATTTGCCAAGAGCAATCACAGCATTCTGAGTCACTTCCCACCTGCCTTTCCCAAAAGCATGAGTTAGTAGATTTTTTTGCAAGCTTTTTCTCCACAGCCTTGATTTAATCCATTTTGGAAGGTGATCTTCCTTTTATTGACTTTTCTCCCTTATAGCAAATTTACTTGCTTTGTTTCAGATTTTATTTAATTATGCTAAAAGAGTCCTGATCCTGATTACATAATTTCTTATCAACATTCTTTTAGTGGAAAGAATAAAAAAATGCTTCAGATTACACAGAAGTAAAATATTGTCTTCAATTGTTTAATGCAACTTCATCTTTTCTGGAATTGCATGGTTGCCTCCTGGTTCATATTAGAAAACTATACAGTATTGCTGTTTTAAACAGTTGCAAACAAATACCACATTTGCTTCTCTACAAAAAACCTTTCTATCACTACATCTGCACAGATATAGTAAAATATGTTATACTGTGAGTCTTTTCCTGGTAATGTGAAAAATAAAATTGTATAGAGATGGACTTTGTTTAGTGACCACGATTGTAACTACCAACTTGGTCGTTAGCAAAGCAGACGGTAAGTGAAACTGTGATTGTGTTTATGATCTCATTCAGCTTTTGTTTGCTTCACAGACCTTTGAAAGTCAAAATGTGAGAATTAGTCACAGAGTTACTTTTTCATTACTATTACAAGTGTGAACAGTCACTGAATAATGAGGCAGTCACTAAGTGTGGACTGCTTGTAGAACAGATCATAGCTGAAGAGTACCAAGTAAAATATATAAGGTGTGTGTGTGTGTGTGTGTGTGTGGTGTTGTCCCTCTCCCACTTTTTCTAGGACAACACCATCTGCGACACTTCACACATTTAATACATATAGGCAAACATTTAATACAAACGCAAGAAAGAAAGAAAGAGAGAGAGAGAGAGTGAGTGAATGCTCTCCTGAATGTCGCTTCATCTGTTTATGAAGTAAAATGTACCAATTATTTCTTCTCAGTGTTATCCTGATTTGGAAGCTCCATGGGAAGGAGATTCAATGCTAGTTTTACAGTCTTTTAAAACATGACCACATTTTTATTGATATAAGCCTCTACAGAATAGCTGCTAGATTTCCTTTTCAGTTGGGTATTTTTTTGGTAAGTTCTATGTTGCATTGTCCTTTGTTTGGCATTATCTACTATTGATGGTTGTTTTTTAAAAAGCAGAAGCTGCTGCAATCTTACACACAAACAGTCTGTTATACTATTTAATAATTTAAAGATCCATTTCCATCAGTTAATATTGCCTCTTGTTTGATTTTATCAGTGCCCATATTTATAGTTACAATATTAATTTTGTTGGACTAGTTTGAGCATTTTATGGATTTATGAAGCCATAATTTGCTAATGGTAAACTTTATTCTCACATTATTGAATTCAACTCATTCACAAGACTCAGTATAGTACTTGGATTTAAAAACAACAAAATACTGCTGACATAATTTGGGAGAGTGTCTGGGTATCGAGCTTGAAAAAATTGTGGATTAATTTTACTTTGTCATCTAAAACCTGAAGGTCTCTTTGGCTTTCTCATTAAGTGTGTACAAAGAAAGACAAGTAAACACAATCCTAGTTTATGTCAGTAGTTAGTTAGAGCAGCACTTCTCAAATAATGGGGTGCCCCCCCCGGGGAGCACGGAGCGATGCTGGGGGGCACGTGACCCCAGGGAATGTACTGGGGGTCTTTTTGCTGCAGGGAATAGGGGCACACAGCACAGAGCAGGAGATATGAAGTGCAGATAACAAACCCTTAAGAGATACCATGGAAAAATATTTAACAGGGATGAAAAGAAAGGAGGAGAGAGACAGAGATAATGAGACAAACGTAAGTCTCCCGAAAGCTAAGATGAGGAAATATAATGAAGCACATGTAGTGCTTGGCTTCACTGTGACTACGGCAGCGGACAGCATAAACCAAATACATTAAGGCATCACTTAAACACATTACACCGCAATCATGCTGATAAGCTGCTTGAGTTTTTTCAGTGAAAACACATCGACTATTGCCCACAATTGTCCCAGTTGACAGTTGGGGGTGGGGCACAAAATGTTGACTTCTTACGGGGGAGGGGCTGTAACAAAAAATAATTGAGAAGAACTGAGTTAGAGGAAGATATTTTGATTGACTAACTGTATCGTTTCATTTAAACATGCATATTTATCTATATATTAATATAGCTGTACCCAACCTTTTTGGCACCATGGACTGGTTTTTTGGAAGACAATTTTTCCACAGACTGTGAGGAGATGGCTTTGCATACTACCTAGATCCTGCACATGTGCAGAGGAAGCTTTGTTCACCTTGTGCAGCCTGGTTGTTAACAGGCCATGGACGGTACCGGTCGTCAGTCCGGGGAGTGGGGACCCTGAATTGATACATACATGGATACTTGCTTGAATGCTGATAACAAATGAAAGGGAGAGAGAAAATGTGCTACTTTTCCATCTCATAATCGCACAGAGAGGAATACCATCTCTTAAGTGTATAAAGCTCTTTTCTCATAAAAATGTCAAGATTCAGAATAAGCCTTCAAATAAAAGAACTATATTTTATATCATAGTATTTGTGAAGCTTAAATGTTTCTGCAATTGACTTTTGAACATGTGGTTTCAAAAGGACCTAAGGAAAAATCATTCATTCATTCATTCAGAAGAGAAGGATTTAGGGGTAGTGATTTCTGACAGTCTCAAAATGGGTGAACAGTGCATTCAGGCGGTAGGTAAAGCAGGTAGAATGCTTGGCTGTATAGCTAGAGGTATAACAAGCAGGAAGAAGGAGATTGTGATCCCGCTGTATAGAGTGCTGGTGAGACCACATTTGGAATACTGTATTCAGTTCTGGAGACCTCACCTACAAAAAGATATTGATAAGACGGGCTACAAAAATGGTGGAAGGTCTTAAGCATAAAACTTATCAGGAAAGACTTAATGAACTCAATCGGTATAGTCTTGAGGACAGAAGGGAAAGGGGGGACGTGATCGAAACATTGAAATATGTTAAAGGGTTGAATAAGGTTCAGGAGGGAAGTGTTTTTAATAGGAAAGTGAACATAAGAATAAGGGGGCACAATCTGAGGTTAGTTGGGGAAAAGATCAGAAACAATGTGAGAAAATATTTTACTGAAAGCGTAGTAGATCCTTGGAACAAACTTCCAGCAGATGTGGTTGGCAAATCCACAGTAACTGAATTTAAACATGCCTGGGAAAAACACAGATCCACCCTAAGATAAAATACAGGAAGTATTATAAGGGCAGACTAGATGCACCCTGAGGTCTTTTTCTGTCATCAACATTCTGTTTCTATGTTTCATTCATTCATTCATCATTTATTCATTCATTCATTCATTCATTTCACATATTGTGTTGTAAAATAAAGTATTAAATGTTATTTATATTTTATTTTTTTATGGATTTTTGAAATTATTTTTAGTGTGTTGTTATTATTTGTATTTTAAAACTCATGTAAGTCTTCTTCCAGTAAATCTTCATTTGTATTCTGTTGGGATTACAATACATTATTGATATTTAAAGAATTGATGTAATTAATGAAATCATAGGTTAACAAGCACAAGCTCTGAAAATGTGGATTTAGTTGAAAAGTTAGTTGTAGTATGATAAACGGGTAATCTTTTTGTACCTTTTGCCTTTTATTGTTTTCAAAAGAAGCAACCACTGAATAATTTCTGCAAATTCTACATTTTTACCACTGTGCTTTTGTTTTGGATAGCAAGCTTCATGTTATGATGTTAGATGATGAAATTCATGTTCATGAAAGCAATAACTTCTCCGAATAGGAGGAGAACTAGCTTGCCAACTAGAACAGTACTTAGAACCCCAGATTCTATTAACATTGATGCTGGGTTTTGAGCAAAGGCAGCGGGAAAAAAAATCATCACCGTCTATTATGAATAGCCAGTACTTTGCTCCTTCCAGCAATGTGTATAGCAGCACTGTCAGGCTGAGAGTAGCTCAATTAATCCACTCCAAGTATGGGCTTATATAGTGTGTGTGAGGAGAGTATTTAGTCAGACACCAATTGTGCACGTTCTCCCAGTTAAAAAGATAAGAGAGGCCTGTAATTGACATTATAGGTAGACCTCAACCATGAGAGACAACATGAGAAAATACATCCAGAAAAACACATTGTCTGATTTTTAACGAATTTATTTCCAAATTATGGTGGAAAATAAGTATTTGATCAATAATTAGTACTCTGTTATATATCCTTTGTTGGCAATGACAGAGGTCAAACATTTTCTGTAAGTCCTCACAAGGTTGACACACACTATTGCTGGTATGTTGGCCCATTCCTCCATGCAGATCTCCTCAAGAGCAGTGATGTTTTGGGGCTGTCGCTGGGCAACACGGACTTTCAACTCCAAAGTTTTTTATAAGGTTGAGATCTGGAGACTGGCTAGGCCACTCCAGGACTTTAAAATGCTTCTTACGAAGCCACTCCTTCGTTGCCCTGGCAGTGTATTTGGTTATGACCTATAAAGTCCTTCATGGCATCGGACCAGAATATCTCTGGGACCGCCTTCTGCCGCACGAATCCCAGCGACCGATAAGGTCCCACAGAGTTGGCTTTCTCCGAATCCCGTCGACTAAACAATGTCGTTTCGCGGGTCCCGGGAAGAGCCTTCTCTGTGGCAGCCCCAACTCTCTGGAACCAGCTCCTCCCGGAGATTAGAACTGCCCCTTGCCTTTCGTAAACTCCTTAAAACCCACCTTTGCCGCCAGGCATGGGGGAATTGAGGCATCTCCCCTGGGCCTATACAATTTATGTATGGTATGTTTGTGTGTATGTCTGCTTAATAATGGGGTTTTTAAAAAGTTTTTAAATTATTAGATTTGTCATGAATTGTTTTATTGTTGTCTACGGAGAGGGGCGGCATACAAATCTAATAAATAAATCAAATAAATAAATCATTGTCATGCTGAAAGATCCAGCCACGTTTCATCTTCAGTGCCCTTGCTGATGGAAGGTGGTTTGCACTCAAAATCTCACAATACATAGCCCCATTTATTCTTTCATGTACACGGATCAGTCATCCTGGTCCCTTTGCCGAGAAACCGCCCCAAAACATGATGTTGTCACCCCCATGCTTCACAGTAGGTATAGTGTTCTTTGGATGCAACTCAGCATTCTTCCTCCTCCAAACACGACGAGTTGTGTTTCTATCAAACAGATCTACTTTGGTTTTATCTGACCATATGACATTCTCTCAATACTCTTCTGGATCATCCAAATGCTCTCTAGCAAACTTCAGACGGGCCCGGACATGTACTGGCATAAGCAGGGGGACACATCTGGCACTGCAGAATCTTGAGTCCCTGGCGGCGTAGTGTGTTACTGATGGTAGCCTTTATTACATTGGTCCCAGCTCTCTGCAGGTCATTCACTGGGTTCTGGGATTTTTGCTCACCATTCTTGTGATCATTTTGACCCCACGGGATGAGATCTTGCGTGTAGTCCCAGATCAAGGGAGATTATCAGTGGTCTTGTATGTCTTCCATTTTCTAATTATTCCTCCCAGAGTTGATTTCTTCACACCAAGCTGCTTGCCTATTGCAGATTCAGTCTTTCCAGCCTGGTGCAGGGCTACAATTTTGTTACTGGTGTCCTTCGACAGCTCTTTGGTCTTCACCATAGTGGAGTTTGGAATGTGACCGTTTGAGGACAGGTATCTTTTATACTGATAACAAGTTCAAACAGGTGCCATTACTACAGGTAACGAGTGGAGGACAGAGGAACCTCTTAAAGAAGAAGTTACAGGTCTGTGAGAGCCAGAAATCTTGCTTGTTTTTTCCATCATAAGTTTCAAATAAATTCGTTAAAAATCAGACAATGTGATATTCTGGATGTGTTTTCTCATGTTGTCTCTCATGGTTGAGGTCTACCTATGATGTCAATTACAGGCCTCTCTCATCTTTTTAAATGGGAGAACTTGCACAATTGGTGTCTAACTAAATACTCCCCCCCCACACACTGTATATTATTTACTTTAGTTTCCCCAGTATAACACCTCCCCCTTGCCCATGTTGTTTTGTTGATTGATTGACTGTGTGCCTGTTTTTTATATATACTGTTTTTATGAGATTATTAATTTAAATTGTAACTGGATGGGTGGGCATTGGATTTGGTATTGTGTACTGTACTGTTTTTTATTATTGTTGTGAGCCGCCCCGAGTTTGCGGAGAGGGGCGGCATATAAATCCAATAAACCTAAACCTAAACCTTCTAGACAATAGACCAGCTACTGTGCCCAATTGTAAAAATCATATTAATGCCTGGTGATATTGAGTTGCTGTGGTATATCCTTTATGAAATTATTTTTGAAAACTATTCAGATATTTCAAAATCTAGAAATAAGATAATTGACTGAAGCGAGCATCATATAGCATATGATTACCCTATTTCAGCAGTTTCAGTGGCTGTCTGTTAGTAAACTTAGTTTGGGTCAGGTTGCTTGATAATTGTCTTCCTCACACATTTTAACTTATTGAGATAAGTATTTTCCCCCAGTCCCATTCTGTATAAATATTTAACAATAGAAGCATTTTTCAATGAAAATTCCATGATACGTAAACTTTCTATTTAGGAAGTCTAGGGGAGTTTCATTTCTGCTGCCATTGTCTTTGGTCAGGTCTATTCCCCCCCTTCTCTTGGTTCCCCCTTTCTTCCTTCCTAACCACTCTCTTATTCCCTGAAAGCATTTTGAAGCCCTTCTTTCTTTTGAAAAACTCTCAGTGTGTCAAGTTGGCATCAAGATGGATCTTTTGAAATTGTCTTATTTCCTGAAGCCAGTTCTGACCTGAAGACAGGTTCTAATCGGTTAATTCTAAGAGCTTATTTTCTTAGGATGTTAAAATGATATAAACTAAATCAGCAGATGCCACACTGAGAAAAGGGATTATGAAAGTTTATAAGAATTCCATATGCATATTAGTTGAGAGTGAAATCTGATTTGGTTACTTAAAAAATATTTCATAGTCTTGGTATCTCCTTGAACATTCCAGAAGGTGGAAGCATTTAACCTCTTTTATGTTTGATATCTAAGATAGATATTAGACATATTCCTTGTAGCTCTGAGGATATCTATAAGCAGAGAGACTAGTCATGTGGACTCTAATCCTCATTACCATCTTACAGATGGTTAGAAAATGTACAATTTCTAGAAAACAAAGTTATTTATCTGTGCCTTGGCTGAGCTGCGGCAGTCATCTTAGAGCCTCTGCCTGCTCAGATCACTGAAGCTGACATCTGTGCTGCTTTTCTTTTCTTCCTACTTCTATCTGTATGAAGCAGAGAAAATGGAAAGGTTCTTGATTGATGCTGGGAGAATAAAAATATTGGAGCTTATGGATTTTATTAACCCCTGCTTTTCTCTAAATTTCAACATTTCTTCCATAAATCAACAAAGCCAATCTGATGATACTCTGGGAATTTTGCAATTTTTGATATCACCTCTATCATAAATCAATAATGGGAGGCAATTTAATATAATGTATGTGCAATTTAGTGTTCTGTGTTTTCCCTCTACCTTCCATTGCACCTCAATGGAACACCTCAAACATAAAGTATTTTTGAAATATACTGCTACCTTCAAGACACATACATGAAATGGATTATGTATGGCTGGCATTATACAGCCTTCTGTCACTAGATTCCCCCTTATATTCTGGTAGGCCCCAAGCTAGAATTTCCTCACCACTGAGATCCAGTCTTCTCCTTTAATTGTGGGCTTCAGTTAAGATCTGGTTACTCCATTATGCACGGGAGGACAGATTGATGTGATTGAAAATATGAGTTTAACATACAACTAACCATTCTACCTTCCTTCCTTCCTTCCTTCCTTCCTTCCTTCCTTCCTTCCTTCCTTCCTTCCTTCCTTCCTTCCTTCCTTCCGTCCTTCCGTCCTTCCTTCCTTCCCTCCCTCCCTCCCTCCCTGCTTCCCTCCCTCATTTTTGATATTACAAAAATAGCTTATGGAATATCTTATGAGTATATTATTTTGAGGGGGGCACATGGATTGATTATGTTTCTGATTACAGTAGTCCCTCGCTATACCGCGCTTCACCTACTGCGGCTTCACTTCATCGCGGGTTTCTGAGGAAGTCGATCGGCAGATTTAAACAGCCCGCCGAACTCAATCGGCAGGGTTTAAAAAAAAATATATCTAAAATTGTAAATACTGTATTTAAATACTGTATCTAAAATAAATACTGTGTGGGAAGGGTTTATAAACACTTAAAACAATGAAAACTTACCAAACAATTACAATATAAATACTTAAATAAGTACTATCAGTCGATAAATTCCCCATCGCGGATTTCACCTATCGCGGCCAGGTCTGGAACGTAACACCAGTGATAGGTGAGGGACTACTGTATTAGCCAGATTATTTAGAAATCCGCAACAGAGTAACAAAGCAAATAAATTCAAGATGCTAGTGCCATATATGTCTTGGACTTTTAACTTTGTGGGATCATCCCCTCCAGGTAGAATCTGTCTACTTATACAGTCTACCAGAAGATAATGATTTGAATTATATTAGTATCAGCTCTTTCAATTTAGAATTTTTTGCCCTCTAAAGTTAAGTCAGCACTTGCTCTTTTGTCGTTTATTAAAAAAGCAATCCTTTTCCATAGGAGATTCAATAATAGAGATTTTTACAGGAACAGATTTTGTTTTAAGGTTTTAATACTGAATTAATGTATGCATTTTTAAAATGTGTGGATATTGTAAGCTGTCTAGATTCATTCAAATGGGTAAGATAAAAATATTTGCAGTGAGTAATCTATTTGGAAACTAAATTATTTTATGATTAAGATTTTATGCTTTTAAAGATTATTGCAATGGATAAAACTAGTTATTTGGCTATTATCTTACTAGAATTGCTATTAAACAATTATTAAAAGTTTAGGAAATTATTTATTTATATAAACATTGTGCTTACGATATTGTTTTAATTTTAATGGTTGGCCATTATCATTAGATATTATGTTATGTTGTGCTATGTTATGTTGTTACGATAGTGAAAGATCTATTTCTCAGACAGAAGCCTGGAAAAGCACCAGGCCCAGACAAGATAACTCCTTCTTGCTTAAAAGTCTGTGCTGACCAATTGGCCCCCATCTTCACCCAAATCTTCAACAAATCACTAGAGTTGTGCTATGTTCCTTCCTGCTTCAAACGCTTGACTATCATCCCAGTGCCAAAGAAGCCCTCCATCAAGGAACTGAATGACTACAGACCAGTTGCTCTAACATCTGTAGTTATGAAAACCTTTGAAAGGCTAGTGATGTTCCATTTGAAAGCCATCACGGATCCACTGTTAGACCCCCTGCAATTTGCATACCGAGCAAATAGATCAACAGATGATGCTGTTAATATGGCTCTACACTACATCCTTCAACATCTTGAATCTCCAATGACCTACGCCAGGGTCCTCTTTGTGGACTTCAGTTCAGCATTCAATACCATCGTACCGGACATTCTCTTAACCAAACTAAATCAGCTAGCGGTACCTGAACACACTTGTAAGTGGATCACAAGCTTCCTAACAGACAGGAAGCAGCAGGTGAAGCTAGGAAAAATCACATCAGATATATGTACAATTAGCACAGGTGCCCCCCAAGGCTGTGTACTCTCACCACTTCTCTTCTCTCTATACACTAATGACTGCATCTCATACGATCCATCTGTTAAACTACTGAAGTTTGCAGATGATACAACAGTAATCGGACTCATTCGAGACAATGATGAATCCGCATACAGACGGGAAGTTGAACAACTATCCTTGTGGTGTGACCAGAACAATCTAGAACTGAACACACTCAAAACCGTAGAAATGGTGGTAGACTTTAAGAGAAACCCTTCCACCCTTCCACCTCTCACAATACTAGACAACACAGTATCAACAGTAGAGACCTTCAAATTTCTAGGTTCTATCATATCTCAAGACCTAAAATTGTCACCTAACATCAAAAACATCATCAAAAAAGCACAACAAAGAATGTTCTTTCTGCGCCAGCTCAGGAAGCTCAAACTGCTGATTCAGTTCTACAGAGGAATCATTGAGTCTGTCATCTGCACCTCTATAACTGTCTGGTTTGGTGCTGCAACCCAACAGGACCGAGACAGACTTCAGAGGATAATCAGAATTGCAGAAAAAACAATTGCTGCCAATCTGCCTTCCATTGAGGACCTGTATACTGCACGAGTCAAAAAGAGGGCGGGTAAAATATTTACTGACCCCTCGCATCCTGGACACAAATTGTTTCAACTCCTACCCTCAAAACGTCGCTACAGAGTACTGCACACCAAGACAACTAGACACAAGAACAGTTTTTTCCCGAATGCCATCACTCTACTAAACAAATAATTCCCTCAAAACTGTCAGACTTTCTACTAAATCTGCACTTCTATTCTACTAGTTTTTCTCATCATTCCTATCACCCATTTCCTCCCATGTTGACTGTATGACTGTAACTTGTTGCGTATATCCTAAGTTTTTTATTAATATTGCTTCTTCATTGCTTATTTGACCCCTATGACAATCATTAAGTGTTGTATCACATGATTCTTGACAAATGTATATTTTATTTTATGTACGTTGAGAGCATATGCACCAAGACAAATTCCTTGTGTGTCCAATCACACTTGTCCAATAAAAATTCTATTCTATTCTATTCTATTCTATATGATATGATATTCGTTATCGGTTATGGTTGATGAACTTTAGCCAAGTATGCTGGTTGGGAGAGCCCAGGAGGCATTGCCTTTCTACCATAGCACTGTGGAACATGCTCTATCCAGAATAGGATAGTTGTGACCCTGCTAACATTTTGTAAGGCTCTAAAGTTCTGGTTAAGTGTGGGAAGGGTCCTGTCTCTTGGCTAACAGTAACTGTTGGTTGTAGTATTTTCCTTAGCTGAAAGTATTTTATTTTTTATATTTACAAGTATTGGGAACTGTTTTTAATTTATTTTTAAAATGTTCATTATGCAGAGTCACTTACAGTTTTTACAAGTTGGAAAAAAACCTCACTGTATTGATTAACTCCTAAATCAAAAATTGTCTTTATTTCTGTAACTAGTGATTGAAATTATAAAGTAGTATATGCGATTGTATGTAAAAACACCTCTTCCTCTCCTTGGAGAATTGTTAAAGTGTCATATTTATTGGTGATTCTGGGACCTGTATTCTCAATATACATTTCTGAAGGCCATTAGATTAATATAAATTATACAGAAACTAACCATTTATTTAAAGTAGCATTCCAATATAAAATGCATTAATTGGATTTTATCCTATGTTGGGAATGTCTGTCTTTCATATTTATAAATAAAACTAGGTCATTGTTCCATAATCAGGTGTATTAACTCTCACCCTTTTAATTTATCGAATCAGACAATTAAAATTTTACCTCGGTGGGTCAAGTTCACTTAGCGACTACTTTGCTTAAGAACAGAGCTGCCAATCCCCAATTGTGATTGCTCAATGAAGACTATCTCTACAAATTGTGTCAAAAGGTATAAGGGTTTTAAAAAAAAAAATTGTAGCTCATTTCCATCAGATATATGGAATGCCTAGATTGATGTAGGATTTAATTTGGGGCAGAAATAGAAAGAAAGGAGGGCAGTAGAGATTGGTTATGCTGACACCGGTACATGTAGGACAGATTAGAATTACTTTACCAATTGTAAGGTGTTAAAACACATTATCAAGCCTTTTTGAGATTGCCTATAAGTAAGTTCAGTAATAGGTAGTTCAGTGGTGCTCTTGCTTTTTCAATATGGCTTGAGTTCTGCCATAAATTATTCTTGTTCTGATGTTACATTTTCATTGTTTTGAGTTCTAATGCCAAACTGTACATTAATCCTTCTGCGCAAAACTGGTCCCTGTTATATGTTTATATTGATTATACCTTTATATTTGTATTGCAGATAATGGCATATATCATAATAGAGGAAAACCATGAAAGCACTTTAATCGTGCACATATTCTTATTGGAACCTGTAATGGTATTGTTGATGTAGATATAATGGCAAAGTAGACTTTCTTAGACAATTAGATGTCTTGTAAGATCTGGTTCCCATATTAAGGTTATATGGTCCGGTTCCCATGTTAATTTCATTGTCCTGTTGTTTATTGTTGCTTGTGAGAATTTGATTAAGAATTAGCAGTTTGGGCCTGCCACCAAGTGCTTATAAAACTACAGTTTCATTATCCATTGTGTGGTTTATTAACAATAAATTAGAGTGGTTTATGCTGTAGACAACATGCTAAAATGGTTTTTTGTAATATCCAGAGTGTGCAGGTAATGTTTGGAAGTAACTTAGACATATGTGTCCCTAATTGAACTATGAAAAGCAGGAGGTGGCTCAGTACAATCAGATTTACAAAATTATGTTGTTATAGGTAATCTCATTAAAAGTAGTTTTAGCTTTCTTGTAGAGTTGGTTTCTTGGTCTGGAGTATCTGGTGAAGCTAACACAAGGCATGCTGTTTTAGCAGTAGTGGTTATGACTTAAATTTTATGGACAGTCCTTAATTCATGACCACAATGGAACTGGAACTTACATCACTAAGCAATGCAATCATTAAGTGAGCCACATCTGATTTTACAACCTTTTTTGCCATTGTGGTTAAGTAAATTGCTAAGAAAATCACATAATCATTATGTGAATCGATTGCATCCCAGAATCATTAAATTCTTTGTAAATAAATGCTGGTTGCCAAGCACCCAAATTTCAATCTATGTAACCATGGGAATGTTCTAGTGGTCAGAAGTGCAAGGACCAGTCACAAATCACTTTTTTCAGCTTCATATTTTTGAACAGTCAAATGATCATAAGTTGAGGACTTTGTGGAAGATATATAAGGTCTGATCAATAAGGTAGTGAACGCTGATATTTCAGTTGTGATAGTTCCAGTGCTTGAAACAATATGAGTGAGTGGCTAGTTTCAATATTTGAAGAAGTAAATGCCAAGATGGAGGACAGGCAGCACTGGCTCTAAAGAGCTCCTCCAAAAGTAAATAGGCTTTCTTTTTAACTCATTTATATTTTTAATTCATTTTTAAATTTTTAACTCTATTTTACATTTAAACATTTAAACAAAATATTTTATACTTTTAACTTATTTTAACTTTTTTAAATTTTTAAATTCTATATCGGGTGGAATGTTTTTTAAGCAGTTTTCAGCAGGATTTATAGATCTCAAGGCAGCCTTTGATTCAGTTACTAGGACTAAATTATGGGAGAAGCTGGAAGCTGCCTCCATTGACCAAAGGCTTCTTCATTTACTACGGGCCCTACATACCAAAACGTCCCTCAAGGTGAGATGTAATACATAAGGGTCCCTCTCAAAGCCAGTTAAAACTGAAAGAGGGGTTAAACAGCATCTTGCTTTTCAACTTTTATATAATACTAATACTAATAATATTTATTAGATTTGTATGCCGCCCCTCTCTGTAGACTCGGGGCGGCTCACAACAACAATAAAACAATTCAAGACAAATCTAGTAATTTAAAACATTTTTTAAAAAAACCCGTTATTAAAGCAGACATACACACAAACATACCATACATGAATTGTATAGGCCTGGGGAGATGTCTCAGTTCCCCCATGCCTGACGGCAGAAGTGGGGTTTGAGTGTACGAAAGGCAAGGAGGGTGGGGGCAGTTCTAATCTCAGGGGGGAGCTGGTTCCAGAGGGTCGGGCCACCACAGAGAAGGCTCTTCCCCTGGGACCCACCAAAAGACATTGTTTAGTCGACGGGACCCAGAGAAGTCCAACTCTGTGGGACCTAATTGGTTGCTGGCATTCATGCGGCAAAAGGCGGTCTCGTAGATATTCTGGTCCGATGCTATGAAGGGCTTTATAGGTTATAACCAACACTTTGAATTGTGACCAGAAATTGATCGGCAACCAATGCAGACTGCGGAGTATTGTGTAACATGGGCATACCTTGGGAAGCCCATGACTGCTATCGCAGCTGCATTCTGCACGATCTGAAGTTTCTGAACACTTTTCAAAGGTAGCCCCACGTAGAGAGCATTACAGTAGTCAAATCTCGAGGTGATGAGGGCATGAGTGACTGTGAGTAGTGAGTCCCGGTCCAGATAGGGCCGCAACTGGTGCACCAGGCGAACCTGGGCAAACATCCCCCTCGCCACAGCTGAAAGATGTTTCTCTAATGTGAGCTGTGGATTGAGGAGGATGCCCAAGATGTGGACCCTCTCTGAGGGGGTCAATAATTCCCCCCCCAGGGTTATGGACGGACAGGTGGAATTGTCCTTGGGAGGCAGAACCCACAGCCACTTGGTCTTATCCGGGTTGAGTTTGAGTCTGTTGACACCCATCCAGACCCCAACAGTCTCCAGGCACCAGCACATCACTTCCACTGCTTCATTGACTGGACATGGGGTGGAGATGTACAACTGAGTATCATCTGCGTACTGATGATACCTCACCCCATGCCTCTGGATGATCTCACCCAGCGGTTTCATGTAGATATTGAATAGCAGGGGGAGAGGACCGACCCCTGAGGCACC
The DNA here is from genome assembly GCF_031021105.1 of Erythrolamprus reginae. Classification (NCBI taxonomy): domain Eukaryota; kingdom Metazoa; phylum Chordata; class Lepidosauria; order Squamata; family Dipsadidae; genus Erythrolamprus; species Erythrolamprus reginae. The sequence continues at coordinate 32,740,672 of NC_091956.1, read as the reverse complement.
CCACAAGGGGGTAACCTTGAGGTCGACCTCTAACCACCCACTAACACCGACTGCGACTGACCGGAGAGGTAGGAGGAGAACCACTGAAGAAAAGTGCCTTCCACTCCGAACCCCTCGAGCCGGCGCAGAAGGATACCATGGGTGATAGTATCGAAAGCCGCTGAGAGGTCAAGAAGCACCAGGACAGAGGATAAACCCCTGTCCCGGGCCCGCCAGAGATCATCCATCAACGTGACCAAAGCAGTTTCCGTGCTGTAGCCGGGCCTGAATCCTGACTGTTGAGGGCTTAGATAATCGGCTTCTTCCAAGGACCGTTGGAGTTGGAGCGCCACCACCTTCTCAACAACCTTCTCCATAAAGGGAAGGTTGGAGACTGGCCAATAGTTGTTAAGAATGGCTGGGTCCAGGGAAGGCTTCTTGAGGGGGCGCACAAGTGCCTCCTTATAGGGATCCAGAAAGGACCCCCTCCCCAAGCATTGACAATATCCTGGACCCCGCTCCGTGTCACCTCCCTGCTGGTGGAGACCAGCCAGGAAGGACATGGATCCAGTAAGCAGGTGGCAGAACTCACAGCTCCAATGACCTTGTCCACTTCATCAGGTGTCACCAGATCAAACTCTTCCCAGACAGGTGGATAAGTACGGACCCCAATCACCTCGACTGACTCGTTGTCAGTTGACTCTGTCATCCAATTGGAATTGAGGTCCACCCGGATCCGAGCGATTTTATCAGCGAAATAAATGATATGGCAAATGGTTGATTAAATCAAATCATCCCCCCCCCAAAAAAGGTGACCAGAACATTTTGCTCTATGCAGATGATGCTGTGATCCTCTACAGCAGTGTTTCCCAACCTTTTTTGAGCCGCGGCACATTATTCATATTTTCAAAATCCTGGGGAACACTGAAAGGGGGGGGGGGCGCTAAAGAAAAGTTTGGACAAAAAAACCCTCTCTCTTCCTCCCTTTCGCTCTATTTCTCCCTCTCTCTCTTTTCCTTCCTTCCCTTCTTTCTCTCTCTCCATCCCTCTTTCTTTCTTTCTTCCTCTCTTTTTTGCTCTCTTTCTCTCTCCCTCCTTCCCTTCCTCTATGTCTTTCTCTCTCCCTTGCTCTCTCTCTCTCTGTCTCTCTTGCTATCTCTTTCTTGCTTTTTTCTCTCTCTCTTGCTCTCTCTCTCTCTTTCACTGTCTTGCTATATGTCTCTTTCTTTCTCTTTGCCTCTCTTGCTATCTCTCTTTCTTTCTCTCTCTTTCTCTCTCTCTGTCTCTCTTGCTATGTCTCTCTTTCTCTTTCTCTCTCTCTCTGTGCCTCTCTTGCTAAGTCTCTCTTTTTCTCTTGCTATGTCTCTCTTTCTTTTCTCTCTCTCTGCCTCTCTTGCTATGTCTCTCTTTCTCTCTCTCTTTCTCTATCTCTCTTTCTCTGCCTCTCTTGCTGTCTCTCTTTCTTGCTCTGTCTCTCTTTCTCTGCCTCTCTTGCTATGTCTCTCTTTCTCTCTCTCTCAGCCTCTCTTATATGTCTCTCTTTCTTTCTCTCTCTCTCTCAGCTGACTGCAAGCGGGAGCCCTGACGGCGGCAGCTGGACGTGGTGCTGGACGCCGTATATGCCAGGCACGCAGTGCCAGCATGTACGACGTCCAGCAGCACGTCCAACCGCCACCGTCAGGGCTCCCGCTTGCAGTCAGCTGAGAGAGAGAGAGAGAGCGCTCCCTCTCGCCGCCGCCATCTCCCCGCGACTGCCTGCGGCCGCTGCGGCCACCCCCCCCGCTCCCATCGGACACTTGCCGTCGACGCCAGAGAAGCTCCAGCTGGGCGGGGCGCTGCCGGTACTTCCGTCCTGGGGCTCCCGCTCGCAGCTGTCCCCCACCTCCTGCTCGATGCCGTGGTTTTCGGCGCTCTCCTGCTGGGCCCCAAAGAAGGAAGGCGGGAAAAAGGTGCGAAGAATGGAGCTCTCCTTCTTCCTGCCTTCCTTCTTTGGGGCCCAGCAGGAGAGCGCCGAAAACCGCGGCATCGAGCAGGAGGCGGGGGACAGCTGCGAGCGGGAGCCCCAGGACGGAAGTACCGGCAGCGCCCCATCCAGCTGAAGCTTGGCGGCACACCTGGCCATGTCTCGCGGCACACTAGTGTGCCGCGGCACACCGGTTGGAAAACGCTGCTCTACAGGACGCCAGTAGGCTTTAAAAGAGCCTTGCGAGCCCTTCTTCAGTACTGTAATAACAATAACCTGAGTATAAATTATGGAAAAACAAAGATCATGGCCTTTGCAAAAAGGCCAAAAACATACTCATGGTATCTTGATGGGCACAAAATAGAGCAGGTAACCACCTTCAAATACCTGGGGGTGATCTTTCAGGCCAATGGCTCAAGGAAAGCACATGGAGAATATGCAGCTGCCTTGGGCCAAAGATCAGCGAGCTCCATTCTCAATTTTTTCTGCACAAAGGGAGGTTATTATGTTCCTGCTGCTATTAAGCTTTTTATGGCCAAGTTGCTAACTTGGCTTCTTTATGGGTCCTTGCTTGGACCGCCAGCTTCAGCTTTACACTTTACACCACTAGAATTAGTTCAATCCAAATTTATTAGAGCAATTCTCTAGATGCCACATTGCGTTTCAAACACACTTCTATGCCTGGAGACTGGATTGATAAAAGTCGAAGCAAGAATCTGTATAGCGTCTCTAAATATGTGGTTAAAGCTTAATTTTTTTCCGCAAGGTCTTGCTCCATTAATCAGTCACGATGAATTTTCCTCCTCATGGATTAAAGCCATCGAGTTCAATCTTCACAAATTAGGCTTCTCCCCGGCTTCAATACTTGAGATGAACTATGATCTAGCAAAACAAATCTTGCGAAAAAGGGTGGAGGACATTGAAAGGCAGGAGGACTTAAATAAAGCTCCGCTGTTTCTGGCCCCAAATGTCACTAGATATGTTGTGGCTCCTGCCAGATATCTTAGACAACTGGAACCAGCAAACCACCGAAAAGCATTTGGTCTTATACGGTGCCATGCGCTTCCATCCGTCGTTTTGTATGGCAAGTACAAAAGAATACCATTCACTGAAAGATTTTGCCCTTGTGGCTCAGGAGAGGTGGAGACTGAGGGACACATGCTCCTGAGATGCTCTTTTTATACAGACATTAGGGGAAAAATATTTTGCCACTAATTGCAAGGTATCCTAGCCACTCAGACACTACCTATCTCCAATGGGTGCTTAAAGATGAACAGGCCATAATTACAGTACAGGTGGCCAGATTCTGCGCAGCAGCAGTGGGGATTCGTCGCAAATGTGTGCCTTCATCATAGCGAGATATGTACATCTTTTGTATATTTACAATTGGTCAATTTTGGTTGATCAGCCAAAAGTCATGAATTTTGTTAGTCATTTGTCTCCAGATGTCCAAGAACCTCAACACCTAGCATGTCTTTGTTGACTTGGGTGACGACCAACTTTGGATGGTCAATGAACTGTTGTAAGTCAAGGACTACACTTATCACCCAAGAATCTGCTACTAGGATCAAAGAGATACTAAAATGTCTAGATTCTAAGAATCTGAAATGGATGTTCTGTTTTTCTGTTTTTTAAAATTATTATTATTATTATTATTATTATATTGATGGTCTTTGACTGTAATAAAGGTCTACTTATTATTATTAAATGTTGTATTTTTCGGAGTATAAGACGCACCTAGATTTTAGAGGTGGAAAACAAGAGGAAAAGTATTTTGAACCAAATGATGTAGTAATATAATAATTAATAAAATACCAGTATAGCAGAATATGTTTTACAAACATGTACACTTTTTACAAACTTCAAACTTGACAGCTTTAAGACTTGTGGACTTCCAACTCCCAGAAATCCTCCTCCAGTCATGCTAGCTCAGGAATAGGAGTTGAAGTCCATAAGTATTAAACTGGCTGAGTTTGAATACCCTTGCACTCCTAATCCCTAACCTTGGGGTCTTCAAACTTGACAGCTTTAAGACTAGTAGACTTCAACTCCCAGAATTCCTCTACCAGTCATGCTAGATGGGATAATTAGAAGGCAAAAACAGTCTCACTTTTTGTGAAAAATGGGCCATTTTCCACCCATTTTTTCACAAAAATTGAATGGGCAAAGAGTCTGGGGAGCCTGCAGATAGCTCTTTGGTATTGGGGAATGGCAAAAATGCCCCCATTTTTGTGAAAAAGGGCCTTCCCACAATCCTCAGGAATGCTGTGGAGGCTCCCAAGACTGTTTCCCCACCCCATTTTTGCCAAAGAATGGGTGAAAAATGGCCCACTTTTCACAAAAGCAGGCATTTTTGTCATTCCCCATCACTGAAGAGCTCTCTGCAGGTGGTGATGGTAGTGGGGGCTTCGAGACAGCAAAAAAAGGGCTGCGGTGTATTCGGTGTATAAGACGCACCAACATTTCCACCCTCTTCATTTGGGGGGAGGGAGGTGCATCCTATACTCTAAAAAATATGGTAGATGATACCTAGTTGGGTTACTGGGATGTTTACATATAGTGAAGTTAGTTCAGCATAGAAAATTAGAAACAGATTGAAGAAGACTAAAAGTTTATGGAGATTCTCAGTCACCCAGGTCATAGTTGCCCCAAATATGCTTTTTCAAGAGGCAAATGGACTTTCTTGTTTTTCTTTTTTTGTTTCTTATCCAATAAGTTTCTTTACCAATGAGTAGATGGTGGGGAATGGAAGGATTTATATTCTTTACAGACACTTGTATTCTTTTAGAGAGTCGTCAAGGACACTTGATGGGTCCTCAGGGTTACCTGAGTAGTGTCCTCAGGGTTACCTGAGTAGTGTCCTCAGGGTTACCTGAGTAGTGCAAATGGTTGTATAGCCTTCTTGGAACTGCTGAAAGGATTGTGTTGTTAGCTGTGCTTTCTGCAGGATGTTTTCTATCTATAGAAACATAGAAACATAGAAGATTGACAGCAGAAAAAGACCTCATGGTTCATCTAGTCTGCCCTTATATTATTTCCTATATTTTATCTTAGGATGGATATATGTTTATCCCAGGCATGTTTAAATTCAGTTACTGTGGATTTACCAACCACATCTGCTGGAAGTTTGTTCCCAGTATCTACTACTCTTTCAGTAAAATAATATTTTCTCATGTTGCTTTTGATCTTTCCCCCAACTAACCTCAGATTGTGTCCCCTTGTTCTTGTGTTCACTTTCCTATTAAAAACACTTCCCTCCTGAACCTTATATAATCCTTTAACATATTTAAATGTTTCGATCATGTCCCCCCTTTTCCTTCTGTCCTCCAGACTATACAGATTGAGTTCATTAAGTCTCTCCTGATACGTTTGATGCTTAAGACCTTCCACCATTTTGTAGCCCATCTTTGGACCTGTTCAATTTTATCAACATCTTTTTGTAGATGAGGTCTCCAGAACTGAACACAGTATTCCAAATGTGGTCTCACCAGCACTCCATATAGCAGGATCACAATCTTCCTGTTCCTGCTTGTTATACCTCGAGCTATGCAATGAAGCATCCTACTTGCTTTTCCTACCACCCGACCACACTGTTCACCCATTTTGAGACTGTCAGAAATCACTACCCCTAAATCCTTCTCTTCTGAAGTTTTTGCTAACACAGAACTGCCAATACAATACTTAGATTGAGGATTCCTTTTCCCCAAGTGCATTATTTTACATTTAGAAACATTAAACTGCAGTTTCCATTGCTTTGACCATTTAGCTAGTAAAGCTAAATCATTTGCCATATTACAGGCGCCTCCAGGAATATCAACCCTATTGCACACTTTAGAGTCATCGGCAAATAGGCAAACCTTCCCTACCAAACCTACCCCTATGTCACTCACAAACATATTAAAAAGAATAGGACCCAGAACAGACCCTTGTGGCACACCGCTTATAACCATTCTCTCAGAATACTCGCCATTAACAACAACTCTCTGATGTCTACGCTTCAGCCAGCTGCAAATCCACTGAACTATCCAGGGATTAAGTCCAATCTTCACTAACTTATCTATCAGTTCTTTATGTGGAAGCATATCATAGGCAATATCCACGGCACCACCTACATCCAACACCTTTGTGACATAGTCAAAGAAATCAATGAGATTAGTCTGACATGATTTGCCTTCAGCAAAGCCATGCTGATTTGGATCCAATAAGTTATTGTTTTTAGGTGCTGATTTATCCTACTTTTGAGTACAGTCTCCATTATTTTAACTACAACTGATGTCAAGCTAACTGGACTCTAGTTACTAGCTTCTTCTCTATATTTATATTCCTTGGGACACAGCTGGTCATTTGCATTCTTTTAGAGAGTCATTGACTATAATACTCTAAATTTACTGTACAAAACTGAAAATGTACAAAACTGAATAGAATGGTATGGAAAGGATGGTATAAGTTTAGGGTTAGGGTTTGTTAGATGATTAAATGCAGATCAAAGACAAAAAGTATAAGAGAATAACTGTTAATATCAATATCTTTGGTTCAACTGGAAAATACTTGTGTTCTTGTTTGAAAATGTCCTTCACCTGTTTGAAGACTTCATATTGGGAACAGTTTAGTTGAGCTGAGCTATGTCTTGCTCTGTATACTGTTGTTCAATAATTGTGGTCCAGTCATTTCCCCCGCGCTTGGTTCAGTTTCAAAATAAAATTGGTTAGAGAAACAAATTGAGGGAAGGGAAGAAACACTTTATTGTGTGTAAAAGAGATGATCAGAGCTGTTGGTACTTTTAGAAATTATAAGTAGCTGAGGTTTTCAGAAATTAGAAAAAATGTGCATCAGAATTCTCAATAAATTTGCACATACTTGGTACGAATAAATTTTTAGCCATAAAATTTTAGAAAAAAATTATTGTTATTGAATACATAAGATTCATTCTTGCCATTAGAGCTTAAAAATATCACATGTTATACCAGTTTTTAACACACTTCTTTCCAAAATAAGGATTAGATAATTTGTAAATCATGTACTCTTTTTTTAACAACAAATTTTTTTTAATCTCATACTAATGTGTGAGGAACACATGAAAAGTATTGCCAAGTCTAAAATCTAAATCTAAAAAGAACTTAGGTTAGCAGAATTTAGATGTAACAAAAAACAAAATGTTCCTGCTAATATCTCAGGTAGCAGTTAAATTCTATTTTCTGGATTTTTAAAAGAAATTTTGATAAATTGTATCAATTTATATTTTTTTATAATGATGTTAAACAATGTAAATTGACTGAATGTTAATTTGACTATAATTCATATTTAACATATAGCTTTTCCCTGATAAACTGAGGGTTACTGAGGGTTATAATGACTTTCTGTAGTCACTAGGCATCAGAAAAGATGGATTCCAGTAACTGAAATATTGTTTCTAGTTCTGTACAAATCATTTATATTTATATTTTAATATTTCTCAATCTTCTTAAACCATGAATATGCTTAATAATTTATTCATATCTTAGAAAAACATGATTGTGAAGTTTTACAAATGTTATGAAATCTTTGCCATTATACAAAATCTAAAGTTATTTTTCTCTTCTGTCCACAGCTACCTGCAGATTTTACAAAACTGCACCTTACTGACAGTCTCCACCCACAGGTGACCCACGTTTCATCTAGTCATTCAGGATGTAGCATCACTAGTGACTCTGGCAGTAGCAGTCTATCTGATATCTATCAGGTATGCTACAACTCTTTTTAAAATCTCGTTCCCAGTTAAATCTTTACAATTGAATATCCTTGCTATATTACTTTGCAAATCTAAGCAGAATTGTGAAATTAACAGTGATTTAAGTTGATGACAAACAACCGACTTTCTAAGTAATAACAACTGGTATTGAAAACTCTTGTAAGGTGTAATTCAGCAGCATGTCATAAAGTAGAAGTTATCTTCTTACAGAAATGCTTATGTATCTATCAATTTTTAAGTTATTTGAACATGCATTAGAATTTTGAAGTTGAAAATAGAACAATTTGATTCATATTTAGTTAAAATTATCAGAAAGCATATTGTGGCTAAATAACACTTTGCAGCATGCAGTAGTTACTTTGTCATATATATTTCTATTTGCTTTTGGTAAAATAATTTGTTTGCTTTGATTAATTAATAATGATCAAAAAGTCTAAAGTATGTATCATAGAAATATTTTATAAGTTTTTGTGTTACTTACCATATAACTAAGCAAGTTGAAACTAAGTTTATGGTTTTTATGGAGAACCTATTCAATATAAAATAGTAACCAGAAGTAATTTCAATATTTATAAATGATACATTTGGAAGCTCGTTTCCCAATGTAAGAATACTGAGAATGTGAACATGTGACTATAGATAGTTCTTGATTTATGACCGCAATTGAGCCCAACGTTTCTGTTGCTAAGCTAAGCAAGAAAATTGTTAAGTGAGTTAAGTTCCTTTTTATGAACTTTCTTGCCAGAAGTGTTAGGCAAATCACTGCAGTTGTTAAATTAGTAACACAATTGTTAAGTGAATCTGGCTTCTCCATTTACTTTGCTTGTCAGAAGATTGCAAAAAGGGATCACATGAACCCAGGACATTGCAACCATCATAAATATGAGTCAGTTGACAAGCATCTGAATTTTGATCATATGATGATCAGCAGATCAGATGATCAGCATGGAGATGCTACAGTGATTATTAGTGGGAGAAACGATTATAAGTCACTTTTTGCAGTTTTGTTGAACCACTGAACATTTATTCTCTTTATCAGCAAGGAGGATAAATATTGACTGAAGCTAACTGGCTCTTTCTATCTCATTGTTGTTAGGGAAATACTAGGGTATATGCAAATACATCTCTCCAAACCCAGTTAAGAATATCCTATGATTAGAGCCTATACAACATGTAACCCAACTTCCAGGTCAATTCAGTTTCCACAGTAAAAGACACAGTTTTAGAGTCTGATAATTTGGCCATTCCTTAAATGATTTCAATAAAGGAGACCCCATTTCATCTTTAAGCAATCTTTCACATGAAAGATCCCATGCTGCTAGGAAGGTTCTCATACAAATCAACTGATAATTGCTTCTCTGCAATTTTAACGTAGTATTGTATCAAGGGAAAAGTGTTGTTATCCTTCTATTTGCAGTTATCCAGTTCTTTAAACTATTTTTCATAGGATTTAGTTTTATTCGCATTAATCTTTTTTGGATGTGGGGGTCAGATTAATCAGGTTTTGCTTAAATGTGATGATAAAAACTAAACAAAATTCTTAACATGCAGCCTAATTTGTTGAAGGGAACAAAATTACTTTATGTTTACTATTTTTTATTCACCCAATTTAAGAATTGGTTTAATTATAAACTTGAATTTCATATTACTAACTTACATTCAGCTGACAATTTATTCAAACATCTATATCTTTACAACTGCTGATAGGTTATCAGTTTCCCCCTATCCTATATTTATGGTGATGATGATAAAGTTTTAAACTGAATTTTTAAATTTAGAGTTTGAGAATGCATAACTATTTTTGTCATCTTCAGTATTATCTATCCCTTCCACTTGTATAGTTTCAGATTTGATAAACACCCTCTATCTTTTCATCAAAATCTCCCTCAAGATTGAACCACTGCCAGTAATGACTCCTTGTGGATTTAGTTGTTTAATTAGCTATGAATCCATCTAACGGTAATGGCCTCCAACTCTGTTTTTTCCTATTTTAATCATCAAGCATAGAAACTCTCAGAATCAATGTGCATTGCATTCCAAATATTCTCTGCACTAGCTACTGTAAACGTGATGAACCCCTGATTGTTCTTCTTCTTATATTTAGTATAAACTCAAACCAGCTAGAACTTTTCCTGACATTTGGCTTAGACTGAAAATTTCTGGATATGTTTCTTTGGGAACATTGACCTAGCCCTATTATCATCCAAAACCAGACCCCATAAAAAAGTAGGTGGAGTTGCACTGTATGTAAAGGACCACTATATTGCTACATAAATACTTGAAACAAAAAATGAAAACATCATAGAATACATATGGGTCAATATAAAAGAAAAAAGAATGACGTTGCCATAGGTGTATAGTATAGGCCACCTAACCAAGCAGAAAAAAATAGATGTCCTTTCTGCTAACCAAGTAACAAATATATGTAGGAAACAGATTACAATAGTAATGGGGGACTTCAATTACCCTGACATCAATTGGAAGACTAATTCTACATAGTCAGAAATCAAATAGGTTCCTGATCAACCTAGTTGACAACTTTGTTGTCCAAAGGATAGAGGAGAGAACTGGAAAGAAACTGGTTTTCCATAAATTCTAAATCATCCATATAAAGCTAATGTGAGATTTTATTAGATTTGTTTTCTCCAAAATCACTGAAAGTTGGATCATACAGTGACAAATAATGATGATACGGGTGATCCTGTCTCTTTTAATGTTGACATGTCCATTGTTTTCATTTCTAGCCCCCAATTTATTAATTTCTAATTTCTGATAATTTATATTTTCAGAATTTTTATTTCCATTTTATACTTAGAAGGTGAGAATCATCTTTAGTTTGATTGAAATAGCTGATTTTGCTTAAATTGGATATCCTGTTGTACTTCAACAATAAGAACAACAGAGGACTTCCGGGGTGGGGCCATGGCGGAGCGGAGTTAAGGGAGATGCTGCTCCACGTGATTCTGATTTTTTCCGGCTGGATGCCCTTTTAAAGGAATCGTAAACCCTGGAGGGATGAGCGACAAGAGGGGGAATACCACAAGACAGTGTGTGTGTCTGCAAACCCCATTCCCCTTCGGTAGATCCCGCATAACCAGACGGAAAAGAAGCCGGTGTTGGACACTACGGCCCAAAGACATGGCAGCCATTTAAAAGAGCAGGGGAAGACATTGCGAGGGAGACGGTATAATACCATTGGAATTGAGGAAGACAGCCAGTGAGGAGAAGAAGATAGAACAGAGGTTTTTCTACGAAGGCTCCTGAGAAGATAGTGGCGAGAGGGGCTCCGGATGAGAGGGAGATGGCGGCGCAGTGAGGAGAGAGAATCGGAGCGGAGAACAGAGGGACCAGAAATAGTGAGCTGACGGAAAACTGCAGGCTCATCGGTCCAAAGGAAAGGCAACCAAGATTTATTGCCCCTTTTTCGTGTGCAGCTTTTCTTTCTCTACATCTTAGATACAGACCACTTTGGGAAATAGGTAACTACTAACTTGTAATAGAATACCAAGAAATCAACTTAAATCCCCTTTCTCTTTCTTTTCATTGATTTTCTAACTGGAGAACTTTGCTTGGACACGGACTACCGGAATACGAAGCTAGTACTATTTCCTTCTACTATTTCTATTCCTTTCGTGCTTATCAACGCCACCACAAACGTTGAGGAGATATTAAGAACCTTAACCAACTTCCCCCCTAATTCGGTATAATAATATTAAATACTGTAGAACACGTTAAATTTAAACTTAATACACAAACTTTATCACATAATGTGGATCTGATTTGAAACTACCTGTCAAGATTTGGAATAGAAGACAACTTTAAGGACTTAAAACTGTAATCAGATCTGTGGAACTGTGGAAATGTCAACGTAAAACGTAAAAAACAACTTCCTGACAAAAGGATCATTCTTCCGGAACTGCTAGATTTTTTCCTTCCTTTTTCTTTTTATAATTTGGACGTTTTTTCTCTTTTTCCCTTTTCTTGTTTTTTTTGTTACCATCTCTTTATAGACTATAATAATAATTTTCTATTTTTCCCTATCTTTCCCTATTTTTTCTCCCTTTTTTGACCTAAATATACTATCCAACTTATGATACCTTAACCTATCATTTTACTATCTGAATAGTTTGAATTATCATCAATTATTATCAATTATTAATTGAGCATCAACTGAATACAATCTACACACAATTTAGATATTACTCTAATACTTGTGATAATTAATTATTAATCTTTACCCTATGTGAATAGATAACTGTACTTTATTGTTTATATAAGATAAGTGAATATAGATGATTAATTGATTTAAATATATTAACTGTATCAACCACTTCAATTGATTTAAAGAACTATAAATAATAAGTGATTTAATGAGCATGTTTAAAGGAGTAAGTGATATAAGGGATAAAATGTTTAAATTACATTAACTTTAGCTAAGTATTTCATTAGATTTGATGTAAGGACTTACTTATAATAATTGTTCTAATGACATGACATGTCACAAGTAGCATAATAATTGATATAGGTATATAAATGTATGAATAGTAATTGTAATAGTAATTGATAACTGTAACTTGATATTTTACCACTCTTCTTTATATATTTCCTTCTCCACTGAGACCAATAGATATAGTGACTACAAGATCAAGATTAAATATTGTATGAACTGAAGTGCTGAAAATAGCTAATTTAAATTTGGAATATAACCAATAACATAATAATTATAGAACCACACGGTTATATTCATTAGCATAATTAACAATTCTTTCAATTCTAAACGAATAAACTGATAAGACAAGGGATTCCATTTCGATGGCTAATCCCAGAAGGAGTACTAATTACATGGAAGGATAGGAGAATTAAAATTGATATTTATGAGAAAGCGGACAAATTTATAGAAGAAAATCTAGAGAGAAACAGAGACAGCAGTCTGGAGATTGAATCCCAAAGTCAGGAAGACAGGAACAAAAAAACAGAAAGAAAATCTACCAGTCAAGATCTAAGAGATGAAAGGGAGAGAGTAGTCACGCGAGCAACGGCCAGGAAACAGTAATATGGAAAAACAAGCAAAAATATTTTCGGTTAATATCAATGGATTAAATTCTATAGTTAAAAGGAAACAAATAATCAAGAAACTTCAAAGAGAAAACGTAGACGTAATCTGTCTACAGGAAACCCACATCAAAAAAATCGGAAAAAAAACTACTTGGGAACTCTAAACTTGGCAAATTATTTGTGGCCCTAGCAGAGAACGAAAAAAGAGGTATATTGGTATATGTAAAAGAATGGCTTAACCCCAAACATATATATTCTGATGAGGAAGGTAGAACCTTGATCCTTGAAATCTCAATAGAGCAAAAAAAGATCTCAATAATTGTAATTTACGCAGCAAATATCAATCAAAAGGAATTTTATAAAAAACAATATGAACAAATTAGCATGTCCCAAAATTCAAATATATACCTGTTAGGGGACTTCAATGCCATTGTAGATCTGGAAATTGACTATACATCGGGGGGGGGGGAAGAATAAAATGAATAACAGAAACCGACTACCCCCTGTATTCTTCGACATGGCAGAAGAATACAGACTCAAAGACATTTGGAGGGAAATAAATAAATTTAAAAAGCAATTGATTATTATTCATCACCCCGCCAATTATAGTCCAGGCTAGACATGCTCTGGACCAATAGTGAGACTGAAAATATGATAGAAAAAATTAATCGGAACGAACATTTGGGCGGACCATCACCCAATAATACTATCTATCTATCTATCTATCTATCTATCTATCTATCTATCTATCTATCTATCTATCTAATTGGATTTATATGCCGCCCCTCTCCGAGGACTTGGGGCGGCTCACAGCATGTACAGAAAAACAGGAAACAATAATAACAATCCAATTATACCTTAAAAAACAATTAAAATTCTAATTAAAAACTAACACTTAAAACAATTGAAAAAGGAAACAAGCGCTGGGCTATCTGCCCCGATATAACAAAGGATAAGGAATACATGAATAAAAAACTAACATTCTTCCTACAGGACAATTGGAACAAAGACACTACCTTACAAAATATCTGGGACACTACTAAGGCCTATATTAGGGGCCTAACAATTTCATACACAAGCAGGAAAAATAGAAATAAAAATCAAAAATTACGAGAACAAATTAAAAAACTTGAAATTAAACTACAAAACGATCCACAGAACAATCACATAGGCCAAGAAAAAGATAAGCTTAAACATAAAATCAATTTAATAATACAAGAGGATATAGCTATACAAATAAAAAGAATAAAACAAAACCATTTCGAACAAGCAAAAAAACAGGTAAATGGCTAGCATACAAATTAAAAAGAGAGAAAGAAAACAAATATATTCAACAATTAGAAGATAATAAGGGAGTAACACAATTTACATTAACAGAAGAAGAAAAAGATAGCCTTGGAATTTTACCAGACATACCAGAATGAAGAAATAATGGAAATAGATATACGTAATTACTTAGATAAATGTAACCCAGAGGAGATAACTGAACTAAATAGAGAATTACTACAAAAAAACATAAGCAAGGAGGAATTAGAAATAGCCATCCATAAACAAAAGAATAATAAAACCCCTGTACCAGACGGAATATCGGCAGAATGTTATAAAGAATTAGGAAACATTCTTAACAACTTGATGTTAGAAACATACAATGAAGTTTTAACTCTAGGCAAAATACCAAATTCTTGGACGGACTCTTTGATAACTCTAATTCCCAAAGAAAAAAAGGAAAAGGAAAAAATAGCTAACTATAGACCCATCCCACTACTAAACACTGACTATAAAAGATTTTCTGCCATAATAGCAAACAGACTTAAATCGATCCTAAACAAATGGATACATCCGGATCAGAATGGGTTTCTTCCAGACAGACATATCCATAATAATACTAGAATAATTCTCGACACCCCGAGTGACACCCCGTAAAAGCCATGGCAATAATATTTATGGATGCACAAAAAGCATTCGACAATTTAAATTGAGAATTTTTACTCGAATTGTTAATCAAGATGAAATTTGGACCAAACTTTATTAGAGCAATCGAAACAATATATTCAAAACAAACAGCCAAAATAATAATTAATGGAGACACTACAGATACTTTTCAAATATACAAAGGAGTTTTCCAGGGATGCCCCCTGTCACCCTTACTTTTCATTTTATGTATTGAAACCCTATTAAACCAAATACGCAACAACAAAGAGATAACAGGTCTCAAGTCTCAAGAATTCAAACTACAAGCCTTTACAGACGACATAGCTTTTATTATTGAAAATCTGACACAAGCGGGCATAAAATTAATGGAAGAAATAAACAGATATGGAGCTTTAGCAAGATTAAAAATTAACAAATCCAAAACCAAAATTATGACCAAAAACATGACAACGAAAGACAAAGAACATCTAGCTAGAGAATTAGAATTGGAAATTATTGAAAGAACTAAATACCTAGGAATTAATATATCATCTAAATGCATTACCATAAAACAGGATAACTATTATTTTTTACTAAATAAAACAAAATCACAATTAGAAACCTGGGCCAAACTTCCAATTTCATTGCTGGGAAGAATCGCAACAATAAAAATGTCCATACTACCCAAATTTCTATATTATTTTCAAACGATTCCAATTAAATTAGAAGGAACCTTTTTTAAAAATCCAGAAAAATCAATATCTAAGTTCGTATGGCAAGGCAAAAAAGCAAGAATTAGACTCAAATGGATCCAAGAAAGCCCAAAGCAAGGTGGACTAGGCTTACCCGACTTCAGAATATATTACCAAGCAGCAGTTTTAACATGGGTCAAAGAATGGATACAACTCAAAAATATAAGACTGCTAGCTCTGGAGGGTCATGACATACAGACTGGTTGGCATAGCTTTATCTGGGACAATAAGGCCACTACACATTCCTATTTCAAACAACATTTGATTAGAAGGTCACTATTAGATACTTGGAATATAATTAGGAAACAACACTATACCAAAATACCATTATGGTTCTCAAGTATGGAGGCATTAACCTTCCCAAATACAATAAGCCTAGGGAAAATATTAAAATATTCACAAGTACTAGATAAAGAAACAAACTTGAAACAATTAATACAACTAAAAGAGGAAGGAATCAAAATAGACTGGTGGCCCTATAAACAAATAAAATCCAGATTACGGGTAGACATAGAAAAATATGGAATCCAGAAAAGCGACATACCATTAGACAAAATGTTATTAGGACCAAATAAAGAAACAATTACCAATATATATAAAATACTGCTAGAACATAAAAATCTAGAAGAAATTGTCAAAGGCAATATGATAGCCTGAGCTAAAAATATCGGACATACAATCGACTTAGATCAATGGGAAAAAATGTGGCACGCCAACTATAAAATGACCAGATCCACCTCCTATAAAGAAAATGCAACCAAAATGTTTTATAGGTGGCACATGCCCCCAGCCAGGCTAGCCAAGATGTATGCTAACTTCAAACCCAACTGTTGGAAATGTGGAGAGAAACATGGCTCCTACTTTCATATGTGGTAGACCTGTACACAAGTTAAGGGAATTTGGCACAAACTTCAAAAATGGATAAAAGAAATAATTGATATTAAATTAGAAATGAAACTGGAAATATTTTTGCTTGGTATCATAGAAAAAAAAAATGAAAAAAGAACAGCACCTAATAATAGCAACGAGAATAACCACAGCCCAATTTTGGAAAAATGAATCAATGCCTAATGAACGAAATTTAATTTAAAAAATGCTGGACTGTGCAGAAGCAGACAAACTAACATTGGAGCTAAAAGAGCAAGAAAACTCAAAATACTACCAGATTTGGAAAGATTTCTATATATGGTTGAATAAAAGAACAAATACCAGTAGTGCTGCGTGATAAAGAAATAAGTTAAACCTTTTTTTTCCCACCTACTATATTTATATAAGTTATAGAGTAAGAAATTAAAACCTAGTATTATAAATTATATACTATAGATAAAACCAAGGGTTACAATACCGCAAAAGAATATAAAAGGAGGCTGTCGATGAGTTAGCCATAGGGGGGAGGGGATGTATATTGTATTTTTGTCTTTCTGTATATGAATTATTTGTCTGCATTGTCTATTGTCTATATGTAAATAAAAACTATTTTAAAAAAAAAAAATTAAAAAACCCAATAAGAACAACAACAACAACAACAAAACCTTTCAGGGCTGTAGATATATTTAATAAAATTATCAACATAAATATATTTCAAAAGATAAAAGTGATTTATTGAAATATAATCAGATATCACTGTTGCTTCTGAACTTTCACTGAAGTAAGTTTGCTTCTTAATATTTACAACATGTTGGGATTTTTACTTTAAGACTTTCTTTTGGCAAACATATATCTGAATAAAAAGTAATACATCCAATCCAATAATTTAATGTTTTGTTAGCATCATAGAAAGCCAACAATCCTTGGTTCTAAATTTTATATTATCATTTTAGGCCACAGAAAGTGAAGCTGGTGACATGGACCTGAGTGGATTACCAGAAACAGCAGTAGATTCTGAAGATGATGATGATGAAGAAGATATTGAGAGGGCTTCTGATCCTTTGATGAGCAGAGATATTGTTAGAGACTGTCTAGAAAAAGATCCTATAGACAGGACAGATGATGATATTGGTAAGCTACCATTGACACCAAAAAGAAGGAAAGGAGGATTTAAAAGCTTAAGAACTTTTGATGAGATATTTTCTGTTTCAGAATTTAACTGAAGGAAATTATTTCCACAAATCAAAATAAAATTAACGAAACAAAATTCTAAATGTCTGAAATAGAACATGTTGTGTATATGCATTCAGTGATAAAACCTGTTGACTTTCCTATCCCATTCTCCACTGCACTGCTTGGAGAATCCAAAGGTGGGTTGACTTCAATCCTATTGCCAGACACTGAGTTGCTAGAATTTTCTTGACCACACCTCCTCTGCTTGATTGATTTTAGTATTTTGACTCAATCCAGCTGAGAGAGACATGGAAAATTTTGCTTCAGCAATTCATCACTAAGCAAAGTTCATGTTTGGATTCTTCAAAATAAAAGTCTGAATAGGAGAGCAGGCAGCAGCAGGCTTTCTAACCGTTTCAGCCACCATTTCAAGCTTTATGATGTGTGTGAGTGTGCTGGTCTCCTCGGCAAGTCTGGCATAACTGCCGCCACCCAGAAGTGGATTACAGGCAGCAAATCCGGAGCCAACCCGTTTTTTTCAGGGATCCTCCTTGGGTGCAGGTGCCTACTCCTAGCTTCAAATTGCCACTAGTGAGTGAACTGAGTTCTTGGCTTGCCTGTGCCCCTTACTGACATCTTAGGAATCGAGAGAGGTCAACAGTGGATAGTCTAAAGGTAAAGTTTTGGGGGTTAGGTGATGATACTACAGAGTCAGGTAGTGAGTTCCATGCATCAGCTACTCGGTTACTAAATTCGCATTTCCTGCAGTCGAGTTTGGAGTGGTTTACTTTAAGTTTGTATCTGTTGTGTGCTGGTGTGTTGTTGTGGTTGAAGCTGAAGCAGTTATTGACAGAAAGGATGTTGAAGCAGATGATTTTATGGGCTATGCTTAGGTCATATTTAAGGCAGAATATGTCAGAATATACATTTTTAATCATTTAATATATATCTAATATACATTTTTAAACAATTTAATACATTTTAAAAATATTTTTATATTATTATTATTATTATTATTATTATTATTATTATTATTATTATTATTATTATTATTCTTGTATGCCGCCCCTCTCCGGAGTGGCTCACAACAAGTAATACATGAGATAAAAATCCAATATTAAAAACAATTTTAAAAACCCTTATAAAAAACAGTCATACAATCCAAACAAACCATACATAAAATGGAACAGCTGGGGGAATGTCAGTTTCCTCAGGCCTGGTGACATAGGTGGGTTTTTAGAAGTTTACAAAAGGCAAGGAGGGTGGGGGCAGTCCTAATCTCCGGGGGAGTTAATTCCAGAGGGTGGGGGCCGCCACAGAGAAGGCTCTCCCCCGGGTCCCACCAGACGACATTGTTTTGTCGACGGGACACGGAGAAGGCCAACTCTGTGGGACCTAATTGGTTGCTGGATTCGTGTGGCAGAAGGCGGCCCCGAAGGCAGAATATACATTTTTTCAGCAAGTATAACATAGAAACATAGAAACATAGAAGACTGACAGCAGAAAAAGACCTCATGGTCCATCTAGTCTGTCCTTATACTATTTCCTGTGTTTTATCTTACAATGGATATATGTTTATCCCAGGCATGTTTAAATTCAGTTACTGTGGATTTACCAACCACGTCTGCTGGAAGTTTGTTCCAAGGATCTACTACTCTTTCAGTGAAATAATATTTTCTCACGTTGCTTTTGATCTTTTCCCCAACTAACAATTAATATCAATTAATATAAAATTGATCTGAATGCCACTGAACTAACAATATATATATATATATATATATATATATATATATATATATATATGTATATATATATGTATATATATATCAGTAAATGGGCTCTGTCAACCTAATATATGCCCTAGCCCAGTGATGGCAAACCTTATTTCCCTTGTGTGCCGAAAAAGCGTACAGGCGTGCTATCATGCATGCACGAGTGCCCAGACCCATAATTCAATGCCTAGGGAGGGCAAAAACAGCTTCCTCTGCCCCCCGGAGGCCAGAAACAGCCTGTTTCCCAACTTTTGGTGGGCCCAGGCTTGTGTTTTGCCCTCCCCAGGCTCCAAAGGCTTCCCTGGAACCAGGGGAGGGTAAAACACCCTCTCCCACCCCCCAGAAGCTCCCTGGAAGCCAAAAACACCCTCCAGAGCCCCTGTGCGAGCCAAAAATCAGCTGACTGGCACAAACATGCATGTTGGAGCTGAGCTAGGACAACAGCTTGTGTTCCAGCAGAAAGGGCTCCATGTGACACCTGTGACACCCGTGCCATAGGTTCGCTATCTCTGCCCTAGCTTCTGGCCAATGAATGTGCGGTATGTCTGTAGTTTGAATCTGGAAGAATGGTTTTTAATGTTCTAGCCTTTCTAGAATAGTTTTTTTTAGATTAGCTATTTATATTAATTGGACTAGATATGTTACTGTATATTGTTTTTTATTGATGTGTTGTGAGCCGCCCCGAGTCCACGGAGAGGGGCAGCATACAAATCAAATAAGAAAGAAAGAAAGAAAGAAAGAAAGAAAGAAAGAAAGAAAGAAAGAAAGAAAGAAAGAAAGAAAGAAAGAAAGATGTGTACACCTAGAAACATGCCAGGTATTTGATTCATGAAATCTGTTTTTTCTGAACATGATTCATTTATTTTTTTAAAAAGTTGTGGAATATTTTTTAATCCTCTTTAATACAATTACGTGGCATATAGCTTACATATATTATTGTATATTTTATTTTCTAGAACAACTCTTGGAATTCATGCATCAGTTACCAGCTTTTGCTAACATGACAATGTCAGTGAGAAGAGAACTCTGTGCTGTGATGGTATTTGCAGTTGTAGAAAGAGCAGGAACCATTGTTCTAAATGATGGAGAAGAAGTAAGTAGTATTTGTAGCTTTTTCTCAAAGTGACATTAAATTTATTTCATTTTATTTCATATAATAAAGACATTATTCATTAAAAAAATCATGGATATATTGCTTAATATAAACTACATTCATTGGGTATTGACATTAAAATGATTGATACACAGTTTTTGTATGTATTATGTTTTTGTATGTATTGAATTTCTTTATTGAAATGTAAATGAAGGTATGTGATTAAAATACAGTAATACCTCATCTTACGAACTTAATTTGTTCCGGGACAAGGTTCGTAAGGTGAAAAGTTTGTAAGATAAAACAATGTTTCACATAGAAATCAATGAAAAAGCGAATAATGTGTGCAAGCCCAAAACTCACCCCTTTTGCCCATTACTGCTGGCATTTGGATCCTTGTTTGGGGGTGGCGGGGTTTGGGAGGTGGTGGGGGGGGGGGGTGGACATGACATTCCCCGGCGCTGCTGCAGCTTCTCAAATGGAAACCACCACCACCGCCGCCGCCACTATCCTCTTATCCTGGCCAGAAGAATGGAATCCGCCGGGATGTGACAGCCCCACAATTTGGGAGGGTGGGGCTGGAGCAGACGGGCAGCTGCAGGAGGCCCCCTACATTGTTTGGGGGCTCAGTGCCAGGGCTGTCAGCAAAGGGGCTGTCTCGGCAAAAGCGCTCCCAGCGAAGGGGCTGTGAGAGGAACGGGGCAGGCGTTCCTGAAGTGCTCAGAGAAAGTGCTCTCGCAGCCACTTCGCTGGGAGCGCTTTCGTCCAGGACTGTCAGCAAAGGGACTGCAGGTGAGGCAGGGCAGCTGTTCCCAAAGCGCTCGGCAAAAGCGCTCCCAGCGAAGCGGCTGCGAAAGCGGTTTCGTCGAGCGCTTTGGGAACGCCCGACCCGCCTCTCCTGCAGCCCCTTTGCTGACAGCCCTGGACGAAAGCGCTCCCAGCAAAGGGGCTGCAAGAGGGACGGTGTGGGCGTTCCCACAGCGCTTTCTCCGAGCGTTTCGGGAACGCCTGCCCCGCCCCTCTCGCAGCCCCTTTGCTGGGAGCGTTGTCAGTGAAGGGGCTGTAAGAGGGCCACTTGAAGCTGCCCACCAGGATCCTCACTAGCGGCCGGAGGAGGAGGAGGAGAATTTTGGTCTTCAGATGCCCACGCCCCACACCAAAGGAAAACCAGCCAGGCTTCCCCTTCCCTTCTCCCTTCCCCCTATCAAGGATTAGTACTATCCTAGGTAATATTCCATTTAGGGTAAAAAGGTTGTGAGTATGCAAAGCAGTCATACTCATAGTGACTAAGCAGCAACCTGATTGGGCTAGAACAGTATAAGAAGCAATGCACTTTTCAGTGGGTGTGGTTGTAGTGTTGTTGTGATTGGTTGGTTGGTTAGTTCTGGTGTGTGGTTAGTCTTTTGGGTGGATTGGTTTACTGTATCGTGGTTTATAGTTGTAGTAAAGTACTTTCTGTAAGTAGAAGAGATTCTATTTTTGCTACACTGAAGAGTAAAACCTCTTCAACCAGTTCCTGCTGAATTGTTTTCATTCCTCACCGGCTTCAGTTCCTGAGTTCCTGTGTCACACATTCCTGTGCCTAGCCAGTAGCTTTCAAACCCAACTTGGACAGCCTCTACTCAATCCTGTCAGGACAGAGGAGTGTGTACTGGAAATGCATGTTGGGGCAACATTACAGTGTGTCTTCTCACCACAGTTCTCCACGCTCCTTCAAGTCCGTCTTGCTGAGCAGGGGAAACAACCCTGATGCCTCTTTCCCTCCCCCCTGCCCCCCATGACCCCAGCCATCACTACCCAGGGAAATGAAAGCCAACATAAGTATAGCTCTTGCTGAAAGAGCTGAGGTCAGGAAATGCACAGGAAACAGAAACAGAAAGTGGTGCATTCCACTGCGAGAGCAGGACCATGCCTCTCCACCGTCCAACTTGCCAATGGGGGCACTTCTGCTGGGCCATCTCCCCCACTCCCATTGCTGGGCTGTTGTACTCGGCAGGGTAAGGGACCGACCCCTTCTTTTTCTTGGCCTCACCTACAAGAGAGGAGGGAGGCCAGGATTGGTGGATGCCCCCACCCCCCTACAATTCTCTCCCAGCAGTTTTTGCTGGTGGCAACAGCAAATGTATCAGGCGGAATACTGTTGCCACACAAGGGCAAGTGCAGGAGTGCTTTGCTCCCACATTAAGGCTCTGACCATACCATTGCTGCAACTGGATGACAGGGAGGCACGGCAGAGAGCCTCAGGTTGCCGATCACTGGTGTAGATTATAGCAGAAGTAAATCTAATAGTAGTAAGTAATGTGGTTGTAAAGCACAACTGCATTAGCGAGAACAATTCCTACAGTTCTGGATCCCATTATTAACTGAATGCCATAATCATTAGATCAGGCAACCTTCTGCAGCCAAAGTCAGCAGGAAAACCAGATGAAAGTTGCAAGTCCTAGGCTGGCAGGCAGGCTGAGGGAAGGAGCTTCGGGGTGTATGGGGAAGAGTAAGTGACAGTGACAGTACAGGGGAGGGTGTGAGGAGATGCACGAGCGATGTGGAATGAGTTGAAGTGGATGCAAGAGTGTGTGCAAGTGATATAACATGAATAAGGGACAGTGCATAAAAACATGAGGGGATGCATGAGAAGCTTGGAGTAAGATGTGAAGAGGAGACATAGGTGAGGGAAAGTGCATGAGGATGCAAAGGAGTACATGAGAGGCGAGACATGGGTCAGGCAGGTGCTACAGGGGTGTGAGTGGCTACTGTGTTGCAAGTGCAGATGGTCTAAGATAGAGTACAGGGTGTGGGAGAGACTAAACCCAGTGACTTGGGACATTCCTTGCCAACTTCCCCTTTGATTTCTGGGAAAGGAAGCAGAGATTGCAAATAGCAATCATGTCACGGAGTGTTGCAGCCATTTGTAAATGTGTATCAGTTACCAAGCATCCAGGTTCAGATCATGGGGTGGTATGGCCAGAACTCTGAGGGCTTGTTATAATTATAATTCATTGCTGCCGTGACTTCAAACAAATGAATGTCCATATATTGGGGACTACCTATTACTTTATTTACCCGGTAAAGAGCTCAGAAATGAGACCAGAATATCAAGTTGGATATCTTTATTTTTTGTCAACTGAATGAGTAAATTGGTATAAATAAAAGGTATTTAATTGGATTTAAAGCACACCCATCTTCCCCTAAAAATTTGCATCCTATTTGATTCAGTGTATGGTCACATCTTTGTTTCTTCCCTCTTTGCAATCATTTATTTTAAAAAAACCTGAAAATGTACTTTTATCTTGCTTTTCTGAAATAATGTGCTTTGTTTTTAGCTTGATTCCTGGTCTGTTATTTTGAATGGTTCTGTAGAAGTAACATATCCAGATGGAAGAACAGAAATATTATGCATGGGAAACAGTTTTGGTGTTTCTCCTACTATGGACAAAGAATATATGAAAGGAATCATGAGAACCAAAGTGGATGACTGCCAGGTAGAATTCGAAATCTAAATGAACCATTAGAAGAGTTTACAAATGTATTATGATTGGAGATTCTTAAATTTCTCTGCCTTTTGTGTTTCACCCCACTGCAGCCAAAAATAGAATTTTTCCTTTGTTTTCAATTATCAGTTTCATCCTATGTCTCTTGAATAACCACCTATATATATGTGTGTGCAGATTACAGACTACCTAGTCTGAATCTTACTACATCTATATATCAGTATGTTCTTGGGTATGCAAATATATATCTGTGTCTATATCTATATCTGTCTGACTATATCTATCTATCCATCCCTACCTACCTACCTACCTACCTACCTACCTACCTATCTTCACAATGATGGACTGGCTAGCTATGTGTTTGTTTTAATTCCTCAAAAAAACCCCTCTGTGTATATTTTTTTCAGAATTGTACTGCATTCTCTTTAATATTTCGCTAACTAGGCACTTCCCTCTGCATGACTAATTCTCCACCTAGCACAGGTGAAAAGTCCACATATCTGGAAAATGCCATATTTGCATTGAAATTTGTTTATTCGGGAAAAGGAGGGGAATGGTAATATGAGATTGTTGTGATATTATTTATTCAAATTGAATTAATCATTGATGCACTTTCATAAACAAGAAACTTAGTACAGTTTTCCTGGTTTATACCAATACTTGACGTAGCAGTAATTATTGCTGCACATTCATCTTCTAAAAAAAGACCTAATCTGCTATTCTAAAATAAAACAGAAATTCTAGCAATATATTGGATTTGACTAGAGAGTATTAAAAATAACATAAATATATAGAAAAACATTTAACTCTGGAATAAGCACATTGAAGTTATAAATCTTAATTATGAATGGAATCCCAAGGTTTGTGATGAATGCTAATTATTTTTATTTTTCTATTATGCCTGAATTCTTACTTCATAATTTATATTAGGGAATTAAGTACAGCACTCTGGCTTTAAAGTTTTAAATATTTTTGATATTTGGATAAAATTCAGAATAATTAATGCGCTGTTGCAAACCTCTGTTCCCAGTTTGTATGCATAGCCCAACAAGATTACTGTCGCATACTGAACCAAGTAGAAAAGAACATGCAAAAGGTAGAAGAGGAAGGAGAGATTGTTATGGTAAAAGAACATAGGGAACTGGATCGCACTGGAACAAGAAAAGGTCACATTGTTATTAAGGTATATTTTTTTAACATCAACGTGTATGTAATAGAAAAAAAGAATACTGTTTAGGGAGTATTTGTATATTAATGTTATAATATACAAATATTGCCTTATTTTTAATGGTTTAAGCATTTGTAATTTTTAAGAGAAAACTGAATTCTTAGGTAAATGCATTTTCCCTTTTCTGGTTAAGTACTGTTGTGCAGAATCCAAAAAGAAAGTAAGAAATAGTAGATGTCAATCTCCAAAAAGCAAGAAAGATACGGTGTGACTCTACCACACAGATTTCTTCATTGTTCTTCACCCGTAAACAAAATGTTGTTAAACTAAAGTTACCAACTTCCCCATAAACACTGAGAACTATTAGGGAGGAGCCATTTTCACATTCTTTCTCTCACACAAATTCCCTGAACAAAATTGTCTCGTGACTGAATTCATTTCCTTTTTGTTGGGAATCTGGACTACTTGGGAATCTGGACTACATTAAATTATTTTTTTAATTTTTGTTTAAATTAAACAAAATTTAATGAGTGAGATAAAGAAAAGAAATGTAGCTAAAATTGTTTATTCCAGTACCATTCAGTATAATACTATATATAGCTTTCTTTCCCAGACTTACTTGCTTTCACTATATCCCTGCACTATCCATCATCAATTCCTACATACCTTTTATTTTTAAAAACATCTGCAGTCTCCTTCAAGAATCTCCTCAATGCCATCCAACTATTAGGGCATATTCTGATCTTCCCTCCTCTTCTCAGCCTATTTTCTTTTTCTGCTATATATTTTCTGCAGTTGAATAGTAGACACTCACTTCAGTCAATACTTACAGGTATTTGGCATCTATTCATTCTTGAAATTATATTTTTACTACAATACTTACACTTCCCAAGTACTCATTTCCACTATACAGTGATCCCCGAGTTTCGCGATCTCGATCTTTGCGAAACGCTATATTGCGATTTTTTCACCCGATGACGTCACTCCCTTCCTTTCTCATCTTTCTTTCTCTCTCTCTTTCTCTATCTTGCTTCTTCCTCTCTCACACTCTCTTCCTCCCTCTCTCCTCTCTTTCTTTCCTTCTCTGTCTTTCTCTATCTCTCCCCCTCTTGCTCTCGAGCGGCGGGCGGCACCCAGGGAAGGTTCCTTCAGCCGCCCACCAACTGATCTGCTCGGCAGCGCAGTAGCAGCGAGGAGCCGAAGATGGGGTTTCCCCTTTGCGTGGGCAACGGGGAAACCCCATCTTCGGCTCCTCGCTGCTACTGCGCTGCCGAGCAGATCAGCTGCGGCGGGCGGACAAGCGGTGGACAAGCGGCGGGCGGAAAAGCGGAAAAGCGGTGGACAAGCGGCGGCCGGACAAGCAGAAAAGCGGCGGACAAGCGGCGGAAAAGCGGCGGCCGGACAAGCGGAAAAGCGGCGGACAGGCGGGCAGGCAGGCGGCTCCTCAGCTGCTGGGTCTTCCCAGGTGCGGAAGTAAAAACACCATCTGCGCATGCGCGGCCATGGAAAAAGGGGCGCGCATGCGCAGATGGTGTTTTTACTTCCGCACCACTACATCCCGAAAAATCGATTATCGCGAGGGGTCTTGGAACGGAACCCTCGCGATAATAGAGGGATCACTGTATTCACCTTACTTTAATGTTTCTTCTGACTCTCAATACTCCGTAAAAGAAGTTGGTAGAAGCAAGATTTTATATGCAGCCAATTTCACATTTTTCAGGAAGCATTCTTTCCTTATAATGGACCAGATACTATCCCTCAGTTTCTAATAACATTTGCAGATCCTAAGATATATAGATCTCACCATCTTTTGTAAATATGTCTCTCTCTAATCTGGGGTTTTTTCTCCACAATTCACCTTCAACCAACCCATCACTTAAACATAACTATGAAGATTTCTTATATATTTCTTTATAAAGGGATACTTGTCTTACTCCCATCCTCTTTTACTCTTGTGCATATTTTAGTTCCATTAAATGCCACTCTTAGTGCATAATTTATAATCCCACATTCATGTAAAAATTTCATAATTAAATATTGCTTTATCATATGCTTTCAGTAAATGCACAATAAATATCCTTCTTACATTACTGATCAATATGGCTGCATAATAGCAATAGCACTTAGCACTTACACTTATATACCGCTTCACAGTTTTACAGAGTCAGCATATTGCCCCCAACAATTTGGATCTTCATTTTATCCACCTTGGAAGGATGGAACTCTGAGTCAACCTTGAGCCTGATGAAATTCGAACTGCTAAATTGTAGGCAACCGGCATTCAGCAGAAGTAGCCTGCAGTACTGCATTCTAACCATTGTGCCACCACAGCTCTTAGTACTTTCCACATTTTAATTATTTTTTATTCTTATATCAATTATTTTTCTTCTTATATAAAATCTGTTAGAATTCTAATATTTTCCCATACATACTTAACAAATGAATCCTCCAATAGTTTTTGCATTCACTTTATATTTTTCATTTTGCAAAGATAAAAAATAATGATTCTTCCAGTTATCAAGTATAGATCCACTCTTCACATACACACAGTAAACATGTTGCACAGCTACTCCATACCCAAACCACATCCATATTTTAATGTATCTCTAGTTCCACTGTCCAAATTTGCATCTTATTGTTTTCAGCGTTTTACAGTATTTATGGCTTTCTTTTCATCTTGTTCTTTTGGACAGTAATATTTTTCTTTTCGGTGTTTCATTATCATTTTATACCAAAATTATTTTTATATTTAATATAATATTTAATAATACTATTTAATTATATTTATATATTTAAATATATAATTAAACATATTTAACCAAATATATTTAATCTCTCTTATATTTAATTCATTCCTTGCTTAGCCCTCTCCAGCCACTTCTAGACAATTTTCTAGTTCTATCAAGATAGTTTTGCATTTTCTGTCTTTTTTAGTATCCACTGTTCTTTTCTCTCATTGAATGCCGTTTTTAACTGTTTCTCTCTACATATTATCTTTCTCTTATTCTCAGTTTTAATGCAATCATCATTTTACGCATTTTTCTTACACATAAATTCAATTAAGCACCATTTTTATACTTCATTCTGTTAAAAGACATTAGATTCTGCCTTCTTTCTATAAACTTGTACTTGTTTTCATTTCATTTCATTCTTGATCTTTTTTATTACTGACGTCTCTTACGTTCCATTGTGCAATCAACTACACAGTCAACACCATTCGGATATTTAATTCAGAATGAATTTTAAACATAAAATAGATTAAATAATTGTGGTTAAATATATTATATATTTAAATATATAAACATAATTAAATATTATAATTAAATATTGTATTAATAGCCATAGTAACACAGTGGTTAGAATACAGTACTGCAGCTACTTCTGCTGATTGCTAGCTGCCGGCAGTTCAGTAGTTCATTTCTCACTGACTTAAAGTTGACCAGCTTCTGAGCGTACAGGTTGTTGGAGGCAATAAGCTGACTGTAAACTGCTTAGAGAGGAATGTTAAGTGTAAGCACTTAGACTTACATAGAAATGGTATGTAAGTCTAA
This sequence comes from Erythrolamprus reginae, assembly GCF_031021105.1. NCBI lineage: Eukaryota > Metazoa > Chordata > Lepidosauria > Squamata > Dipsadidae > Erythrolamprus > Erythrolamprus reginae. The sequence continues at coordinate 32,712,172 of NC_091956.1, read as the reverse complement.
GTGCTATTGCTGTTGCTATTAACTTCTATAGTTCATCTTGGTTTCTGTCTGAAGCTTTTATGTAATGCTTTAATCAGTTATAGAAGATGTAGACTAGAGGACCAGCATTATTTGTATTCATACTAATGCAACTTTCTTTGATACATGCAAAGATATTAGTAGGCAATTTTAGCAAAGTTCAGTTTTATCACAAGAACTTTCATGATATTTTACCCAAGTTAGGATCTGTATTCACAGACACCTTGCAAATTATTATGTAGCTGCCCCAAAGCATAGTATACACACAACAAAACTCTTGTGGTAAAACTGAACTTTGCTAAAACTGTGCATTGCTAACTTTGCATGTAGCAGAGAAAGTTGCATATAGGATGAATGCAAATCATGCTGATCTCTAATGTGTGTGTGTGTGTGTGTGTGTGTTTGTATGCATGTATCTTATGTCACACACACACACTGTCTGATTATAAATGTAGTTTAATAAAGATTCTATTCTGTTTTAAATTTTGTGAAAGAAATAAGATGCAAGGAAAAACACATTCATTTGTTGATGTTTGAATATTTACTTTCACAGGGAACACCGGAGAGATTAACAATGCATTTAGTCGAAGAACATTCAGTAGTGGATCCAACTTACATAGAAGATTTCCTATTGACATATAGAACTTTCCTTTCAAGCCCAATGGAAGTGGGGAAAAAGTTATTGGAGTGGTTTAATGATTCTAGCCTCAGGGATAAGGTTGCATAAATAATTTGCTTTTATGTCCTTATTTTAATTGTAATGTATTTGGATAGTTTATATGGGCCTGGAGGATGGGGAGTGCCAATAATTTTTTCTGGTCAATTTTTTCTGGAAAAACAGCATCTAATATTCATTATATCTAACACAATGTAATTTCCACATAAGTTTTGATGTTTTATTTGCTTTATCACCACCATTTACATGCACAATTCCCTTAATATGGAATGTTAAATTTGTATACGCTACCCATCTTTTGTTGTAAGTTAAAAAAAATACTGTACATACCACATACAATTCTAAGCAACATACTCTTTTAGAAAATTTTAATTAATATTAGTAAATTGCAAAAAATATTGAAATTTAATAGTAATTAAATTGTTTGAAAGCAAATTAAAACATTAAATTCACCTTTTCCTAAAGCCTGTGGGAAACAAGTACAGTGATCCCCCGGGTATCGCGATCCCGATCATTGCGAACGGGGTAAATTGCGATTTTTCAACCCGGAAGTAAAAACACCATCTGCGCATACGCACCCTTTTTTTTATGGCCACGCATGCGTAGATGGCGCTGGGCAGATCAGCTTCTGGGCGGCTTCCCTGGGTCTTCCCCCTCTTGCTGGCGGGAGGGCGAGAAGCCCCCCCCAGCACCCGCTCGTTCGCCGCTCGCCCGCCCTTCGCCCGGCCACCCGCCGTTCGCTTGCTGCTCGCCCGGCCACCCGGGTCCGGGGGGGTGCTGGCAAGCCCCCCATGCCGGCGGCGACGTTTTAAAACAGCCGCGCGGCTTCCCAACTGAGTCCCGAAGACAAACGCGGAAGTTCGCCTTTGACGTTTGTCTTCGGGACTCAGTTGGGAAGCCGCGCGGCTGTTTTAAAATGTCGCCGCCGGCATGGGGGGCTTGCCAGCACCCCCCGGACCCCCAACCCGGGTTTGGGGGGCTGCTAGGAAGCCCCCCATGCCGGCGGCGACATTTTAAAACAGCCGCGCGGCTTCCCAACTGAGTCCCGAAGACAAACGTCAAAGGCGAACTTCCGCGTTTGTCTTCGGGACTCAGTTGGGAAGCCGCGCGGCTGTTTTAAAACATCGCCGCCGGCATGGGGGGCTTGCCAGCACCCCCCGGACACCCAACCCGGGTTTGGGGGGCTGCTAGGAAGCCCCCCATGCCGGCGGCGACGTTTTAAAACAGCCACGCGGCTTCCCAACTGAGTCCCGAAGACAAACGTCAAAGGCGAACTTCCGCGTTTGTCTTCGGGACTCAGTTGGGAAGCCGCGCGGCTGTTTTAAAACGTTGCCGCCGGCATGGGGGGCTTGCCAGCCCCCCCTGGACCCCCAACCCGGGTTTGGGGGGCTGCTAGGAAGCCCCCCATGCCGGCGGCGACGTTTTAAAACAGCCGCGCAGCTTCCCAACTGAGTCCCGAAGCCAAATGTGGAAGTTCGCTTCAGGACTCAGCTGGGAAGCGGCGCGAGCGAACGGCGTGGGCGGGCGAAGGGCGGGCGAGCGGCAGCGAGGAGTTTGCGTAGGCAGTGGGGAAACCCCAATCTTCGGCTCCTCGCTGCTGCGGCGGAAGTAAAAACGTAAAAAAGGAACAATGTTTCCCATAGGAATCAATGGAAAAGACAATAATGCGTGCAAGCCCATTAGGAGAATCCAAAATATTAAGGCTTAAAAAAAAAAGCGGTGGCCAGACAAAGCTGAGGGGAACAGAGTGGAGAGAGGGAGTCCCAATGAAACAAGGTGAAAAGAACCTCTCTTGAGATCCATGAGTCCCTGCCTCCCGTTTTTGTCCCCCTCCCCACTCTGCTCATCTCCCCCACACTTTTCTCCTCCCTTGAGCTCCATGAGTCTTTTCTTCCCGCTTTTGCCCACCCCACTCTCCTCATCTTCCCCACACCTTTCTCATTCCTTGAGCTCCATGAGTCTTTTCTTCCCGTTTTTGCCCACCCCATTCTCCACTTGCACTGCTTCGGAGAGTCCAACATGGGTTAATCTTCAGCCAAGCTGGAAGGGACTGAGTTAAAAATTAGCATAATTTACTGGTCCAACCCCCATGCTGCCCTCTCCGGGTCAGTCTAAAAAACTCAGTCATAGTGTAGGGACACATGAGTTTTTCCTCCTAGGACTCTTTGAGTCTAGGGGTAGTTTTAATTGTTTTTCTTATTTGTTATTAATTGTATATTTATCTGTATTAACTGTTTGAAATAAATGTACTAACTGTACTTAATGAATTTTTCTCCTTTCTGTTTCTATTCCAGATTTATGGAGCAACACACCTCGTGTGATTGGGCCCCTGCTCTGTGGAGTATGGCCCCAATTCGGCTTTCCCAGCTCGGAGCTTGTCCCCTGCGTGGGGACAGCTCCCAAGGCTGGAGGTTACCGGTGATGAAGGTCCCTGGCCTGCGAGGCCATACCGTTCCTTGCAGCAGGAGGAGATTCAAATCTCCCGCCACAGAACGACACCGGCAGAGGTCCCCGGCCTGCGCGGCCATACCTCAGGGCGAGGCGTTTTTTCTTACTATGCTGGGCCAGAGCGAGCGATTGGAAATTCCCGCCCAAAAACGCCGCCCGGGATCGGTTTTAAACCGATTATTCCCCTTTGCCGCCTGAGTCGGCTACATAAGGGAAGGGCCATTACAAGATGGCGCGGCACACAGGGAGCCGCCATTTTGGATCAACCGACTTCCGGCCGGTTCCTAGAAGGGCAGGAAGAGACCGGATTTCCTGTTACACAGGAAAAACAATTGCGGTGGCCATTTTTCGCTCGGTAATACTGGTTATAACAAAGAAAAGGCTTTTTTCCTCCATTCTCTCGTTACGGAGGCTTGCAATTATATCCCCAATGGCTGATCTTCCACAGCAGGGGACAGCAGAGCCCTCAGCCACAAAGGCCAAGGAGAAAACACACTCCTCAAAGGCAAAGGCAAAAACCTCTCAGTCATCATCTGGATTAAGAGAGGCCGAGCGTCGAATTAAAGCATTGGAGGAGCAACTTGAGGCTCAGAAACAATGCAATACCACTGTCTCATCGGTACCAGGTCAGAGTGGGGGTGTGATAACTGGGACTCCTCCAAGACTCCCAGAAGGAAGTGGTTTGGCAACAGACAGGGACTGGTCCCCAGATAGGTTCGGGGGCCCATCCCAGGTGGCAGACCCTATAAGACCTGAGGTTACCAGGCCATCCTCTGTCTCGCCTGCATGGCACATGCCGCCCCCACCATTGCCTACTGCCACATTCACCCCAACAGCTGCGGGGCTCAGATCATCCCCAGATACCTGGCAGCGCCTGCCACCAGCCTTGCAGGATATGATTGCTTCAGCATATTCACATGGCATAGTAACGGGAGTGCAACAAGCAACTGCACCTCCTGCCCCACTAAATCCTACTCCTCCTCCTTCCCTGCAAAGGAATATCTGGGCAGCACCGGCTCCCCCATCCCCTGCTCATGACTCCTTCCTAGAAGATCCTGCATTCAGAGGGCAGGGCTCAGAGCCAGATGATGGCCTATCTGAGGATGAGGGAGCACCCCCGGAGCCACCAACATATACAGGCCTCTTTAGACCCGCTATCTTTCGCGTACTGCTTAATAAAGCAAAGATGACTGTGGCCTTGGGCACCCCTGAAAAGCCCACAGATTCTGCATCAGCCCCTCCTCCAGCCTCGAGGGTACTCACGGAGATCCAAAGGGATGCTGACCTTATACCAGCCCCTAAGCTCTTTTTGGACAATGTACAGAGGCCTTGGCAATACCCAGCAGCTGCTCTAGGCCCAACAGCTTCTGAGCGTAAATTTTATGCATTTGAACCAGAATTGGAAAAGTTACTTGAATTTCCAACGGTAGATGCTCCGATTGCAGCTCTAGTATCTAACGCATTAGTTCCTTCCGAGGTGGCAGATGGCCTAAAGCCGGAGGACCGGAAGGCAGAGGCAATTAACAAAAAAGCTCACCAGATGTCGGCATGGGCCCTCAAAGCAGCTTCGGCAGCCTCATTTTTTAACAGAGCTTCGGTCCTTTGGCTCCAAGAAATGCTCTCTAAGCTGGGACCTGAGGAGGGTCGCCTAAGGCAAGACCTTAACAAGCTGCTAGCTGCGGCAGAATTCTCGGCGGATGCCACTCTGTCTGCATCTCGTTTCTCCTCACGAGCCCTAGCAGCAAACCAGTCATCCCGACGCTTACTCTGGCTCCGGACTTGGCAAGCTGACGCCAAGTCCAAGGGACGTCTAGCCTCGGCCCCATTTGATGGGTCAAGATTGTTTGGAGAATCTCTGGACAAGGTCCTTGTGGAAGACAAGGACAAGAAAAAAGTCATGCCTAGATCTTACAGAAGGCAGGAAAGACGCACTGCCCCATATTCTAGGCGCCAGCCCTTTCGGACCGAATCTTCCCCCTCTGCACCCCAGGCTGGAAGATCTTATACCCAGGGGTCCTACTCCCAACTGTCCTACAGAGGAGACAGAGGTGGATTTGGAGATAGGAACAGACAGTTCCAACAATCAAGGAGGACCTATAGAGGTTCCAACAGAGGAGGCTTTAGAAGGAACAAATGACTCTGCCAAGTCAGTTCCCATAGGGGGGCGGCTGCAGCACTTCACCGCCTCCTGGGCATCTATGTCCACCGACACTTGGGCCATAAATACCATAACTCAAGGACTCGCCCTGGAGTTCACCCTGAATCCGCCAAACAGATTTCTGGAGTGTCCGGTTCTCTCCAACAATCACAAGCGCAACCTCCTTTACCAAGAAATTCATCATCTATTTCAGATCAGAGCCATCGAGAAGGTTCCTCCACACCAGGAGAAACAGGGGTATTATTCCATAGTGTTTATAGTACCCAAAGCCTCAGGGGGTTGCCGCCTCATCCTCAACCTGAAGCAGTTGAACTTATACATAAAATACCGAAGGTTCAAAATGCACTCTCTAAGGACTATACTATCCGCAATACGTCAACAGGACTGGCTGACGTCAATAGACCTCAAAGAGGCATACCTCCATGTCCCAGTGCATCCAGACTCCAGGAAATACCTTCGCTTTTGTTTCGAAAACCACCATTTCCAGTACAAGGCGATGCCTTTTGGCCTATCGTCAGCTCCCAGGACTTTTACAAAGTTATTGGACATCCTCACCGCAGAGCTACGGACACGCTCGCTACGACTGATGGCGTATCTGGACGATATTATTATACTGTCCAGCAGCTACAGCCGGGCACGACGCGACCTGTCAGAGACTATGGAGACCCTGGCAGAGGCGGGGTTCTCAATCAACTACCAAAAGAGTCATCTCATACCGACCAGGTACTTACCTCACCTAGGTACCTACATAGACACCATGGAAGGCAAGGTCTTCCTATCACCAGACCGCCAGGTCAAGGTCAGGTCGCTGATCACAGAAGCGCAACGCAACCGTACAGTAACATTGGCCTTTCTGTCCCAGCTGTTGGGAGTTCTCATCTCCTGCATAGACATTGTTCCCTGGGCCAGACTGCATGCCAGACCACTACAGTGGTTTCTCATTCCTTTTCAACAAAACCGGACCAGCCACTCTTCCAGATTGGTGACAATCTCACAAGAGGTACGCAAATCACTCCCATGGTGGAAGTCGTCGGCGCTACATCAAGGATCGCCGTTCCTACTACAACAAGAGGTGACGATAACTACGGACGCGAGTCTCTCGGGTTGGGGAGCTCACTCCGACGTAGGGATGGCCCAAGGATTATGGAGTCCAGAGGATCTAACATGCAGCAACATCAATTACTTGGAACTCAGAGCGGTCCACCTGGCTCTACGACACTTCACAGGCCTGGTGAGGGGCCGAAATGTACTGATACTTACAGACAATGTGGCAACCAGGGCACACATCAACCACCAAGGCGGCACGAAATCAGGTCGCCTGATGCGAGAATCTCAGTCCCTGTTCAGGTGGGCAGAGCAACACCTCGCATCTCTGCGAGCAGAGCACATATCCGGCACCTCCAACATACAGGCGGATTGGCTCAGTCGGACCACGATCGACCCGACAGAGTGGAGCCTGAGTTCGGATCTCTTCCAAGACATTGTGCACAGATTTGGGATTCCAGCAGTGGACCTATTCGCCACCTGCCACAACAACCACCTACCAAGGTTCTTCTCAAGGTTCCCCTCACCTGGAGCGGAACAGATCAATGCTCTAGCCTGCCCATGGCCAAGGGAGCTGCTGTATGCATTCCCTCCAGTCTGCCTAATTCCGAGGGTAATACACAAACTATTACAAGAACAGGCAGAAATTCTCCTGGTGGCCCCTCATTGGCCCAGACGCCCTTGGTTTGCGGACCTAGTGGACCTCTCAATCTCTCCCCCTTGGCGCATTCCACATCACAAGGTGGTGCTGACACAAGGATCAATTTGCCATCCAGACCCCCAGTGGTGGAGTCTTGCCGTGTGGCACTTGAGGGGGAGAGACTAAGGAAGGAACAGGTTCCGGATAAGGTGATCTCCACCATACAGGCAGCACGCCGTCCTTCCACAACGCGAATTTACCAGGCTACCTGGAAAGCTTACTGTGCTTTCTGCAGAGGTCGTAATCAGGATCCTCAGTCACCATCAGTGATCCAAATTCTGGAGTTCTTACAAGCAGGTTTGGATAAAGGACTGGCTCCAAATACACTCCGCAGGCAAACGGCAGCTATTGCCACTATACTTAAAATGGACTTCACTACTCCAATTTCCCAGCACCCTTGGATTCGGGATTTTATTAGAGGAGCAGCGAACATTAGACCTCCTACTATACACCGTTTCCCCACATGGGATCTGCCACTGGTGTTACAGGCCCTCACGGAGCCTCCCTTCGAACCCTTGAGGGAGATACCGCTACGCCTGTTATCTCTGAAAACAGCCTTCCTCACGGCAATCACATCAGCAAGGAGGGTCTCCGAACTCTCAGCCCTATCAGTCCGGCCGGACCTATGTATCTTCCACACCAACAGAGTGGTCCTCAGGCCAGATCCCGCCTTCCTACCTAAGGTGAACACGGTCTTTCACAGATCTCAGGACATTGTACTGCCAGACTTTTGTGCCCAGGGGTCCCACCCACTGGAACTAAGATGGCACAAGTTGGATGTCAGACGAGCCATCAAACTTTATATTCGACGGACTAACACCTTTAGAAAGACAGAAGCCCTATTTGTCTCATATTTTCCAGCATCTATGGGGAATAAAGTTTCGCCCAAGACAATTAGTTGCTGGATTCGTTCCTGCATCGTCACTGCTTACAAATCAAGGGCTACACCGATACCAAGTGGCATCACAGCGCACTCAACAAGGAGTGCAGCCACTTCAGCGGCATGGACAACACAGGCCCCGATTGACGATATTTGCCGTGCGGCAACTTGGGTCACGCCTAATACATTCATTAAACATTACAGATTGGACACTTTCGCTTCTGCGGAAGCAGCCTTTGGACGCAGAGTATTGCAGAGAGTTTGCACCGATCCTGCGCCCCTGGTCCAGCCTTTCCCCCCCTAATAAGTTAAGCTTGGGTATATCCCATGTTGGACTCTCCGAAGCAGTGCAAGTGGAGAAGAACCGTTGCACTTACCTGAACGGTCTTCTCGCTGCACTGCAAGGAGAGTCCAAACCCACCCGGCTGTTTGGGCCCAGGGTCTCAGAGTTGTCATAGTTGAGTTACTTACAAGTTGGTTAATTAATAAAGTTTCCTTGGTTTACTATCACTATGACTTCGTTTTATTGTAAGACTGACCCGGAGAGGGCAGCATGGGGGTTGGACCAGTAAATTATGCTAATTTTTAACTCAGTCCCTTCCAGCTTGGCTGAAGATTAACCCATGTTGGACTCTCCTTGCAGTGCAGCGAGAAGACCGTTCAGGTAAGTGCAACGGTTCTTCTCCTCATCTCCCCCACACCTTTCTCCTCTCTTGAGCTCCATGAGTCTTTTCTTCCCGTTTTTGCCCACCCCACTCTCCTCATCTCCCCCATACCTTTCTCATTCTTTGAGCTCCATGAGTCTTTTCTTCCCGTTTTTGCCCACCCCACTCTCCTCATCTCCCCCACACCTTTCTCCTCCCTTGAGCTCCATGAGTCTTTTCTTCCTGTTTTTGTCCCCACTACTCTGTCCGTTTTTGTGATCCTGGGATTCCCCTCCTGGGATTTCCCTACAGCATCGCAAAAATGTGGAAAACAGGAGGTGGGGTTTTCCATGGATGGGAACCTCAGGGGATCCCAGGATCGCAAAAACTGGGGCTTGGCTTGCAACAAAAGTCTGGAGGCGGGGCATCCCAGCTGTGGTGGCAGGTTCCTAAGGTGAAAAAAGTTCGTAAGAAGAGGGAAAAAAATTCCGAACCCTGGGTTCGTATCTTGAAAAGTTGGTATGACGAGGGGTTCGTATCATATCACAAGGTACCACTGTATATTCTGAACAACAAAGAAGAACCTCCCAAAATAGCTAATTCTAGCCATTTTAATTGGCAAATTAATAGAACATTTTGTTGGAACTGATAGGTTGCTTATTTATTAGATTCATGTTGCTGCCCAATCTGTAAGAATAAAACTAGGAAATTTACAATTTTTAAAAAAAACTGGAAACAGGGAATTAAAAATAAAATAAGACATTATATAAAATAATGTAATATAATAATTTACAGAACAGAATAATTGAAAAATACAGATAACAATAATAATAGTCAGCTAAGTCCAATCAGCATTTATCTTATATAAGGGATTTTCATTTTCATATAGGGTCTTCCAATATTCTGGTCCAATTATTGAGAGAAGAGTCAGGATTTAAGACTTTGCAGGATAACATGTCAGGATAGTCTGAATCTCAGCTATAAAGTAGAATAATCAGAAGGGAGAGTTGATGAACCCTTGCAGGGTAGTGCTGAAGACTTTAACAAGTTTTTCACAGATAAAATTGCTCAGATCCGGATAGACCTCCAATTGGAATGCAGTGTTGGATGACAATGAGTCAGTTAAGACGACAGGGCCCATCCTAGTCCACCTGTATAGGAGGAGTTTGACCTGGTAACACCTGAGGAAGTGGACAAGGCCATTGGAGCTATGAGTTCCAACACCTGTTTATAGGACCCATGTCCCTCCTGGCTAGTTTTGGCCAGCAGGGAGGTGACACGGAGCTGGGTCCAGGAGATTGTCAATGTTTCTTTGGGAAGGGGATACTTCCCGGCTCCCTATAAGGAGGCACTTGTGCGCCCCCTCCTCAAGAGCGCCTTCCCTGGACCCAGCCATCCTTAACAACTATCACCCAGTCTCAAACCTTCCCTTTATGGGGAAGGTTGTTGAGAAGGTGGTGGAGTTCCAGCTTCAGCGGTCCTTGGAAGAAGCCGATTATCTAGGCCCTCAACAGTCAGTCTACTCACAGTCACCTATGCCCTTATCACCTTGAGATTTGACTACTGCAATGCTCTCTACACGGGGATACCTCCGAAAAGTGTTCAAAAACTACAAATTGTGCAGAATGCAATCACATGAGCAGTCATGGGCCTCTCAAGGTGTGCCCATGTCTCTTCAGCACTCCACATACTGCATTGGCTGCCAATTGGTTTCCGGATGCAATTCAAAGTGTTGGTTATGACCTATAAAGCCCTACATGGCATTGGACCAGATTGCTTACGAGACTGCCTTCTGCCGCATTAATCCCAGCGTCCAGTTAGGTCCCATATAGTCAGCCTTCTCCAGGTCCTGTCAACTAGACAATGTTGCTTAGCAAGGCCCAGGGAAGGGGACCTGGCTCTCTGTAGGGGACCTGGCTCTCTGGAATCAGCTCCCCCCAGAGATTCGTACTGCCCCCACCCTCCTTGCCTTTCGTAAGAATCTGAAAACTTATTTATGCCACCAGGCTTGTTTTCATTAGAAACCAGTCTCTGGCCACTAAATGTTTAGTATGCACATGTTTCGTGCTTGAATGGATGATTTTTAATTGCTCAGCATTTTATAATGTTTTAAATTAACTATCTGTATTAATTGGATCTAACTGTATTGTTGTATGCTATTTTATTATTGATACTTTGTGAGCCACCCCGATTCATTCAGAAAATATATGTTTTTTTAATTAAATCCAGATTGTTTTTCTTATATTGGTGTACTCTTATAAAATTATGAATTTCACATTTTATCAAGTTAAATGTCATTAATTCACTAAATGTAATATTTTATATGAAATATAACAGAATTTTATATTTTCATCAGGTTACACGGGTAGTATTATTGTGGGTGAACAATCACTTCAATGATTTTGAGGGAGACCCTGCAATGACTCATTTTCTGGAGGAATTTGAGAACAATTTGGAAAGAGAGGTATAAATAGACCTCTAGAAAGGAAAGAAAAAAGTTTTGGTGCTCTATTGAAAATAACATTGAAACTAATTGTTCTAAATTAATATTTTTGCTTGCAGAAAATGGGCGGACATCTGAGGCTATTAAATATTGCATGTGCTGCTAAAGCCAAACGAAGGATGATAACATTAACAAAGCCATCCCGGGAAGCTCCTTTGCCTTTCTTATTACTAGGAGGATCTGAAAAAGGATTTGGAATCTTTGTTGACAGTGTAGATTTGGGTAGCAAAGCTACTGAAGCAGGGTTGAAACGTGGAGATCAGGTATGCAAATCAATATTTCAAATATCAGTAGGTACTTCTAGCAAAAGAAAATGTTTAACTGTTCCATTTTTATATGAAAACCAAAGAGAAAAAAGGAGTAGGAAAGCTCAGGAGATTTGCATAAAGGTTATCATTTCTGGAACACTGGAAAGTTTTGTGAATGCTACATAAACTTCAGTTGAATGTGAATTCATTGAAAACAAATAGTGCTGTTTTTATAATATATTTTATATTATGTAATATAATATAATATATTTTAAAATTCTAATTTATCTAATTTGCTAGTGTGAGATTCTCTTATTTCTCTATCTAGATATTGGAAGTGAATGGTCAGAACTTTGAAAATATTCAGCTAGCAAAAGCCATGGAAATTCTTCAAAATAATACACATTTATCTATCACTGTGAAAACCAACTTATTTGGTAAGTATTAATAACAAAATTGCCGGGGGAGATCATCCAAGGACATGGGGTGAGGTACGCTGATGATACCCAGCTGTACATCTCCACCCCATGTCCAGTCATTGAAGCAGTGGAAGTGATGTGCTGGTGCCTGGAGGCTGTTGGGGCCTGGATGGGTGTCAATAGACTCAAACTCAACCCGGATAAGACGGAGTGGCTGTGAGTTTTGCCTCCCAAGGACAACTCCATCTGTCCGTCCATTACCCTGGGGGGGAAAGTATTGACCCCCTCAGAGAGGGTCCTCCTCGATCCACAGCTCACATTAGAGAAACACCTTTCAGCTGTGGCGAGGGGGGCGTTTGCCCAGGTTCGCCTGGTGCACCAGTTGCGGCCCTATTTGGATCGGGGGTCACTGCTCACAGTCACTCATGCCCTCATCACCTTGAGGCTCGACTACTGTAATGCTTTCTACATGGGGCTACCTTTGAAGAATGTCCGGAAACTTCAGATCGTGCAGAATGCAGCTGCGAGAGCAATCATGGGCTTCTCTAAGTATGCCCATGTTAGTCCAACACTCCGCAGCCTGTATTGGTTGTCGATCAGTTTCCGGTCACAATTCAAAGTGTTGGTTATGACCTATAAAGCCCTACATGGCATCGGACCAGGATATCTGCGAGACTGCCTTCTGCCGCACGAATCCCAGCAACCGGTTAGGTCCCACAGAGTTGGCCTTCTCCGGGTCCCGTCAACTAAACAATGTTGTCTGGCGGGACCCAGGGGAAGAGCCTTCTCTGTGGTGGCTCTGACCCTCTGGAACCAGCTCCCCCCAGAGATTAGGATTGCTCTCACCCTCCTTGCCTTTCGTAAACTCCTTAAAACCCACCTCTGCCATCAGGCATGGGGGAATTGAAACATCTCCCCCTTGCCCGTGTAGTTTTTGAGTATGATTCAATTGTGTGCTTGGTTTTTATATATTGGGGTTTCTTTTTTTTTGGATTTTTAACCCAAAACTGTAATTTAGATTGCTAAATATTAGATTTGTTACTATGTACTGTTTTTTACCATTGTTGTGAGCCGCCCCGAGTCTGCGGAGAGGGGTGGCATATAAATCCAATCAATCTAAATCTAAATCTATTTTTATTCAAATAAGGTATGTTAAAATGTGATGATGATGATGATGATGATTTATTAGATTTGTATGCCGCCCTTCTCCAAAGACTCGGGGCGGCTCACAGAATACAAATTTATTTAACAATATTTAATTAGTTAATTTGTCTGTATACCATCAACTACATATGAATTGATCAAATTAATAACCTGGCTGAATTGGTACACTTTGCAACACAAGTACAGTAGTACCTCTAGATAAGAGCTGCTCCACATGCGAGTATTTCAAGTTACGAACTGCGACGCGATTAAAATTTCTGTTCGACACCCAAGCTCAAATTTGGGATATGAGCCGAGTGTCCACTAGGTGGTGCAAGAATTCCATTTTTTCCAGTTATCTCCGTGTGAATAGCCAAATCTAAATGCATTTGTTCGAGATATGAGATGATTGACATACGAGGTCAGCTCTGGCACGAATTAAACTCGTATGTCGAGGTACCACTGTATTGTTAACAGCCGGACAAAATCCCCATTTTTCCAAGGGTGAGATTCTACTGCTTCAGACTGGTTTGGGCAAACCCCTAGCTCTACAATCAGCTGAGAGCGAACCAGTTTTCTCTGACAATCAAGAAGGCCCGCCTGCCTGCCCCTGCATTATGCTGACCTATATTTCCTTTGTTTGAATCCCAGCTGATAGGCGCGGTAGAGCGGATTACTGTGCCTCAGCTGTTTTTCTCACTAGGATTGCAGTATAATGTAAGTTTTAGAGCTGTTTTCAAATGCAATATACATGTGTGGAACGAAGCGCGCAGTCAGCAAACCAGTTATTATACCAGTTGAATCCAGGGGTGGGTTCCACTTACCTTCACCACCAGTTTGCATCATGACATTTTGTGCACATGTGTCCCCTCGTGCAATTTTGCTTCCGCACATGCTCAATAGCTATAATCAGTCCAAAACTCAGCTCAGGAGCTGATCAGCTGTGATTTGGGTGAAAGAATAAACGTAAGTATAAACCCGGGGGTGGGCAGGATGGCCCTTTTTCAAGCAGCAGCAGAGGGAAAAACTTCCAAACTTTAAAAAATTCAGGAAAAAATCCCCCCCCGAAAGATAGCAGCACTCACGGACCCACATCAACCAAACTGGATCTGTGATCAATGTTCTCTCTAATTTTTTTTTCGGTGTGGGTGGAAAAGTATAGTGTCTGAGCGACAGTCCCTTTGGGACTGGGTGGCGTAGAAGTCAAAACAAACAAACAAACAAATAAATTTTCATGCTTGAGTGCCTGATTTTTTTTCACAGATGTCACCCAAGACAAAGTATTGCGTAATTATTTGGGGCTCGGTGCTGGGGCAGAATAGGGTCCTTTCCCACTATGTTATTCTGTTATTTTATATTTCAGTTAATATCATTTTCCTCTAATAAATCCAGATAGGTCATCATGCCTACTCCTCCTTCTTATACATTCTTCTTAAAAGAAACAAAAAACCCTTTTACAACTTTTTCCTAATTAATAGGAAAAAAGTTTTCCCTTCTTTTTTATTAAATGAAATTAATGATAAAACAAAACCCAAATCTATTACTATTAAAACTAAAACAACACAAATAATTAATAAATCCATGCTTTAAAATCTTCATTTCTTAAATCTTCATTTCTTAAATATTTATGATAATCTAATAATACTATGAAAATCTATCTGAACAAATATATTTCCATATTTACTTTTCTATAATTGCATTCAATATTTCCAAGCTCAATTATTTTTCAGGCACTTAGCATTTACTATTATTAACTTACAGTACATCAATCTTCTACATTTCCAAGTATATTTTAAATTCATAATGCAAACTCATAAAATCATAAAGTACATATCATAAACCCCTTATTTATCATATGTATCTTCCATTAATTTTACCTATGTAATTCTATATACAGTGAAACCCCGACATAAGAGCTGCTCTACTTAAGAGCAACTCGAGATAAGAGCTGGGAGGGGAGATATATTTTTGTTCTACTTACAAGCCCAAATTCGAGATACAAGCGCCAAGGAGCTGTCTCCTGAAGCCAAACGCTAACTTCCGCGTTCGGCTTCAGGAGACAGCTGCGAAGCGGCGCGCGTGTTTTAAAAGGTTGCAGCCGGCCTGGGGGGCTCGGGGGGTGCTTGCAGCTTTCTTTCTTGCTCTTTTTCTTTCTCTCTTTTACCTTCCCTTCCTCTATTTCTTCTTTTCTTTCTCCTTCCCACCTTCTTCCCTCCCTCCCTCCCTTCACTCATTCCTCTCTTACTCTCCCCTTTCATAAGTTTCCTTGCTTCCTTCCTCTGTTCCTGTCCCTTCCCCCTTTCTTTCTTTCTTTCTTTCTTTCTTTCTTTCTTTCTTTCTTTCTTGCTCTTTTTCTTTCTCTCTTTTACCTTCCCTTCCTCTATTTCTTCTTTTCTTTCTCCTTCCCACCTTCTTCCCTCCCTCCCTCCCTTCACTCATTCCTCTCTTACTCTCCCCTTTCATAAGTTTCCTTGCTTCCTTCCTCTGTTCCTGTCCCTTCCCTCTTTCCTTCCTTCCTTCCCACCCTCCGTCCATTCATTCACCCATTCCTCTCTTGATCGCTTAAAGCCGGTCCCTGGTGCAAAAAGGGTTGGGGACCTCTGTCCTACAGGATTGGGTGGCAGAGAAGTTGAACATATGTAAATTTAAAAGTTTAAGAAAGTTTACAAGTTAAGTGAAAGAAACTTCATTATTCATTTATATGTACATGTACATTTCTTCATTAAAAACATGTCTTTCTGCATAATTTAGACTAACTTTGTGAGTTTTTTGAGGGCTGGAACCAATTAAAATTATTTACATTAATTCCTATGGGGAAAAGTCGTTCGAGATAAGAGCTGCTCGACTTAAGAGCCCAGGTCCGGAACGAATTAAACTCGTATCTCGAGGTACCACTGTAGTTCTAAAATTCTAATCCAATTTTACAAATTAATACACCCTAATATTAAACATTATTATTATTATTATTATTATTATTATTATTATTATTATTAATTAGATTTGAATGCCGCCCCTCTCCGAAGACTCTTTTACCAATATTCCATAGTCAATCCATATTTAATAATCAATCATCCCTCCTCAAATTTCTACCACTGTTCTCATTTCTGGGTACTTCTCCTGTCTCTCCCCCTTTTCTCTCTCATTTGTTTCTCATTTCTCCCTCTTCCTCCCTTTTTGTCTCATTCCTTCCCACTCTCACTTCTCTCTTTCCATCCCTGTCTCCTCTTCCCCTTGTGTATGTGTGTGTATGTGTGAACTCTTGAACCATTTCCAAAAACAGGTGAGGGCTGGTTTCTTTTTCTCTGTTATTATTTGGGTGCTTTTTACCATATGCTTTAAATCAAGAGTCACTTCTCTCTCTCTTTTGTTTCTCTCTCTTTCCTCTCATTCTCTGCCTCAATCATTTTCTCATTTCTCTTTTTTCTCCCCCTTTTTGCTATCTTTCTCTCTCTCTCTCTCCCTTCCTCTCCTTTTCTCTCTTGCTTTCTTTCTCTCGCTCTCATTCTTTCTCTCTCTCTTGCTTTCTTTCTCTCTCTCTTTCTTTCTTTCTCTTTCTCTCTCTCTCTCCTTCCCTTCTTCTCTCTCTCTCTTCCTCCCTCCTTCCTTTCCCCTAAACTTATCAAGTTAACATACCATTGAACAATCTGGAGTAGAAAATGTGTCACTTTTAACAGTAACCGCCAGTAAACGAATCCCGTAAAAGCCATCCTTTTTAAAAGTGAGAAAAGGGGTTCGGGAGAAGAAAGTTTAGCAGACGCTCTGCGGAGCCCCATCTTCACTACCGGGTCATTGAAATGTGAGAGTGGCCCCGGACCTGGTAGGCAGCATTAGTGAAAGCAAACGGGAGACTCTGGAGGCCCCCGCAGGGCCTCCTGCACTCCACGTAGCACTGGAACTGCCTGAATAAGCACCTTTCCCGTTTCAATGCAGAGGCAGCAAAGGCGGAGAGCGGCTACGGAGGGGGCCTCGGGGCTGCCAGCCCCTTCCTGGCCTGAGGGGAGGGTTGAAGGAGGGCCAGCTGGGGGGAGCCCCTTTCCAGAGCCCCCTCCTCCAAGACCCCACTCCTGGCCCAGCGCCACGTTGGGGAGGAGACTCGGCTGAACTTCAGTGGGTGGGCAATTATTATTTATTATTTTTATTATTTCTCTCACCTTCATTTTTTTTCTCCCACTTTCATCTCCCTTTTGCTTTCTCTCGGGCTGCAGGATTGGGGTGGGGGCTGATGGAGCGAGCCCCCTCAGGCTGATCAAGGCCGCCCCGTGGGCTTTCTTGAACATCTGGATACAGAGTGCTGAGGGACGCTCTTCCACTTCCTCAGCTGCCACCGTGCGCCCCGTATCACTTGCCCAGCAGCAGGCGTTTCTCATGGGATCCCTGCCAGCAGCACCCCCATTTCAGATGGCTGTGGCGACTAGCCTCCCCCATCCAAACTGGGGGCGGTGCCAGCAGGGACCCCGCAAGAAAAGCCTGTCACTGGGCAAGTGACACAGGGCGCGTGGCAGCAGCAGAGGGGAAGCGGAAGTGCATCCCTCGGCGCTCGAGAAAGCCGGTGGGGCAGCCTTGATCAGCACGAGGGAGCTGGTCTCCATCAGTCCCCCACCCCAATCTTTTCCAGACAGAGCCAGAGAAGCTGGGGGTTTCTCTCCCGCTGAGAGCTTGGGAAGGGCGGAGGGGCTTGGAAAACAGTGTGTGCCATCTTTGGGATTTGCCTGTGCAACAGCACGTTGCACAGGGTAGAGGGAACATTGTCTGTGATGCCATCGTGATGTCAACAGTGGGTTGCTATCGGTTCAGAATCCCACCAGTGCATTCTTCATATCAATAGCAAGAACAGTTAAACGTCTATATCATCCCATAGTGCTTTACAAGATTTTCTGGGCACTTTACATTTTCATATTGCCACCAAAATCTGGGTCCCCATTTCCCTGACTTCAGAAGGATGGAAGGCTGAGTTAAGCTTGAGCCCACCAGAAAAATTAGGGGCTTGAGCAATGCATGAAAGCAAATTGGAAATGCCTGATAACTACATTATTTATTGCCATAGCATATCACCTTAAAAGTCAACAAAATGGCAATGGTATATGTTTTGCTATTTACATTTCAATGAGGGGCTTTGGGATATATATAATATGATTAACACATGAAACAACATATAAAATTTACAAAAATATTGAGATTAAGGTTAAAAATTAAAAAGAAAAGATTATAACATTGTAAAATTTCAAAGAAATAAAAATAATTCAAAGGTGGTTATTTAATATTGGTTAATAAGGCAATGGGGCCTGCCTTACTTTTGAGGAAAGGATATGGTGCAGAAGCAGAGAAGGTTGCCTTCCTAGACCTCGCCGGACTCCGTATACTTTTGAAGGGTAGCCCCACGTGGAGCACATTGCAATAATCCAATTGCAAGGTGACTAGGGCATGAGTGACAAAATGGAGAGCTTTCCTGTCCAGAAAAGGGCATAATTGATGCACAATGAAGAGTTGCATAAAGGTGCCACAGCTTCCTCCTGCTCTTTAGTAGGAGCCATGAGTCTTAAGAGGACCCTGAAGTTACACAGAGCTGTAGCTTGCAAATTCTTCTCAAGGCTAGCTCCAAGTAGAGCACATTATAGTAATCCAAGAGATGACTAGGACATGAGTAATTATCTGCAGGGCCTCATGATCTAGATCGGAGGGTGGTGTACATGACAAAGTTATACAAAGGCCCTTCTAGCAACGACTGCCACTTCCTCTTAGAGCAGGAGACACAAGACCAGAAGAACCACCAGATTGTGTGATGGGTCTATCTATGGTACTGCAAACCTATCCAGAATTAAAGATGATAAACAACTGGATCCTGAGGTCTCTTGTACCCACAGCCACTCTATCTTGCCAGGGTTCAGCTGAAGCTGTTGTCCCCTATCCAGACCTCCGTGTACAGAGAAAGGGCAGCCACATCATCATTTGCCTCACTGGGATGGAAAGGTAAAGCTGTGTATCATCAGCATACTGATGATATCTCCTCCCATGGTGTTGGATATTCTCACCCAGCAGTTTCATGTAGATGTTAAAAAGGAGTGAACATTGGGCCCTGCAGTACCCCACAGAGGAGGAGCTATGAGCCAGATCTCTCATTCCCTACTAACACTAATAAGAACTGGTCTTGAAGGAAAGAAGTGAACCAGAATAAAACTCCCGAAGTCAGCCCCAAAGGACACCATGGTTAATGGTATTTGAAAGCTGCTGAGAGACCAAGAAAAGCAATCAAGATGTTAGGTTTCAAAAATTAAGAAAGAAAATTTGAAGAATTAAGAAGTTCTTAAAGCAGTTTCCTTTATTGTTTCTGATCTATAGCCAGAAATCTTGCCAAAGTAAGGCAGACTATTTGCACCACTAATCATATTCTGAAAACTACTAGGAGCAAGCTGTCTAAACTCTAAACTTCACTGTTTTTTGATCCTTTGGATTGCATTTCTTCGCTCCTGGGAATCCAGACTTCACATCACAGACCTTCCCAGAGGGGTTCTGGCAGCAAAGTCAGTGGTAGAAACTACCGTATATACTCGAGTATAAGCCGACCCGAGTATAAGCCGAGGCACCAATTTTTGCCACAAAAACTGGGAAAACGTATTGACCCGAGTATAAGCCGAGGTTAGAAAATGCAGTGGCTACTGGTAACTTATAAAAATGGAAAACAATAAAATTACATTAATTGAGACATGTTTTAGAATATTTATTTTAAAGAAAACCAGTAAACTAGCTCTGTAAATTTAAAAGAGGGTAAACAAATTAACAATATTAACAATAAATTAAAAAGTAAAAAAAGTAGCTTGATCAGGAACAAAGCTAAAACCTAACAGTTAAAATCCTTCAAAACTGGATTCCTTCTCATCATTAATTGGATTTACATTATTGTTTTGTTTTTATATATGCTGTGAGCCACCCTGAGTCCTTGGAGAGGGATTGCATACAAATCCAATTAAACAAACAAACAAACAAACAAACAAACAAATAAATAAGTGTATCCAAAGAAGAGCTTCAGCATTAGCTACTGTGAGGTTATCAGCATAGAAAACCAAATAGATAGATAGATAGATAGATAGATAGATAGATAGATAGATAGATAGATAGATAGATAGATATAGATAGAAAGATAGATAGACAGACAGACAGACAGAAAAATAGATAGATAGATAGATAGAAATAGATACAGATAGATAGATAGATAGATAGATAGATAGATAGATATAGAT